>NC_090436.1:281601655-281904685 GCF_031143425.1 Pleurodeles waltl
TACATCAAAATTAAATAGAACAGTTCGTGGGCCACAGTGTAGCGACACAAGGGCAAAGCCCACACAGGAGACCTGAGTCCTTTGGAGAGAACACTGCAGGGGCATCTGATGAAAAAACTACAGGCACCTCAGGGGGAAGGGAAGGGGAGGCACCACAGCCACATGAGTCCGCGATGCCAGATCCACAAAGGGGCCACCATGCCCATTGATGTATCCTGGGGAGTGCAAAGCCACAGTCTCTCAAGTCTCTACAGTGGGTGGGTTGCCCACTGTGCCATCCTGGGGAGTGCAAAGCCACAGTCTCTCAAGTCTCTACAGTGGGTGGTTTGCCCACTGTGCCATCCTGGGGAGTGCAAAGCCACAGTCTCTCAAGTCTCTACAGTGGGTGGGTTGCCCACTGTGCCATCCTGGGGAGTGCAAAGCCACAGTCTCTCAAGTCTCTACAGTGGGTGGGTTGCCCACTGTGCCATCCTGGGGAGTGTAAAGCCACAGTCTCTCAAGTCTCTAAAGTGGGTGGGTTGCCCACTGTGCCATCCTGGGGAGTGCAAAGCCACAGTCTCTCAAGTCTCTACAGTGGTTGGGCTGCCCACTGTGCCATCCTGGGGAGTGCAAAGCCACATTCCATCAGGTGGATGACAGTCTCCACTGGTCAAGGAGGAGGCATGGTGGGCACAGTGAACCATAAACAGTGCTTGACAGGAAGGGCCCAGCGGAGCGGTGCTTGAGACGGCGGTGCCCAGCGGAGCGGTGCTTGACAGGAAGGGCCCAGTGGAGCGGTGCTTGAGACGGCGGTGCCCAGCGGAGCGGTGCTTGAGACGGCGGTGCCCAGCGGAGCGGTGCTTGACAGGAAATGCCCAGCGGAGTGGTGCTTGAGACGGCGGTGCCCAGCTTGACAGGAAGGGCCCAGCGGAGCGGTGCTTGAGACGGCGGGGCCCTGTTCAGCGGTGCCTATCTTCACGGCGGGGCCCTGTTCAGCGGTGCTCTTCTGCACGGCGGGCCCTGTTCAGCGGTGCCTATCTTCACGGCGGGGCCCTGTTCAGCGGTGCCTATCTTCACGGCGGGGCCCTGTTCAGCGGTGCTCTTCTGCACGGCGGGCCCTGTTCAGCGGTGCCTATCTTCACGGCGGGGCCCTGTTCAGCGGTGCTCTTCTGCACGGCGGGCCCTCTTCAGTGGTGCCCATCCAGTAGGTCAAGGGAGCCAGACCTGGGCTGGACTCCCTGCTCAGTCGCCCTCCGACCGTGATGTTTCTGGACCCTTCGGTGACGGAGTCCTGGGCCCTTTGGTGTCCTCCTTTACAGCTGGGATGTGGCATGTGGGGCCCACCTGCTCCGCGCTCCTGCTGGCTGACTTCTCTGCCCTGCTGCCCTTTCGCTCCTTAGATGGGGCTCTCGGGCCCTTGCCTCCCCTAGATGTTGTGGCTGGTGAAGTGGGCGAACTTTGCTCCTTGGGGGCAGCCGTGTCAGTCCTCGCATGCCGGCCCTTTTGTTTCCTGGTCCTCTTGCCGGGGGGGGGGGCTGGATGTGTCCTTGCTGCTGATAGAGGTGTCACTGCTGGCAAAGGGTGGACTCCAGAACCCATGCACAACAGTGACACTCGAAGCTGGGCTGGTGATGGCTGAGGTGCTCTTGGGACTCTTTGCAGATAGAGGGGGTAGGTCATCGGAGGGAAATAGGTTAAGATTAGCCAGGAAAAGTTTTTTAGGGCCAAGGTAAAGGGTAGGAGAAGTGGTGATGGGAGTGGAGGAAGAGGATGTGGTTGTAGGAGAGTCAGGTGTGCTGTCATTGGGTGAAGGTGCTGGTGCTGTAGGCTGTCGTGAGGTGGATGTCTGTTGGGTGGGTGGCTGCCTGCGTTTGTGTGTCTTGGAAGAGGGGGTGACAGACACAGTGGGAGAGGACACAGGGGACGTGTAAATGGCAGTGGGGGTGGTGACTGCACGCGTGCGGACTGTACAGGAGGGTGTGGTGGTGATGGAAGCACTGGCTGATGTTGGTGTGCATGCAGGTGTGAGTGGAGACGTCACAGGGAGGGAGGAGGGAGACGAGGAGGAGGGGGACACAGGGGTGGTAGTGACTGTTGGATTGTCTGCATCTGGGTGTTGCTTGGGTGAGTGTTTGTGGGATCTGTGGTGCTTGTGTCTGGATGAGCTGCCCTTGGGTGTTGAGTTGTGTGCAGGCTGGTCAGATGGTGTGGATGGGATAGGCTGAGTAACAGGAGACAGAGACAGGGTGGAGGCAGTCAGAAGAGGGAGGCTGGAAACAGGGACAATGGCTGCATTGCAGTGCTGAGGCCAGAGCAGTGAACGATCGTTGATGGGCAGCCTGACCCGAATGAATGCCCTCCAGGTAGGCATTGCTCCGATGCACCTCCCTTTCTACCCCCTGGATGGCATTCAAAAGGGTAGTCTGCCCAACAATGAGCGTCCTCACAAGGTCAATGAGCTCTGCACTGAGGGCAGCAGGGGTGACAGGGGCAGGGGCTGAGGTGCCTAGGGCGAAGGAGACGCCCGCCTTCCTGGGCGAGCGGGCACGGAGCGTAGGCTGAGGGGCTGCAGGGAGGGCGGGGCTGGTGCGCTGGGTGGCAGCTGTACCTGTAGAGGAGGGGGGCACAGATGTTGCCGCCACCGCTAGGGAGCACCCATCCGAGGATGTGTCTGTGTCGCTGGTCTCACCACCGGTCCCCGTTGTGGTTCTCCCCTCGCCCTCCGGATCACTGGTGCCCTCGGTGTCTGTTCCTGGGCCCACCGGGGCCTTGTGACTTGCAGCTCCCTCGTGCTCCGATGCCAAATCTCCTCCGCCTGATGATGCTAATGCACACATGCACAAGAAGATGAAGAAGAAGGGTGGGGGGAGAAAAAAGAAGACCAGGTTGAGTGCATGCAATGTGAACACCGTTGGCGGAGAGGACAGACACAGGAGCCTCATGCACTAAGCCGCACATTCGGGGTACACTACTCAGTACTTCTGACTAGGACAACAGGTCAAGAGACGACAAACGCGCACATGTGTGAAGCTGGACCATCAATAGCTGTACTTGTCACCCTACAGAGGTGGGGGCCGGGAGCACAGGGCCATGCCTAAGGGAGAGGACTACACTACCGAAAGCGCCCTGGCCTAATGTCACCCACAACCGTCCTCCCCCACCCAGACGCCTCCACTGCGCAGAAAGATAGCAGAATGTGCTGATACTCACCCCCTTGTGTCTGCTGTGATGCTCTTAAGCGCCCATCCAAATCAGGGTAGGCCACCGCCAGGATCCAGGACATCAGGGGGGTCAGGGTACGACTGGCACCCCTCCTAGGTTGGGAGGCCATCCCCAGCGGTGACTCGGCGGTCTTCCTGGTCCCGCGGCGGATGTCCTCCCACCTCTTGCGGCAGTGGGTGCCCCGTCTGACGTGGACCCCCAGGACCCGGACTTCCTTGGCGATGGCACGCCAAATCTCGACTTTCTGATGGGCGCTGACCTATGTGACATGTACAGGGTGGGAAGGAAACATTCATCAATTTACTGCATGTTAGATGTGATTGGCCCCCCCTCCCCAACCTTGCCATATGGCACATGCTCTCATCTGTCGTGCGTTGCACTCCTCATTCGCCCCCCACCCCACCAACTTACATCCACCCCACTCCACACAGGCATCGCCCATTCCATGTGCACCCGGTGTACTTACCTGTGGGCCTGGAGGACCGTAGAGTAACGCATACTGGGGGAGGACCCCATCCACGAGCTTCTCCAACTCTTCAGACGTGAAGGCAGGGGCCCTTTCCCCAGTCGCAGCAGCCATTGTCACTTCCAGACCGAGGTCACAGCAGCACTTGCAGTATAGGTCCTCTCCTGTGGATGATCAGGTCTCGAGTGATTAAGCAGATAGAAAATGGCGGTCACGCCCGCGGCGGTGCGTACCGCGACCGCCGGCGCACATCGTCATTGGCTCCTGAAACCCATAGGCTTCAATGTTAACCAATGCGGCTTCGTATAGCGGTCTTCGACCGCCTACCGCCACGGTGTGCTCCGCCAGCGCATTGACCTCACATCCCATTGTCCCACTTCACAGGTCAGGCAGCCGCCATTTCAAGGGCCCACATGGCATAATTTCTACTGCGACACACAGGCCTAGGCCTTGCATTGCCACACATACACGCCTTTCAATACATAGATAACCGTGTGCTATGCAAGCTGTGGTGAACTTACCAGTGATTAGCTTGACTCTGTGCTCCATGTTGTCATTCCTAGGCACCGTCCGCTGGGACTTGCGAGGAGAAGGATGAATCCTCGCGTGTACCGACCACTGGTGGACCTGTCGACAATGGAAGAACGCCACATCATACTACGATACCGACTTGACCGTGCCACTATCCATAAACTGTGTGCCCAGCTGGAGCCAGCCCTGATGTCCCCCATCCGCCAACCCACAGGAATTCCCCCTCTGGTGCAGGTGCTGTCAGTCCTCCATTTTCTTGCAAGTGGCTCATTCCAGACAACAGGGGCCATGTCATCTGGAATGTCTCAGCCCATGTTTTCAAAAGTTTTGTCTAGAGTGTTGTCTGCCCTGACGAAACACATGCAGAGTTACATTATATTCCCTGAGGAGGTTGATTTGGCCACTGTGAAGGGTGATTTTTATGCCCTTGGACATATTCCCAACATAATTGGTGCCATTGATGGGACCCATGTGGCCTTAGTACCACCAAAAGACGATGAGCAGGTGTACAGAAACAGGAAAAATTACCATTCTATGAACGTCCAGGTGGTCTGTTTCGCTGACCAGTACATCTCCCATGTGAATGCCAAGTTCCCTGGTTCAGTGCATGACGCGTATGTGATGCGTAATAGCAGCATCCCTTATGTGATGGAACAGCTACAGAGACAACGTGTGTGGCTAATAGGTGACTCTGGTTACCCCAACCTGCCTTGGCTATTGACCCCAGTGAGGAATCCCCGGACCAGGGCACAGGAACGGTACAATGAGACCCATGGGCGAACTAGGAGGATCATAGAAAGGACCTTTGGCCTCCTGAAGGCCAGGTTTAGGTGCCTGCATATGACAGGGGGATCCCTGATGTACTCACCAATGAAGGTGTGCCAGATCATCGTGGCCTGCTGTATGCTTCACAATCTGGCATTGCGACGTCAGGTGCCTTTCCTGCAGGAGGATGGTCCAGATGGTGGTGTTGAAGCAGCTGTGGAGCCTGCGGAGAGTGAAGAGGAGGAAGACTCAGAGGACGACACAGACAACAGGGACAGAGTTATCCAACAGTATTTTCAGTAGCACACAGGTAAGAATCACCCACGCCATTTTACTTTTCCTGAAAGCCTCCTGCTTCTCAACTTTGTCTATGACCCCCCAGTTCTTTTAAACTGATGTTTGATTTTCCCTTCCCTTTTCAGTGCTGTATGACCCACTGCGTGACTTCTGCTTGGTTAGCCCATGGACTAATGCTTATTGATCTCGGTATGTGTTCAGCACAAAGTTAACAGAACATAATTGATCTGTAATGTGTTATACATTTGTAAATAATACAGCCTGACTCCTGATTGATTTCAGTGCATTGAGTGATTTATTTTTTGTGCTAGATAATGGTACATGATATTAACACGGTGATGGGTGGGGGTGGAGTAATGTCCATGGCAGAGTCCAGTTCTCAGTCTCACAGGTGCATTGTCCATATGCCTGTGGAAGGATGGAGCAGGGGCAGTTCAAGGTTGGACAGGGTGGCAATGTGGGACAGTGGGATGACTTCAGGGGGTATCTCATGCTGGCGGGGGTCTTGACATCCTACTCTGTCTATTTTTTTTATCTCAGGCTCCTCTTGCGGGGTGGTTGTTCTTCAGCAGGAGGTGGGGTTCTGGTGGCCTGTCGTTGTGGTGGGGCCTCCTGTCCACTAGCGCCGGCGGAGGTGGTAGGCTGTTCCTGGTCCGGGCTAGTGACAGGGGCCCTGTGTGGTGCCACATGGTCCCGCAACGTGTCTTCTATCCGGTTGAGGGCCTGGACTATGCTCCCCATAGCGGTAGAGATGTTGGTGAGTTGATTGGTGAACCCCATGTAGCGTTCCTCCTGCTGTGCCTGGATCTCCTGGAACCTGGCCAGTACCGTCGCCGTCGTCTCTTGGGAGTGGTGGTAGGCTGCCATGATGGTGGTGAGGGCCTCTTGGAGAGTGGTTTCCCTGGGCCTCTCCTCCCCCCGTCGCACAGCAGCCCTCCGAGTTGCCCGGTTTCCCCCGGACTCTGTCCCCTGGACGGTGTGCCCACTACCACTGCCCCCAGGTCCCTGTTGTTGTTGGGGTGGTGGGTTAGCCTGGGTGCCCTGTAGTGGCAGACACACCGCTGATTGACCTGTCCTAGAGACAGAGGCATGGGCCCGCTGGGTGGGAGCTGTGCTGTTGTTCCCAGAGGGGGTTGGTTCTGGTGTGGCCTGTGTCTGTGTGTGGGGAACCGACTGTCCAGAGGTCCCCGATGGTCCGGGCTGGTCATCAGGTTCCAGGTCGACAGAGCTGCTGTCATCAGTGGGGGCCTCTTCCGGGGGGGGATGGACATTTCTGGACCCTCCTGGCCGGTGTGTTGTCGTTCGGTTCCTGCATGGGGTAAGAGAGTATGGTTATTGTTTCTGTGTGTGCTATTGCGTGCGATTTATGGGTGCCTTTGTCCCCCAGTGCTGTCATTCCCTTGGGGGAGGTGTTGTGGGAGTGTTTGGGGGGGGGTATGTGCAGTGGTCATGCTTAGGTGATGGGTGTCCATAGTTTGTGGTGGCATGCAGGGGTTGGTGTTGGGTGGGTTGTGCTGGAGAGACATTCTCAGGGAGGATGTGTGATGGGGGTTGGGGGTGAGGGTGGGGGTGGGGGTTAGCATGCTGGGGGGGGGTGAAGTAGTTGAGATTGTACTTACCAGACTCCATTCCTCCGTGTACTCCAGCGAGGCCATCAGGATGCAGGATGTTTAGTACCTCTTGCTCCCATGCTGTGAATTCGGGTGGAGTGGGTGGGGGTCCCCTGCCAGTCTTCTGCACTGCGATGTTGTGTCGCAAGACCATCGAGCGCACCTTTCCCCGTAAGTCGTTCCAGCGTTTGCGGATGTTGTCTCGATTTCTGGGATGCTGTCCCACCGCGTTGACCCTGTCCACGATCCGCTGCCATAGCTCCGCCTTCCTGGCTATAGTGGTGTGCTGCACCTGTGAGCCGAAGATCTGGGGTTCAACTCTTATGATTTCCTCCACCATGATCCGGAGTTCTTGGTCCGAAAACCGTGGGTGCCTTTGGGGTGCCATGGGGTGGTGTGGATGAGGTGTGGGGTGGTGTATATGGTGATGAGTGTGTTGGTGTGTGGTGCTTTGTGCTTCTATGTGGTGTGTGTGATGGTGTAGTGTGCCTCTGTGTGATGTAGCTCTCTATTCTGTGATGTGTCTCTCTCTCCTTCGTCTCTGATCTTCGGTCGTAGGGGTTTGTGGGTGATGTGGGTGTGTGTTTTATAGTTGATTGGATGTGTGGGAGTGTTGTTTGTATGTGTGTCAGGTGTGTGTATTTCAAATTGTCCAATGTGGCTGTGTTTTGTAATGGTGTGTGTATTTTGACCGCGGCGGTGTGTACCGCCAATGGAATACCGCGGTTGAAAGACCGCCGCGTGGATTCGTGGGTCAGAATGGCATGGGCGTGTTTGTGTTGGCGTGGCGGTGGAGGTTTTGTCATCTCCAGTTTTCCGCGGCCCGCTGATGAGGCGGCCTTCCTTGGATGTCGGGTTTTTGGCGGTTTCACATTTGGTGGTCAGAATGACCGTGGCGGTTTACCGCGGCGGTAGTATGGCGGAGTTCTGACCGGCGGTATAGACCTTTTACCGCTGAGGTCAGAATGACCCCCATAATGTCTTGACAGTGTGGAATAACTGCTGCATCTTCAATGGACTATACCTTTGTCGCTGAAGGAATTGTCATCTGCACACATCAGATTCCACTCTATGTACATTGTTAGGATGAGATGTGCGTGCTGACCTATACACTCTTGAAAAATGCTCTTTTTTCATGCATTTTGCACAAAAGCAAACCCTAGTTGGACAAACACTTGCATTCCCAAGTGAGAGGTGCTTCCACATCTATAATTCTCCAATTTTTTGTGAGATTGCTCCCTATACTCCTTTTCACTTATACTGGACTTATCAACCACGTTTTCTTCCACCTCTTTCCTTTTACTTTTCTTATTCTTCCATTTTACAACATAGATGCTTTGTGATTGCAACTCAGTACTCAATATTGTTGTTTGTTCCATGTAAGATGTAGTACTTTCAATTCTTGTTGCAATTTCTACTGCCTTCTGAAAAGTCAAGGTCAGTGTTGATAATAACACTCCTTGAACCTTTTTGTTATTTGTTTTTTCCACAAGCTGGTCCCTAATAATTTCTTCTTCAAAATCCTTTTAGTCACAAGAGACAGTCAAAGGGATAGATGTATCTAACAGTGATCGCAAAAATGCATTTTGGTATGTAACAAGTCCAATTTGCGACTACATACCGATTCGGTATTAGGCAGGGGTATGTCAAGGGCATCCCTTCCTAATAACAAATCGCAAAGGTATGTATGATTGTTTTGTGTCCGTGAATGTGGTTGCAAAACAATCGCAGTTACCACCAATTTCAAATTGGTGGTAACCCATTCACAAAGAGGAAGGTGTCCCCAAGGGACCCATTCCCCTTTGTGAATGCATGCAAAAACGTTTTTTAAGAGCAGGCAGTGGTCCCACAGACCACTGCCTAATCTTAAAAAATGAAAAGAAAACTTGATTTTTCATTTTTAAACGCATCCCGTTTTCAGTTAAGGAAAACAGGCTGCATTTAAAAAAAAGAGATTGCTTTATTGAAAAGCAATCACAGACATGATGGTCTGCTGAGCCCAGCAGGCTACCATCAGTGTGATTGTAGCCATTCTCAATCGCTAGTGAATTGCGACCTACCTCATGAATATTAATGAGGTAGGTCCATTTGCGAGCCCTTGCGAATCGCAGTATGAAACTCCTGGAGTTTCATACATTACAATAGCGATTACTTAAATGTGATTCGCTAAAAATCGCAATTACGTAATCGCTATTGTGAAGAATGATACATCTGGCCCTAAATCTTTAAGGCTCCTAAAAAACTTGTCACTGATTCTTTCACCCCTTGCAAGTTTTATAAGATGTGTGCCTTTCCATTATGAATTTCTTGAAAGTTTTGAATCAAATATACAAGGACTTTCTGGCAGGTGCATATTTGTTTATGCCTCTGCCTTCACCATCTCCTTCTTCCAATAGAACAACTTCTCTAGGGATGTTTTAACATTTTACGACCCTCTGGACCTAAACAATGCCATAAAAAAGCAAATTTATTTTTGTGGGTGAATGCTTCTTCTTCTATGGCATCAAGGTATCCTTCAAAACCTTCCTTCCATTGCTCCCAATCTAATCCATGATTTGAAGGATTGGGGGTAAAAGGAGGTGGTGGAGCCATTGATTGTTGCATCCTTAAATCATATGAGCCTTATAAATGTTATTAACTGTGCTGTAATAATATTGTGGTATTAACGTAGACTGTAGAGGCACAACTAAAAGTCAGTTATACTAAGTTAAATTATTACTGATGAGAGTACATTATGAAGTGTACACATCACTGAATGATTCTATATGGAGGTGTGCACATCATCAAAACTCAGATTGCGCACTGTACATTAAATCAATATGTACATTAGATATCTCTTGACAATACGTAGAATACAGTATGCACATCACAGAGCAGTCACAGATCAGTAGAGCATTTGTATTTGTAACTTGATAGAGGTGTGCACATCGCTGAGCACTCAGACGTATAGAAAGTGCCCCTAATAATGAAGGTATGCGCATCATCAAAATTCAGAGGCGGCGCACTGTATTTATTCACAAACCGAGTTCCCTCCATCAAAGGTGGCACTAATAGTCCAATGAAGGAATATGCATTACCGAATTCCAGTGCCGCAATGTATCCACATAAATTAGCCCAATTCAAAATGGCACAGCTATAGATACCAAGACGTGCATTAGGCTTGTGATGTAATCACTCTCTCATGAAAGAAGAGGAATAATTCTTGAGCACTGAGAAGTAGTGCCTGTTGCAAGCATAGAAAAAGCTCACGCTCCTAATGTCATGAGATTAGAAAATGATCGCAGAAATATTCCCAACAGTATCTCCAAGCCTCCAGGAACAGTGCAGGAACCAAAGCCTGTTACAGGAACAGACGCACTGAAAGCCCTGGGAACAATCTTCACTGCAGGAACAGCACAACGGACCCGCAGATGCCAGATACAGGGAACACAGCCTGGAACCAGACTGAGGGCATCAGTTCACTCATGGCAGTTCAGGTCCTGCTGCAGAAAGTCCCTTGTTACCATTGTAAAGTTGGTGAGCAATAAGACTTCATTACATACATACAATAGGGCCGAAGGGAACCTCAGTCAGCACAAATGTCCAGCAACTGACAAACCATCCAAGTTCTAGATTGTTTGTACATCACTACATTCTGTTTCTGCATCCACAAGAACTCTACATATTGATGACCCAACAGTAAGGCGTGTCCATTATAATAATCACTTAATGTTCTCTATTACGTTGTTTATCCTAGTTGCTTGAGGTGCTCAACCTGGTCATACTTCTGTACGCCTCAATTAACCAGCCATTAATAATTTACTGACACAGATCCTTTGGATTCACTGAGCCCTAGTACTGACTCAGTTTAAAGCCTGGCAGGCTGAACAGGACTGTTATTGCAAGAGCAGACACTTGTTCAATGCTAGATGCTAAAGTCAATGCCAAATTTTTGATTTTGACCTGCTACATGAAAACAAGTGCAAATTATTGCAGAAGGTCACCTCAATTGCTCTTGTTATTAAATAGGTGAGCCATAGTATGATGGATTTCTCTCAAACCACCTAGCTTGTCACTGAGTGATTCCTCAGTGTAAAGAACAGGCTTGAGGATGCAGAGGGTCACTATTGTTGTAATAATATTCATTTATTTGGCTTGCCTGAGGGCTTCCAAGGCAGCAATGCCATTGGCTTAATCAAAACCTGGCTGAAGAGTAATAAAACCCTGGATTCCTTATCCCCACATTCTGTCATGAATCAAGCCGAGCACATCGTTCACCTCTAGGATCTCAGAATAGACCAATGGTAGACAAGCTGGATAACTGTCATAATCATGGTACTATTCTACAAGAAGGTGAGACCAAGAAATGCATCAGGATGGAAAATGCTGAAGTCAAGTTCTTTCCTGAATACACTTTGACAGGGCAACACAGAGGCTCCTCTTTTACACAAGTACAAGTAACATGCAGTAACATGCTGTTTGATCCAGAGTTAGGAAGTCACTGGTCTTTAAATGCTATGCCACAAACAAGTTTGGCACTCAGTACCTGTTGTGTTCCACTAAAGAGCTTATTAAAAGTGAAACATGTGTCTGGGGCAAAGAAATTAAAGATTTGAAGAAATTAATAGTTATCAAGCTAAGAGAGTAACATTTTGCAAGAAATGAATAGTCATTAAGCTTTGCCTCATTGGATGAAATGCAACTTTGCAAACAATGGCTCACATTGACCAGAAGGAACTGAGAGGGATACTGAAGTCTATTGGTAAGTGCTGGTCCTGTTTTGAGTGTTGCCAAATGGAGGTTTGAAATTTTTGCAAGTGAAGATGAAACTGTGACTTAAATATGCACTGCTGTTTCTGTAAAAACTGCGTATTACAGGTGGTCAATGCTTGCACTTTTTTACAGAACCTAAACGTTTGGGCTGGGTTGAGGCCTTTAATAAGAACACTCATAATGCCTCTGCTAGTCATTACTCTTCTGCCCCACGAATAGATCATGTTTCAGAGACAGTTTAGAAGGTGTCCAGTGGGAGCAGTGCAAGGGGTTTGTGGTGGTCCCTCAATATTGGTCCCTCAATGGTGTTCCCTTAATGACCACTTGGCAACTCCAAATCTACACACCACAGAGTTCTGCATTTCTTGCATTGGACTATCCTATTAAGCTGCAGGCATTGCCATGTTCTTGATTTCAGCGCTCATCTCATGAATGCCTGAGAAAATGTGGTGGTCTGGGTGCACTATGAAATAGATTTGCACGTTGACATCATTTACATTTAATATTTTTTAATATCTCCTATAGTTTACCACATAGGTTTGATTTACTGCTAGGAGATTTCCACTATCACCTTTTATCCTGCTCACATTAATGGACTCACTCTTCACTATTATTAGGAATCAGAAGGCCCAGATGCTCCTCCTTTCTTCCAGCGTGGTTTCTCACACCTCCCCTTTAAGCTCCTCTGCTTAGCTCGAGCCGAGGAACTGGCTTCCATAATAACCTCAGCTACTGATCTGGCAGTTATTTTGGGAGATCTTTCCTGTGTTTGTTCACAGTTCATATTTTCTGTATTGTTTTTTGTTATGAAGTTTCTCCAGCAATCCATCACCCTTTTAGCTGTAGAAAATTGGTAATCCCTACTGCTCATCCTCTACACACTGGGTTTGAATGAGCCCACAATATTTGTATATTCACTACTGGATATGAAAAATTTGTTGGAACATTAGGGGGATGAACTCACCACAGAAGTGATAAATAAATTCCTATGCTCTACTTTGCTGGAAATCTCAAGTATTATTCTTCCAGTAGATGCCCCTTATGGCACCTGAAGTATCTCAAATGGTGGGGATAGGTGTTTGGCACAAGCTACATGGCTCAAGCAAGAAAGCTAGGCTTTGGGTTTAGTTTGGGCTCCTATTGAAAACTATAGGCATTGATGAGAACAATTGGTATTTCATGGTTAGGGACCAGGGCATATCAGTGTTAGGATTTATTTATGCTACTAACGTTGCTCAGGCTATCTTCTGAAGTAAAAAAAAATCACATTCTTCTCTCATTACACCATTTTTCCCTGCATCACTGGAGTGGATTTTAACGGTGTGTTGGACACCTTTTTAGATCACTTGATATCACCTTCCTCAGTCTCCCTTGCTAACTAACTCAAGGGGCCTTTGCCAGTGGTCGGATGGTTGGGCCTTGGGTGGCATCTGGCGCATATGCTGTCCCTCATACAGTGAATATTTATTTTACTCCTCAGTGCATACCATACATTTCAGACTGGAGAGATTTGTGTGCACTCCCAGAATTCATACCCTTGTCTTCTCTTTTGCATACCTTTCCAAAACACATCCTGATCATATCCCATTACACATGGTCTGGGGTTCGAGAAGACTGCTAACCCTCAACAAGGCACATGCAAGTGGGCGTACTAGAAGATGAAGGGGCATATTTATACTCCGTTTGCGCCGAATTTGCGTCGTTTTTTTCGACGCAAATTCGGCGCAAAACTAACGCCATATTTATACTTTGGCTTTAGACGCGTCTAGCGCCAAAGTATGAGGAAAGAGCGTAATTTTTTTGCTTGAACGCCTTCCTTGCGTTAATGAGATGAAGGTAGGCGTTCCCGTCTAAAAAAATGACTGCGACGCAAATGCGTCATATTTATACTCCCGGGCAAAAATCACGCCCGGGAGTGGGCGGGGCAAAAAAACCCGCATTTGCGCCTCTTTTTAACGCCTGGGTCAGGGCAGGCGTTAAGGGACCTGTGGGCTCAAAATGAGCCCACAGCTGCCCTCCCATGCCCCCAGGGACCCCCCCTGCCACCCTTGCCCACCCCAGGAGGACACCCAAGGATGGAGGGACCCATCCCAGGGACATTCAGGTAAGTTCAGGTAAGTATAATTTTTTATTTTTTTTATATTTTTTTTTGGCATAGGGGGGCCTGATTTGTGCCCCCCTACATGCCTCAATGCCCAATGACCATGCCCAGGGGACATAAGTCCCCTGGGCATGGCCATTGGGCAAGGGGGCATGACTCCTGTCTTTACTAAGACAGGAGTCATGTAAATGGCGTCTGGGCGTCGTTAAAAATGGCGCAAATCGGGTGGAGGCGAATTTTTGGCGTCAACCTGACTTGCACCATTTTAAGATGCCCTAACGCCATTTTCCCCAACGCTGGCGCTGCCTGGTGTACGTGTTTTTTTTCCACGCACACCAGGCAGCGCCGGTCTGCTAGCTAGCCGGCGCAAAACTTTTTGACGCTAAACTGCGTTAGCGCAGTTTAGCGTCAAAAAGTATAAATACGGGCCGAAGTATTTTGACACACATTCCAAGATGATAAAGATGTGTTCTTTCTTGAAAATATAAAAATCTCTTCCTCATGCTTAACAGATTTGGACGCGGTTAAAGGGGTCATTAGACGTTTATGTTTTAAGACGCTCACCGTAGATCTTTTATGGCTTGAATCCGTCATGTGATATTGAATGCCAACAAACCTGGACATGGTTGATAACTTATGCTCTTTAAGATCCACTTTTTTGATAGGGTAGGAATATTGAGATGACATGATTATTCATCCTGTCAGGCGAGAATACATAATCAATCAATCAATCAATCATTATATTTATAAAGCGCACTACATACCCGTTAGGGTTTCAAGGCGCTGAAGGGTGTCGGGGGGTAGCTGCTACTGGTCAAAGAGCGAGGTCTTGAGGAGTCTTCTGAAGGAGAGTAGGTCCTGGGTCTGACGTAGGTTGGTAGGGAGAGTGTTCCAAGTCTTGGCGGCGAGGTGAGAGAAGGATCTGCCGCCGGATGTCTTTCGATGGATGCGGGGGACGGCGGCAAGGGCGAGATCTGCAGAGCGGAGCTGTCGGGTGGGGGTGTAGAAGCTGAGTCTGTTGTTAAGGTAGGCAGGACCAGTGTTGTGGAGTGCTTTGTGTGCATGGGTAAGGAGCTTGAATGTGATCCTCTTGTCAACTGGGAGCCAGTGAAGGTTTCTCAAGTGGGGTGTGATGTGGCTGCGGCGGGGTACGTTGAGGATCAGTCGGACGGAGGCGTTTTGGATGCGTTGGAGGCGTCGTAGGTGTTTGGCCGGGATGCCTGTGTAGAGTGCATTGCTGTAGTCTAGCCTGCTGCTGACGAGGGCCGGTCTCACTGTTTTTCTTGTTTCTGTCGGGATCCACTTGTAGATCCTGCGGAGCATGCGTAGGGTGTTGTAGCAGGAGGAGGAGACTGCGTTGACCTGTTTTGACATGGAGAGGGAGGAGTTGAGGATGAAGCCCAGATTGCGTGCATGGTCGGTCGGTGTTGGTGGGGTTCCTAGAGATGTTGGCCACCAAGAGTCATCCCAGGCGGAGGGGTTGGGTACGAGGATGAGGACTTCCGTTTTGTCCGAGTTCAGTTTCAGGCGGCTGTTCCTCATCCATTCGGCGACAGCCTTCATTCCCTCGTGGAGGTTGGTTTTGGTGGTTTGCGGGTCCTTGGTGAGGGAGAGGATGAGCTGGGTGTCGTTGGTGTAGGAGATGATGTTGAGGTCGTGTTGGCGGGCTACTTGTGCGAGGGGGGCCATGTAGATGTTGAATAATTTTGGGCTGAGGGATGAGCCCTGGGGTACGCCGCAGATGATGTTGGTGGCTTTGGAGCGGAAAGGGGGGGGCGGACTCTCTGGGTTCTGCCGGAGAGGAAGGATGTGGTCCATTCGAGGGCTTTCTCTTGTATTCCGATTTCGAGGAGGCGTGTTGTTAGAGTGCGATGGCATACCGTGTCGAAGGCGGCTGATAGGTCCAGGAGGATGAGGGCTGATGTTTCGCCGTTGTCCATTTGGCGTCTGATGTCGTCTGTGGCGGCGAGGAGAGCGGTTTTGGTGCTGTGGTTTTGTCTGAAGCCAGACTGGGAGGGGTCCAGGATATTGTTGTCTTCGAGGTGGCGAGTCAGTTGTGTGTTGATGATTTTCTCGATGACCTTCGCCGGGAACGGGAGTAGGGAGATGGGTCGGAAGTTCTTGAGGTCCTGGGAGTCTGCTTTGGGCTTCTCAAGGAGGGCGTTGATTTCAGCATGTTTCTAGCTTTCCGGGAATGTTGCTGTTTCGAAGGAGATGTTGATGACCTTCCGTAGTTGGGGAGCGATGGCTGCGTCGGCTTTGTTGTACACGTGGTGAGGGCATGGGTCTGATGGTGATCCGGAGTGGGTGGAGTTCATGAACTTGGGTGTCTCGGTGATGCTGACGTTGGCCCAGGAGGTCAGGCGGCTGGTGTGGGTGGTGTTTGCGGGGGTGTTGTCTGGCGTGGTGGGGGCGGCTGTGGTGTTGATGCTGTCGTGGATGTCGGTGATCTTTCGGTGGTAGAAGGTGGCCAGTGAGTCACAGAGCTCTTGAGAGGGAGGAATGTCGTTGACGTTGGCGCTGGGGTTGGAGAGTTCTTTCACGATGCTGAAGAGCTCTTTGCTGTCATGTGTGTTGTTATCTAGGCGGTCTTTGAAGGAGGATCTCTTGGCTAGTCTGATTAGTTGGTGGTGTCCGCGGGTGGCGTCCTTGTGGGCCGCGATGCTGTCAGGTGTGTGTTCGGTGAGCCATTTATTCTTGAGTTTCCGGCAGTTGCGCTTGGAGGTCTGAAGCTCTTTGGTGAACCAGGTGGCTTTCTTGGTGGTTGTTGGTGGTCTTCTTTAGTGGTGCGAGGGAGTTGGCGCAATCGTTGATCCAATGTCTGAAATTGTGGGCAGCGGTGTCTGGGTCGGTGGGGTCGGTAGGCGGGTTCTGGGCGAGGGCGCTGGTTAGCTGGTCTTTGGTGACTTTGTTCCAGTGGCGGCGGGGTGGCTGTAAGGTGCGGTGGAGCTTGACCTGTTTCTGGAAAGTGAAATGGATGCAGTGGTGGTCGGTCCAGTGGAGTTCGGTGGTGTGGTTGAAGGTGACGTGGGCGCTTGTGGAGAAGATGGGGTCAAGCGTGTGGCCGGCTGGGTGGGTGGGTGTGGTGACGAGTTGTCTGAGGCCGAGGTTGGCGAGGTTGTCCAACAGGGTGGAGGAGTTGCCGTCGTTGTTGTTCTCGAGGTGGAAGTTAAGGTCCCCGAGGAGGATGTAGTCCATAGAGGCGAGTGCGTGGGTGCTGGCGAGGTCAGAGATGGAGTCGCTGAAAGGTGCCTGTGGTCCAGGGGGTCTGTAGACGAGCGTTCCTCTGAGGGTGGTGTTGGGGTCGGTGTGTATTTGGAAGTGCAGATGTTTTGGGGTCTTGAGGGTGTCGTTCGTGAGGGTGTCGTCCGTGTGGGTGTGGACTTGTGGGCGATGGCTATTCCTCCTCCGATTCGGTTTGTGCGATCCCTGCGGGTGATCTTGTAGCCCTCCGGGATGGCTATGGCGATGTCGGGCGCCGAGGAGTCGTTCCACCAGGTTTCGGTAAGGAAGGCTACGTCCGGGGCGGAGGTGTCGAGCAAATCCCAGAGCTCGATGGCGTGTTTGCGTGCGGAGCGGGTGTTAAGGAGTGTGCAGTGAAGGTGGTTGGTTCTGGTCTTTGGAGGTTTGGTGGTTCTGTCGCAGGTGAATCTGCAGTTGTGGCAGGAGAAGGGTCCGTGGGTGTTCCTCGGTGAGGACTGGAAGCAAGCTGCAGAGCAGCCAGGGTTGAGGGCGTTGAGGTCGCTGGCAGTGTAGTGGCGTCTGGAGGTGCGGGGGTTCCGTGGACCAAGGGGGGTGGCGCTGGGCGCGGTCCAGGCACGGCCGGGAGCAGACGGGCTTGCCTCTTACCGCCATTAAGAAGGGGAGGAGGGAGGGAGTAGCAGCTGGGAGGTGGGAGGCGTGAACGAATGGGGGCTCGAGGGGGGCGGGGCCGCAGGGACGCAGCGGCGGGAAAGGGAGACGGCTCGTGGGAGCCGAGGTGCTGGGGGGGGGGGCAAGGGGTCACACGGAGCGGCAGAAAAAGTGAAAGGAACAGGCGCAGAAGGAACGGTAAACAGTGCAAGACACGGAGCGGCAGAAAACGTGAGAGGAACAGGCGCAGAAAGAACGGTAACCAAGGCAACACAGTAAATACAGACAAGACGAGGTAAACAGACAAGACAGGGTAAACACGGCACTCACAGGCAAGACAAGGTAAACACAGTGATTACGAAGAAGGAGCTTACCACTAGACACCAGGGATGACCAGCAGGGAGCACGGAGCAGTGAGGGCGGGGAGGGGAGGACACGGGGACAGCTGGGTGTCGCTGTACACGTGGGGAGTGATCCAGTGGCCACACAGATCAAAGGTCACTCTCCGTAGCACGCAGCGACCGCCATTAAGAAGGGGGGAGGAACGGAGGAGCAGCTGGAAGGCGTGAACGAATGGGGGCTCGAGGGGGGCGTGGCCGCAGGGATGCAGCAGCGCAGCGGCGGGAAAGGGAGACGGCTCGGGGGAGCCGAGGCGCTGGGGGGGGCAAGGGGTCACACGGAGCGGCAGAAAAAGTGAAAGGAACAGGCACAGAAGGAACGGTAAACAGGGCAAGACACGGAGCGGCAGAAAAGGTGAGAGGAACAGGCGCAGAAAGAACGGTAACCAAGGCAACACAGTAAATACAGACAAGACAAGGTAAACAGACAAGACAGGGTAAACACGGCATTCACAGGCAAGACAAGGTAAACACAGTGATTACGAAGAAGGAGCTTACCACTAGACACCAGGGATGACCAGCAGGGAGCATGGAGCAGCGAGGGCGGGGCGGGGAGGACACGGGGACAGCTGGGTGTTGCTGTACGCATGGGGTGTGATCCAGTGGCTACACAGGTCAAAGGTCACTCTCCGTAGCACGCAGTGACTGCCATTAAGAAGGGGAGGAGGGAGGGAGGAGCAGCTGGGAGGCGGGAGGTGTGAACGAATAGGGGCTCAAGGGGGGCAGGGCCGCAGGGACGCAGCGGCAGGAAAGGGAGACGGCTCGGGGGAGCCGAGGCCCTGGGGGGGCAAGGGGTCACACGGAGCGGCAGAAATAGTGAAAGGAACAGGCACAGAAGGAACGGTAAACAGGGCAAGACACAGAGCAGCAGAAAAGGTGAGAGGAACAGGCGCAGAAAGAACGGTAACCAAGGCAACACAGTAAATACAGACAAGACAAGGTAAACAGACAAGACAGGGTAAACACAGCACTCACAGGCAAGACAAGGTAAACACAGTGATTACGAAGAAGGAGCTTACCACTAGACACCAGGGATGAGCAGCAGGGAGCATGGAGCAGTGAGGGCGGGGAGGGGAGGACACGGGGACAGCTGGGTGTCGCTGTACGCATGGGGAGGGATCCAGTGGCCACACAGTGAGAGGGATAGGTCTAGCTGTCTCGTTTTCCACATGGTTCCACATACTACTCCAATCCGCATAGATTAACCTTCTGGTGAGATGGCTTCTATCCAGTCAAATATTAACAGTGCCTTTCAAGTGTATCACAACAAACTGTATCAAGCACCAGTGGCGATCACTTTACTGCCTGCGGGATAATGATAATGACCACGAAAACCATGGTGATAGGCACTGTCAGCGACAGGGAATCCCTTCCCTGTCACTGATAGCGGTCTTCCCCACCCGCACCCTCTCCCCAGATTCCCCCCACTTCCCTTTCCTCTCCAAACCACCCCCACTTCATTCACACCCCTCCCTTCATACATGCACACACGCATACACACACCCATTCCCACATTCCTCCATGCATGCATACATCCATTCACACACACATCCGCACACACCTTCATACATACACGCAGACACGCATTCACAGAACACAACATTCACGTACTCACACATCCATACATGCACACACATATGACATGGAACACACTCCTGCATACACGCACGCACACACATTCACACACACACCCACATACATACACAACACCCCCCGCCCCCCTCCCCTGTCGGAGCACCCACTTACCTGTGTTTAGGGGGTCCTCCGGTAGGAGAAGGGACGGGGCGCTGCTGTCAGCAGCTGCGTCCACCAGTAGAACACCAGCAGGCTGTATTATTTCTCATAATACGGTTTGAGACGGTCTACTGGTGTGGCGCTGCTGCTGGCAGCAGCGTCACCTTACCGCAATCCTCCGGCAGGGCCACAGCTGGATTTCCACTATCCTTCTGGTGGAAATCCGGTTGTGGTCATGTTACGGCGGACGGCTGGAAGCCATAGTAGCGGTCTTTTGGCGGCCGTCGCCACGGCGGTAGGCGTTTTTTACCCCCAATATCACAATGAGGGCCATGATCTCTTATCACCTATCTATCTTGAATACAGGTTTTAAAATCCTATCTAAACTCTTAGCCCACAAAATATTACCAGAACTACTGCAACTGATGCATAATGATCAATCAGTTTATATATCACTCCAAAACAGCTCTCCTAATTAGCAGAGATTTTAGTATGTCATGAATGGTGCATTGGAGTTGTTCCCGAATGTGGCATGTATCGCTTTGACCTTGGAAAAAGCTTTTGACTCCCTACACTGAGCATACAGTATAAAGTACTTGAGCAGTTTGGAATTGGTCTGTACTGGCACAAATAGGTGCGGTTCTGGTACACGTACCGTACAGCGAATGACAAACCAGAGCAATGAATCTCTGATTCTCTAATAATGAGCAGGGGAACCCATCTTCCAGGCTTGTTCATTATCACCATTATTATTTGCCTTAGGCATGGGACAATTTGCAGTCCACTTACAACTTCTTAGGACACAGTGGACAATACCACTTGGTGCTACCCTGAATATTGTATCCATCTATGCAGATGATATACTTCTGTATATGGAAAATGGATGGTCTGACCTTCCCTCCATCACACAACTGCTGGAGGGCTTTGCTGATATTTCCAGCTTTCACATAAATTGGGCCAAATCCTGTATTTTCCTTCTCAAATTGGGGTATGCCCTCCCTCAAACTTACAATTAGATGATAGACTAGCTGGATAGTGCTAATTAAAATGGTAGCACTCCTACGTTCATTGTATTACTTTTCATCCTCCCAATATTCCTCCCCTGACATTTTTTTAAAGATTTTAATAAATTACTCACAGAGTTTAGATGGAAAGGGGGGGGTGCAGAGTTGTTATTTCAATTATAAGGCTCGCTATAGAAGCCGGAGGCCTTGGCCTCCCAGACTTTGAACAGTATTGTTTAGCTGCACAGCTTCAATGTGTATCCAAGTGGCTAGTGGGCAATTTGCAATCTGAAACAGGCTTTAGTCCCTCTATTTACTGAGGAGGATCCCTGCATCCAATTATACACTTTAGGGGGCGTCCCCAGCCTGACATCACCCACCCCTATTGCTGAGCACAACTTTGTAATATTTTCATTGCTCTAGTGTGCTCATGACGCACATTATCCCCTATGCTCCTGCTAGTCACCTGTTAGGGCTAATAACCAGGACTGACTGGATTCATCTTAATCAGATCGGTTCGTGATCTACAAAGGGAATGCTGACATAAAATTACCTCTTCACTAATGTTGAATTGATTGTCTTACTTATGAACAAATGAAAAAAGCCCTTTGAGACCTATTTTGAACTCAACTTTAGGAACCACCAGCATATGCAACATATCTGATATTACAAGCAATGGGGATGGCAGTAAGTTAGTAAAATCACTTTATGGAACTCATCTCCACCGCTGGGATCAATCCATAGCACCCCTGTGTGCGTGAAGGGAATTCTATTTGTCCCACCCGCTTCAAGATACGGAGTGGCAAAAGATAATGACATTTCCATATAAAGTGTTGTGTAATGCTTGATTACAATATATTTAATAAACTGTTTTGAATAGGGTATACCTGACACCTAAATCAGAAAGAATTTATCCTGATGCAGATTTGGATGCCAGTAACGGCACCCATTAGATGTCAATTTGCCTCACATCCTTTGGACTTTCAGTTTTCCACCATTCTATTAGATTGGGGTTATAGAGTTACTGTCTGTTAGACCTGACATGCCTTAGGGTGGTCACCCCTAACTTTTTGCCTGCCTCCCTCCACTTTTTGGACCCTGTTTTGCTGGCTTTTAGACTCTGCGCACTTTACCACTGCTAGCCAGTGCTAAAGTGCATATGCTCTCTTCCTCTTTAAACATGGTAACTTTGGATCATACCTGATTGGACTATTTAATCTACTTATAAGTCCCTAGTAATGCGCACTACATGTGCCTAGGGCCTGTAGATTAAATGCTGCTAGTGGACCTGCAGCACTGGTTGTGCCACCCACTTAAGTAGCCCCCTTAACCTTGTCTCAGGCTTGCTATTGCAAGGCCTGTGTGCAGTTTCACTGCCACCTCGACTTGGCATTTAAAAGTACTTGCCAAGCCTAGAACTCCCCTTTTTCTACATATAAATCACCCTTAATGTGTGCCCTAGGTAGCCCCTAGAGCCGGGTGCTGTGTAGGTAAAAGGCAGGACATGTACCTGTGTAATTATATGTCCTGGTAGTGTAAAACTCCTAAATTCGTTTTTACACTACTGTGAGGCCTGCTCCCTTCATAGGCTAACATTGGGGCTGCCCTCCTACACTGTTGAAGTGACAGCTGCTGATCTGAAAGGAGCAGGAAGGTCATATTTAGTATGGCCAGAATGGTAATACAAAATCCTGCTGACTGGTGAAGTCAATTTTAATATTACTATTCTAGAAATGCCACTTTTAGAAAGTGAGCATTTCTTTGCACTTAAATCTTTCTGTGCCTTACAATCCACGTCTGGCTGGACTTGGTTGACAGCTCCTTGTGCATTCACTCAGACACACCCCAAACACAGGGTACTCAGCCTCACTTGCATACATCTGCATTTTGAATGGGTCTTCCTGGGCTGGGAGGGTGGAGGGCCTGCTCTCACACAAAGGACTGCCACACCCCCTATTGGGACCCTGGCAGACAGGATTGAACTGAAAGGGGACCTGGTGCACTTCTTAGCCACTCTTTGAAGTCTCCCCCACTTCAAAGGCACATTTGGGTATAAAACAGGGCCTCTGCCCTACCTCATCAGACATTTGCTGGAGAAGAAACCTGAACCAGAAACTACATCCTGCCAAGAAGAACTGCCTGGCTTCTCAAAGGACTCACCTGTCTGCTTTCTACAAAGGACTGCTGCCTTGCTGTTGGCCTGCTGCCTTGCTGAACTCTTGTCTGGCTGTGAAAGTGCTCTCCAAGGGCTTGGATAGAGCTTGCCTCCTGTTCCCTGAAGTCTCAGGACCAAAAAGACTTCCCTCTTTCACTTGGATGCTCCGTGCGCCGAAAATTTTGACGCACAGCTTGTTCTGCAGCGAGAAAAACGCCGCACACCGACGCTGATCGATGCGACGCTCTTGGGACGACCGAAAATCTGACGCACGGTTTCGTAAGGACAACGCCGCCCGACCTCTAGAGGAGAAATCGACGCAACGCCTGCCGTGAGATCGTAATTTCGACGCGCAGCCCCGCAGAACAACGCGCAGCAGGAAAATCCACGCACAGACCCGGGACATCTGGTAATCCCCGCGATCCACGAAAAGAGACTGTCCGCGCGCCGGAAAACGACGCACGACTTCCCCGCGTGGAAAATAACGACGCAAGTCCGTGTGTGCTGGGGAGAAATCGACGCACACACCCTTTTTCCACGCACCTCTTCTTTTGTAGCCCTCTGAGGAGATTTTTCCACTCTAAACCAGGTACTTGTGCTTGAAAGAGACTTTGTTTATATTCTAAAGACTTAAGACACTTTATATCACTTTTCAGTGATATCTCTACAATTTCCCATTGCAAACTTTATTCTTTTTGACCTACAATTATCCTGATAAATATTATATATTTTTCTAAACACTGTGTGGTGTATTTTTGTGGTGCTATATGGTGGTATTGTATGATTTATTGCACAAATACTTTACACATTGCCTTCTAAGTTAAGCCTGACTGCTCGTGCCAAGCTACCTGAGGGTGGGCACAGGATAATCTTGGATTGTGTGTGACTTACCCTGACTAGAGTGAGGTCTTTTGCTTGGACAGGGGGTAACCTGACTGCCAACCAAAAACCCCATTTCTAACACTGTCCCTCACAATGGGGCGTCCACTGATTAACTCCCTAGAATCCTTAGCTTTGGGCCTTTTCCCCCAGTCATTTATAGCCCTTGTTAAAAATGATGATCAACATTCGATAGTTGTCCCCTGTTTCATATTTATATTGTTACTTTCACAATGTTTCTTTACACTGCAGAGTTTCTAGGTATTTTTGTTGGCACACAGCCTGTAAATTCCACACAGATCTTTTATTTTTGCTTCCATATAGCTTCATTTTATCATTACTTCTTTTGATGCTGGTTTCATGACATACTGACAATGGCAAATTGTTGGTGGGGGGTTTCATGGGTGTTTAGGGTTTTTATTTTTGCAAAAAAGTACAGCTGAGCACTATAGTTTGTGTATAGCATAAAGTTGGAATTGTTCTCTGCATTATATTATTATATTATTCATTGATGTATAATTGTTGAAATATGTACAGTTACTTTAGAAACTATGGCAATAAAAAATACAATAAAAAATAGAAGGGTTGTTTGTGAACAGCAATAAGTTTACCTTTTTGTGGGTGAGAACATGTCCCTCTCTAACCATTCCTTAATCACTCATTACACATCCCTATTCCCCGCCCCTTCAGTAGTACATTTGCCTCATTTTCCCAATCACATTTACTACTAAAATGTATGCTTACATATGCAGAGACTCCATTGTCGGGGAGGATATCCCAGCACAGAAAATGATAGAAGCTGAAGTGTAAACTCCACATGTAGAGATTTGGGAATACCATTTTGTAGTGCATTTGCAGCACTACTGTAGTATTACAAAATGTACTACAAAATGCGGTTTGTGACTAGTCCTCAGAGTAGTGTGATGTTCAATTGGAAATTCTTGTAAAATAATGCATAGTAAACAATGATAAATTGTTTGATTAAAAAATCCCTATCTTTACTGAAACCATCAAAAAAATGGTAAAGGAATTTAGGAGAAACTAAACGCAGTAGATGTGACATAGCACAGTGTCCAGGTAATCAGGCAGCTCTTATAGGACCTCAGGTCAGGCACCAAGGAAACTTTCGCCAGTCAGAGACAGAAGCTGCTGGTACTAGAGGAAGAGTTGCATCCACCTAACTACCTCCACCCTAAATAGCTATGATGAGCAAAACCACCTTCATGCCTGGGTCACTGACATAATTAAATACATTCAACACCTCTGGGCAGCATCATACTGACCCCAAGAACTCTAGAAGGATGACCGAGTGGGAGGTGAAACTACGTCATGTTTTTCCAAAAGGCTAATCAGAAGTAGAGAAGACATTCTGAGAGAACTTTCATGGGATACATGTTCTTGGAGACAGCGAGCAAGACAAAGCTTCATATAATCAGTGAAGAATAGGATATTGCACATGTGAAGAAATAATCTTTGTTTGCCACGATACTGAGAAAAAACGCCTAAGAAGGTGTAAACTGCATGGAAGACAGGTCCTGAGCCCTAACATTGGAAAGCCTTTTGTAAGGCTTTAAGCGCAATAACAGTTTTACTGGGCTATTGTGAAATGTGTTGGGAAAATACAGATAATACGCACCCATTTGTCATGCAATAGGTTTAAGAAGTCTTTCCTCCACACACCTAGGAAAACCTGCCTTCCTTTCAAAAATCTTTCACTTTTTAGCATCTGTCACATTATAACATGTTACAAGGAAGTAAAACACATTTCCCTACTGTTAGACTTTTCATCCTTGGCGTGGTCTCCCTTAACTTTTTGCCTCTGTTCCCCAGGTTGTTGATGTGTGCTGGACTCTGATTTTGCTGTTTTTGTTACTCTGGGCACTTTACCACTGCTAACCAGTGCTAAAGTGCAAGTGCTCCTGTTTAAATTGTATGTAAGTGGTTCATCCATGATTGGCATATTTGAATTACTAGTAAGTCCCTAGTAATGTGCACTAGAGGTGCCAGGGCCTGTAAATCAAATGCTACTAGTGGGCCTGCAGCACTGGTTGTGCCACCCACATAAGTAGCTCTGTAATCATGTCTCAGACCTGCCCCTGCAGTGTCTGTATGTGTATTTTTACACTGTCAATTCGACTTGGCAAGTGTACCCACTTGCCAGGCCTAAACCTTCCCTTTCCTTACATGTAAGGCACCCCTAAGGTAGGCCCTAGGTAGCCCCAAGGGCAGGGTGCAGTGTATGGATAAGGTAGGACATATAGTAATGTGGTTTATATGTCCTGACAGTGAAATACTGCCAATTTCGTTTTCACTGTTGCAAGGTCTGTCTCTCTCTCATAGGACAATATGGGGGCTACCTTTAAATATGATTAAAGTGTAGATTCCCCTAGAGAATAGATGGACAGGTGGAGTTTGGGATCCCTGAACTCACAATTTAAAAATGCATCTTTTAGTAAAGTTGATTTTGAGATTGTGCGTTTGAAAATGCCACTTTTAGAAAGTGAGCATTTTCTTGCTTAAACCATTCTGTGACTCTGCCTTGTTTGTGGATTCCCTGTCTGGGTCAGTTTGACAGTTGGGTTGTTTTTCACCTCACACCAGACAGTGACACAAAGGGAGCTGGGGTGTGATCTGCATTTCCTGATTAGCCATCTCTGCTAGGAGGGAGGGGTGGAGTGGTCACTCTCATCTGAAAGGACTGTGCCTGCCTCTGACAATGCTGTCTCCAGCCCCCTGGTGTGTGTCTGAGGCCTTGCCTGGGCAAGGCAGGATTTCACAAGAAGGTGTGAGTCCCCTTTGAAGAAAGGTGACTTCAAAGACTAAAATGGGTATAAGAAGGGCACCCAAACTTACAAACTTTAGAAACACTTCTGGAATCAAGGGGAACCTCTGCCTGGAGAAGAGCTGATCGCTGAGGAACAAGTGCTGCCCTGCCTGTGACTGTGCTTTGTGGAGCTTTCCTGCAGTGCTGCTTCTGCCAGAGTAAGAGGGCAAAGACTGGACTTTGTGTGCCTCCCATCTTGAAGAAGAAATCTCCAAGGGCTTGATGTAGAGCTTGCCTCCTGTTGTTGAAGTCTCAGGGATAGCAAAGACTTCTTCCTGCCAGCACCTGGAGTCTCTGGAGAGACCCCTACTCTGCTCTGTGGTGCCCTTCCAGTTCCTGGGACCCTGAAAGGAGAGGCTGGCAGCCTAAGGACAAAAATACACGCACCGAGCGCCGTGCGGAGAAAAGATCGACGCGAATCCGATCGCGGCTGAGAAAACGACGCGACGCCGGTTCCGCAGCTGAGAAACGACGCCGCAGGAAACGCGACCGAAAAACCGACGCCCGGAGCAGGAGAAACGACGCGCAGCATCGCTGACGGAGGCTGAGAGATCGCACCCTGCGCCGCGGGACTTTCGGATCGTCGTGTGGCTGGCTTTTTCAACGCGCACCGCCGTGCCGAGTTGTTTTCGACGCACCCAGCCGTGCAGGGTTACTTTCGACGCACACCGCCCATGCGGGGTTATTTTTGACGCAAACCAGGTACATTTTCACGCTAGCAGCGCTAGTGTGGTGTTACAACTACCTAAAGACTCTTTTTATTTTAAACCTTTAAAAAAATCATAACTTGACTTGTGTATGTTGGATTTTTGTCGTTTTGGTCTTGTTTTGTCTAGATAAATATTTCCTATTTTTCTAAACTGGTGTTGTGTCATTTTGTAGTGTTTTCATTAAGTTACTGTGTGTGTTGGTACAAATACTTTACGCCCAGCACTCTGAGGTTAAGCCTACTGCTCTGCCAAGCTACCAAGGGGGTAAGCAGGGGTTAGCTGAGGGTGATTCTCTTTTATCCTAACTAGAGTGAGGGTCCTTGCTTGAACAGGGGGTAACCTGACTGTCAACCAAAGACCCCATTTCTAACACCTACTTAGTCACATAGTAGGATGAGGTTCCATATACCCAAACTCCCTTGGACCCAGTGTTATCTCACACACTTGCTCATAGCTTACAAACGTGGTTCATTTACCACTCGTAGGGAATGTCTTAGACAGAGGTGTCAACCACCATCTACAATATCACTGACCCTCATTACAAGTTAGGCAAAATAAGCGAGGTAATCACGAAACATTGAAACGTTTGCACAGGAATCGGAATTTAGCACTGCATGATTGGTTAGCGTGTTCATGGTATGCACTGGCACGTCACTACTGAACCGCATGTGGACTCCATAATGTGTAACTTTTCATTTTCCACTTCATACATTTCATAACATATAATCCCAAATTAAACACCAATTTAGAATAAGCATAGTTAGTAAGTGAAGACTATGTTGCATTTACAGTTTAGACATTCTTTGCAAGCTTCCAATGTGGCCATGTACCCACCGTTGGTGTGCTCTACTTTAACAACAGATGCAGATTTATTTTATCTCTCGTCTTTCCATGAAACCCGACCATTGGGCCAAGGCACCGTGATTTCCTTGCAAGCAGAAACAGGAGTCGTGCACCCTCAGAGACCCCAGAATACATTGTGATAATAATTCAAAGGTCTTATTGGTGCCACACAAAGATTACAATTACAAAAAGACTAGGCTTATAAAGGATCAACGCTGGTGTGTTCCGCAAAGACTATTTGTTGCGGCTAGTCTATTTGATGTGGACCTATGATCTGTTTATCATTAAAAAAGATATACGCTTGCCTTATGTGATTTGTCACAGGCCTTTTAAACGACCAATGGGCGATCTAAAAGTGATGTTGGTAAAACGATTTTTCTTGTTTCGAATAATACATTGAATACATTTTGAATGTATTTCTACTTAAAAATCTATATGATGTATCTGTTTGTATGTTTTTTGTAAACTTCTTTCTGGAACAGAAACGTTAGCTCTGTATTCGAAGGCAACATGTGCTAGCGTGGATTTCCTGCCAACTTTTAGTAGATGTTCTTTGAAGCATTTCTTTATTGTCACCTCTTTATTTGGGCCCCACGAGGTCTCTCTGTATTTGAGAACAAATCTATGTGACACTGTTACAATACTCCACACAGGAGCTGATCTGCACTATTCACCTTTCATGTTTTTTCTTTTTGCTTTTGTAGAGTACTTTTTAACTCTCAATAGTGTAGTTCAAGCAATGAGTAATTTAAAACTGCATTCATTTAAAAACAATTTTTAGAACGACTTGATTCTGTTCATTAATTAATATCAATTTTACTCAATTTTGAATAGTTCATGTCAAGCGTACAGTTCTTTCCAATCTGATAGCTGGAAGGTAAGGTTGAAATGTTTTCCAAATCATGCAGTATAATACCCCATGTCTACATTTCATTCACACTTTGGGGCTTATTTATGAGAGACTTGTGCTGTCAGAGTGTCACCTTTTGTGACACTTTGGCAGTACAAACCTCTCAACCATATCAATGAGGCCATGCAAAGCGACTTTGGGGGTCATTACGACCTTGGTGGGCGGCATCAGCCGCCCGCCAAGATCTGACCGCTGTGCGGCCGCCAATGCGGCCGCACACCCCGCCACGGGCATTTGGAGATCCCCGCTGGGCCAGCGGGCGGAAACCTGGTTTCCGCCCGCCGGCCCAGCGGGGATCACAGCCGCAACATAGGAGCCGGCGGTGTTGCGGCCGTGCGACGGGTGCAGTTGCACCCGTCGCGCTTTTCACTGTCTGCATAGCAGACAGTGAAAAGCTGCATGGGGCCCTGTCAGGGGGCCCCTGCACTGCCCATGCCAGCCCAGGGGCCCCACGACTCCCCGTTCCGCTAGCCTTTTCCTGGCGGTGCAAACCGCCAGAAAAAGGCTGGTGGTCGGGGACTCGTAATACCCTGCAAGCAGCGCTGCCCTGGCGGATTATCACCGCCGGGGCAAAAGTGTCGGAATACCGCCGACCCCGGCGGTGCGACGGCGGCGCTTCCGCCGCGGTCGTAATCCGCCTGGAAGCACCGCCAGCCTGTTGGCGGTGCTTCCGTCATTTTAGCCCTGGTGGTCTCGGACCGCCAGGGTCAAAATGACCTCCTTTGTGTGGTTTTGAATGGCCTTATAGAAATGGAGTAGGCAAAGTAGTGCAAGTCGCTGCGTTGCCTTATTCTGCACCTGGGAGATGTTCCATGGGCGTTGGAGTGGGTTTGCCCGTGCAACACCCATGGATTTTGATGCTGTCCGAGATTTACTTCATCACATAAACCTGGGAAAGCCCCAAAACCTTAGCCCTCCCGAGGTGAGGTGTAACATGGAGACATATTATTATTTCTCTTTGTTTATCCCTCTTTCCATGTGCGCTGCAGAAGAGGAAAACACTTATTGGGATTGTTATTGTGCAAGAAGGTGCCTCTTGGTGTACAAAAACAATCCTGCATGCAATGCAGACACCTCTTCACCATGGTGCAAGGGAACCTGTGTTGGTGCTAGGCTACCAAAATGCCACCTGCACAGGGGGAAAGGACAGGAATGCACCATAGTGCATAAATATGGTGCATTTGTGCCATTTTTCTTTGGAGTTGGGCAGGGCAGCAAGATGATTTGCGGCACTGCCCTACACCAAAACCCTGTAAATAAGGGACTTTGTGTACATATTCCATGATGTTTGGGTGACCTTTGGATTAAATCTGACATTGTGGAGCTACATTTTATTGTGTTGAAATGAGTTAATTCCAAGACAGTAAATTGCCAAAATCAGACTGATGGAAAATAAGACCTGATCAAGTTGACTCCAGGTCTAATATTTCCCTGAAATTGAATGCTTCTCATTTCCACTTAACTTTTCAGTAGAATTGTTATTTTATTTCTGTTGATCTAGCTACAAGTTTGCACTTGCTTTGACTAGGATTGTTTAGCTTAATAAATTCACCTTATTCTATTCAATTATGTTCTCTGGTATATGCTTTAAAATGCAGGACATGAGCCACTCCTACAAATGTCACACAGTGTTACACAAACATTTGAAACAAACTATTTTTTGAATTTGCTGTAGTAAAGTAGCATCCTAAAAATATGCTGTTACAGATTGTTCAGTCACTCTCTAACTCAATAACATACAAACATGTAGCTTATTTACCAGTATTCTTCATTACACCAAGTGTGGACCTATAGATAGTACTTGTAAATGCCCTTTGTGAATTCTTGAAGTCAACCACTTAGGTGTTTGGTCTAAGTTAAGAGCAAACATCTTAGCTTACCTTTGTGAATCAGGCCCATAATGTGTCCATACATGTGTGCACTATCATTTTAAACTAAACTAAACTTCAAAATCAGATACATAGGCATTGCACATTGTTGTAGACACATAAATGTAATAAAATGTAGTCATTGCACTACACAATGCAACAAGGGGGTTTGCATTCTATGTAACTTCTAAACTTAAAACATGGCATGTACGTATTAATGTCACATTTCCCCTTGTCTTGTGCATTTTCTGTTAATCAGAAGATTTCATCATGTGTAATTCATATGTGTTTAATAATAACACATCATGTTTTAAATAAACACACCTGCATTCACAGGCTACACAAATATAAACATGTTAAATTTTGGTGTAAGTGTCCAGTATCACTATGAATGCTTGCACCAAAATTAACACGTCCATTATAAACGTTTATCTATAATGTATGTTTTATACAATTGTGTCAAAAATAAAACCTGTGTTTGTCAATGTCATAAAAAAATAACTTCATGTTGCTCACATTAGTATTATTAACATTGTCATCAATCAATAACTGTTAATTTAAAAATAACTTAATAAAAAACTGAGCCACTTCTCTAACAATTTTAAAAAACAAGTTTAAAAACATAATAATTGTTTGTAGAATTTTTCCAATCAATATTTGGGCTTCAAGTCCAGAACCTGCCTACTAATGACACTGACAAGGACAGCCTCCTCACTAATGGGCATCCAGTGGGCAGAGCAGGCACCTCAAAGATCTTTCTTGGGGCGGGTGGGATTAGGTTTCATAGGTGTCAGAGGCAGGTAAGCCATAAAAGTGGGTGGAGGAGAAGGGGTTGAAGGGGTGGAAGAGGGTGGGATTTGGGAGGTAGAGTGTGCTGAAGTGGGTGTTATGTTTGTGTCTGTCTGTTTCGAAGGTGCATTTGGATCTGGTGAATGTGGTGTATTTTTAGGGTGTGTTTCTTTGAAGGAGTGTGGAGTTCAGGTGAGTGTGTATGTTTGCGTTTGGTGGGTGTTGTTGTGTGTGTGCTTTTCTGTGAGTCTGTTTGGATGAGTATGCTTTTGCAGGTGTTTTTGATTCAGGTGATTGTGAGCATGTGGGTTTGGTGAGTGCTGTTTTGTGTACAGGTGTGTGTGTGCCTGTGTGTGTTTGGATGAGTATGATGTTGAGGTAGATGTTTTGGCTGTGGTGCTTGTTGATGTGCTGGTGGTTGTGGGTGTGGGTGTGGTAGTGGTTGTAGTTGTGCTGGTTGTGTTGGTGCATGTGTCTATGGTGGTGGGTGTTGTGGTTGTGAGTGTGGTGGTTGTGGTGGTACTTGTGGCTCTGGTGGTGGGTGTGGTAGCTGTGGTGGTTATTGTGGTGCCTGTGGGTATAATGTCAGTAGTGTGCATCTGTTGGATCCGTATATGTTTGTGTTTCTTGGTGTGTTTGTGTGTGGTTGTGTTGCTTTTGTCTGTTGGAGTGGGTGAATGCACGGAAGTGAGTGTGCTTTGGATTGGGGTGGAAGGTGGGATTTGGGATGAGGACAGAACAGGAGTAGGGGGAGAAGGTTGGGCCAGTTGGGTGGCTGTGGTCAATGCATAGACTATTTTAGTTAGCAATCTCTGCATGCCAGACATTGAACTATGTATGGCATCCAGGAATGTAACCATCTGTTGCATTTGGGGACTAAGCTCCTGGATGCCATTCACAATTGCTGTCTGGCTTACAGATGTGCTGTGTAAGAGGTCAATAGCTTCTTCACTGAGTGCAGCCAGAGGGACAGGGGCAGGGTATGGTGCCTGTGCTAAAGGAGACCCCAGCACTTTTGGGGGGTGGGTTTGGCCAACTGGGCATGAAGAAAGAGGGAAGATGTAGATGGGAATCTGGGTGGCTTACAAGGATGCAGATGAATAGGTCTTGTCAGGTCTGCCACCTCTAGGAACTGATTGTCTGTAGAGGCCTCCGAAGAAGATGTTGAGCTGGTGGCCTCCTTGCCAGTCCCTTCACCTTCCATGCCAATGTGTTTGTCGGTGTCTGTCATTTCTCCACCTGACACACAGTGGCCAGCTGCTTCCCCACCTTCATGGCCAATGTCTCCTTCATCTACTCCTGAAGATGCTGAAAAGATACTTGCAACATTTTATTCTATCTGTGCAACTCAAACTGATCACAACACTAATTAACAAAAGATTTCATAATTCCAAATTATCACCTGCTTCAGGGCCATAAAACCTAGGTATGCTTTACCATGACCCCATGCATGTAGGGAACGTATTATGGACCCACTTGCTCACAGTTTTGTAAATTACCATTTTTATTTCCATTTTATTTTAGATTATTTTTCTTGAACACTTCCAATTTCTCATGGAATAGTTTAACACCTCTGAATGGTACTGATTGTATGCTTTGAATAGTGGAATCATGTCACAAAATAAATACCTAGCAAGTATTTACAATGTACATTGTCTGTTTACAAAGGTCCCTATCAATCACTCCATTGCTTCAACATTGATTTATTAATCTGAACATAACAAAAGACACAAAAATGTTGCTTGGGGTATGAGTAACTCTGTCACCAATGTATACACATTCAGGTCCATTTAAATTAATAATATTTGCCTACTAAAGTGATGTTTGTTGAAACAGACTTGCTTAGAAGCAGTTTTGTGAAGGAGTAAGGCTTCATGCCAATCTGCAACTGTTAACTTGAACTGACTTGAATTTTGCAGTGAAAACACATTTCTAAAATGTTTTTGCTAGGAAATGTTGCCATTGTTCTCATGTACTTAGTCATTTTCGATCAGATGTTCATTATTGTTGTCATTAAACCAACTCAGCAATGTGAAGTCATAAACAGCCACTGGGTCATATGCATTGTATGCTATGTCACCTGTAATAGGGCTAGCCTCCTCACAATTATGATGGAGCATCACTCTTGACTGAATCATCAATTGTGGCCTGTTTAGTACAAATGTCCCTCAAAACGTTGACAAAATCCAGGTACCTCTTTATTCTTAGGCAAGCATGGGTCTAGCTCAAAACAGCCTTTGGTAGTGATAATGGATCTACTGGCAACATTTAACACAAATCAGTACACAGAACATATCATCATACACCTCATGCAAACTTGTACCTTCCAGAACTCTTCTTGTGCTTTGGATGTTTGTCAGTCTTTGTGCTGATGCTAGAAACTATTGTTGTAGCAAAAAATAGTTAATTAACAATAAATAACTTCCCCCCTTGATGCTTTTGTTGGGCTCTCAAATGCTGATCAAGGTTTGGGTAGACCACCACAAGTATACAAGCCCTTAGGGGCTCAGTATGTGGCTCAAATGACCATCACAGTGGAGGATTGGCTGAACTAGTCTTCAGATGACTATAAGATCCAAAGTCATACGTTCTTACACTTCTTGTAGCAATGGATGCTGGGCCACTAGTAGACCACCAGAGTCTGCACCTTCTTAGTAATGGCCTGCCACATTGTCTTTTTCTGATGGGTGTTGACCTGAATGGATGCAAAAGAAGAAGGACAACATATTTTGTGGGGTTTTGTTTGTCTGTATTGCTGTAATACAGTTTTGTAAAATCTATCACAAGCACTTCTAAAAAGTTATTACAGATCATTTTCTAAAATGTATTACTTCCTAGAAAAAACTAATTTTAGTGACTTGTTGAGTGCCTTCATCACTTTTAATATCCTTACCATACACATCCAAGCCACAAACATCATCTAGGTCAGGGGTCTGAAACATTTCCTGTAGTGGGAGTTACTTCTGGTCAGTGCAAATCATTGTGAGCTACTGAAGGCTAAACAACTTGTACATTGTTAGCACACACCCAGCTTCATTGGCTTAATTCCTGATCTTTTTTGAACCAGATACTATGATTAGAACCACATACTATGACTAAGGGAAGTATGGAGGGGCTCCCATGTGTGTCAGTGAGAGTAGGGTTTTTGTTGATGTATGAACAAGTATGTGTAGAAATGGGACATATTTGTGTGGGTGACTGAGAGCCTGTATCATATGTCCTTACAGCTCAGGATATACCTTTCCCCTTATGTGGCTCCATTACATGGATAATACACACAGATACTCATTTTTCAGAAAATGAGATACATGTAAAATGAAACATGTATTCAGTCAAGTCCATAATCTGAATTTTTTTTCATGCATTTTACGTTTCTCTCATTCTGACATATGGCTTTTTTCACTCTCATACTTATGGTACAGTGTCTACTGGCCACAGGAAGCAAGGGGTATGCAGTTCGTAAATGGAAACTTTTGAATTATGAGTAGATTGAAATGAAAAGTCACCTTATTCATTCAGATAACTTTCTATTTCAATTTACAGACATTCAAAAACCTTGTTAAACAGTGTTTTGTTCCCAGCCAAATTATTGAATTGACTACAATCAATCATATCATTTTTGTAGCACATTACTGTCACCTCTAAGGGTATCTGGCACTGAGGGTGCCATGACTCCATCCAAAAGCCATATCTTCAGTCTCCTTTGGAAGTCTGCCATGGAGGGAGCTGTTTAGAGGTAGATGGGCAGGCTGTTCCAGGACTTGGATGCTGTGTAGGAGAAGGAGCGGCCTCCGCTGCATCTGTGATGGACGAGGGTGTGTGTGCAAGGTTGAGCAAGGTAGAGCATACTTGTCTTCCTGGGATGTAGAAGCTCAGTCAATGGTTGATGTAGGATGGCCCTAGGATGTTGAGAGCCTTGTGTGCGAGTGTGAGGATTTTTAATTGGCATCTCTTCTGGACGAGGAGCCGGTGGAGGTTTCTGAAGTGTGGGCTGACGTTTGAATGCATGGTGAGGTTGAGAATGAGTCTAGCTGTGGTGTTCTCTGGAGTCTGGGGTCTTTTGAGTAGCTGGGAGGACACTCCCACTTAGAGAGCATTGCCATAGTTTAGGCGGCTGTTGACTAGGTCAGCAGGGATCCATCTGAAGATTCAGCAGAGCTTATCAAGTATCAAGGAGACGTTTATGCTTTGGGTGGCATGCTACATGTGTTTGGAGCAATTGATGGCAAAAATATTGCTTTAGTGTCACCACATGCCAGGATTTAGGACTACCCCAATCAGAAGAACTTCCTTTCATCCAATGTGCAAGTTGTCTGCTTACCTGATTTGTCCATCCCAAGCGTGTGTGCCCATTTCCCTGGGTCAACACATGATTCGTTTGTACTACAGGACAGCAGCATACCCCTGCACATGTCTCAACTTACACCTGACAGGGCCAGGCTTTTTGTTAATTACAATTTGTCAATATGACTATTTGCGTAATTTCTAGTTTAAAAATGTAGAATAAGATTAGATATTTTTGTTCAATATGTTTTTTATTTCATTTATGAGGCTCAGCTTATCCTAACCCACCATGATTGTCAGTACCACTGAGGAATCAACAATGCCAGGGGAAATTTGCTTCAATGAGGTACATGAAGTACACGACGTCCAATGGAGTCGGATTTTTGGGGTCCTAAAGACCAGATTTTGCTGTCTGGATAAAACTGGTGGCGCCCTCCTGTACTCACCGATAAGGTGTGCAAAAGCACCATGGCCTGCTGCATGTTGCACAATAGAGCCCTGCACCAGAACACCTCATACATTGCAGAGGATGGAGACCTTGATGAGCCACTGGGTGAGGATGTCGAAATGTCAAAGAGGAAGGAATTGATGTACGTCAAGATGTAATTAACAACATCTTCACATGAGTGTAAGTATATCTTTATCTAATGGTTTTTCAATGTCCAAAGAGCTTGGAATATAAAGGCCATATCAGGCTGTGCAAGAAATGTTTTTAGGGATGAATAGTTTAAGAAATTCCATGGAAAACCTGTTTATTTATGACATTTCTCAACATTGACTACTATGTTCCTTTACCTTGTTCATCTTCGATTGTTCTAATTATTTGTGTCCTCATTACTTTACATTTATAATGTGTCTATTTTGCAATGTAAAATAAATATTTGTTCCTGTTATTTTGTTTCAGGATCCTTCACCATGCCATTGTCATGTGGACATTTCAAAATTGTGTCATTTGCTGTTTTATGCTGTTATTGTAAAGTACAAAGGAAACATGGTTTGACTTTGTGAAAACACAAACACTTTGGATGAACATATCTTGTACAAAAACAGCTTGCACATTTGAATAGAAGTTTATGAGATTACAGCAGACTTATATTCTGTTGAAGAATGTCACCAAAGCAATATGTGCTACTTAACTTGCTCTGACCACATGTGTAAGTCGACCTATAGCGTTCTCATTTCTATTCATATTTGCTAAATCCTCATTTTGTGTTAAGTACGTGAAGCTATTGATATGTTTCAATATTGTATAAGGAACATTTTGTAGTACACCACTTAAAGTAGATTGTGACATACCACCAGATACTGTCACAGTGTATTGGAAGAATCCTGTGGTCACAAAACAGAGTACTGCCATGATTTTAACTATTGGTGTTATTGGGTTGGGATTCTCATTCTGAGGCAGGAGGTCTGGCTTCAGCAGATGACATGAATTCATTATAGGTTGCCTAATGAATCTGTTTTATATGATTATGGGGGTCATTCCAACCCTGGCGGTCGGTGTTAAAGCGGCGGCCAACCCGCCAACAGGCAGGTGGTAAAAAAATGGAATTCTGTCCCTGGTGGGAACCAGCAACACAGACCGCCACTTTAACACTCCGACCGCCACGGCGGGACAAACAAACAGCGCGGCGGTCACCGCCAACAGAGAGGCGGCAGACAATGTACCGCCCACACTATCACGACCCACCAATCCGCCACCTTTTCCGGTGCGGGAGCCCCGCCGATAAAAACACGGCGGAAACAGACTACGAACGGGAAAATGCTCACCTCTACACACTCCACGAGGAATCTGGACAGCATGGAACCCGAATTAAACATCCTACCAGCTATTGTCTACCTGCTCCTCTACCAGGAGCACGAACGCCGGTGCAGACGACAAGTGTGAGTACTGCACCTACGACACAGGGGAGGGGGGAGGAGAAAAGGTTACGGGCACACACATACGCGACACACCCACCCCCCCCCAAATCCCTACACACGAATGCAGAGCAACAAGTCAGAGTGACACCCCCCAAACCCCCCAGAAGAATGCAAAGACAAAATAAATTGATCCTTAAAATTGAAGTATATTATAGCATATTTGAAGTTAAGTGAAATATGAAATATCTAAATAAAATTTATTACAACATGAACAATATATACATAGCCCAAAAGTCCGGCACATATTGGCTACCTTCCATTGTTTGTGGGCCAATGTGCATAAACACATGGGCAAAGCCCACACACAAGACCCGATTCCATTGGAGAGAACACTGCTGGGGCATCAGATAATAAAACTACAAGCACCTCAGGGGGAAGGGAAGGGGGGGCACCTCAGCCACATGAGTCCACGACGCCAGATCCACGAGGGGCCTCCATGCCCACTGTACCATTCTGGGGAGTGCAAAGCCACAGTCTCTCAAGCCTCTACAGTGGGTGGTTGCCCACTGTCACATCCTGGGAAGTGCAAAGCCACAGTCCATCAGGTGGATTACAGACTCCACTGATTATGGAGGAGGCATGTTGGCCAGAGTGCTTAGTGAAGCCCTGCCCGACACAGATCCGGCCCTGCCAATGGGCCAGCGGTGCTTGAGATGAAGGGCCCAGCGGAGCGGTGCTTGACAGGAAGGGCCCAGCGGAGCGGTGCCTGACAGGAAGGGCCCAGCGGAGCGGTGCTTGACAGGAAGGGCCCAGCGGAGCGGTGCCTGAGATGAAGGGCCCAGCGGACCGGTGCTTGAGAGGAAGGGCCTAGCGGAGCGGTGCTTGACAGGAAGGGCCCAGCGGAGCGGTGCTTGACAGGAAGGGCCCAGCGGAGCGGTGCTTGACAGGAAGGGCCCAGCGGAGCGGTACTTGACAGGAAGGGCCCAGCGGAGCGGTGCCTGACAGGAAGGGCCCAGCGGAGCGGAGCTTGACAGGAAGGGCCCAGCGGAGCGGTGCTTGAGATGAAGGGCCCAGCGGAGCGGTGCTTGACAGGAAGGGCCTAGCGGAGCGGTGCTTGAAGGAAGGGCCCAGCGGAGCGGTGCCTGACAGGAAGGGCCCAGCGGAGCGGTGCTTGACAGGAAGGGCCCAGCGGAGCGGTGCTTGACAGGAAGGGCCCAGCGGAGCGGTGCTTGAGATGAAGGGCCCAGCAGAGCGGTGCCTGACAGGAAGGGCCCAGCGGAGCGGTACTTGACAGGAAGGGCCCAGCGGAGCGGTGCTTGAGATGAAGGGCCCAGCGGCGCGGTGCTTGACAGGAAGGGCCTAGCGGAGCGGTGCTTGACAGGAAGGGCCCAGCGGAGCGGTGCTTGAGATGAAGGGCCCAGCGGAGCGGAGCTTGACAGGAAGGGCCCAGCGGAGCGGTGCTTGAGATGAAGGGCCCAGCGGAGCGGAGCTTGACAGGAAGGGCCTAGCGGAGCGGTGCTTGACAGGAAGGGCCCAGCGGAGCGGTGCTTGAGATGAAGGGCCCAGCGGAGCGATGCTTGACAGGAAGGGCCCAGCGGAGCGGTACTTGACAGGAAGGGCCCAGCGGAGTGGTGCTTGACAGGAAGGGCCCAGCGGAGCGGTGCTTGACAGGAAGGGCCCAGCGGAGCGATGCTTGAGATGAAGGGCCCAGCGGAACGGTGCCTGACAGGAAGGGCCCAGCGGAGCGGTACTTGACAGGAAGGGCCCAGCGGAGCGGTGCTTGAGATGAAGGGCCCAGCGGCGTGGTGCTTGACAGGAAGGGCCCAGCGGAGCGGTGCTTGAGATGAAGGGCCCAGCGGAGCGGAGCTTGACAGGAAGGGCCCAGCGGAGCGGTGCTTGAGATGAAGGGCCCAGCGGAGCGGAGCTTGACAGGAAGGGCCCAGCGGAGCGGTGCTTGAGATGAAGGGCCCAGCGGAGCGGTGCTTGACAGGAAGGGCCCAGCGGAGCGGTGCTTGACAGGAAGGGCCCAGCAGAGCGGTGCTTGACACGGCGGGCCCTGTTCAGCGGTGCTTGTCACGGCGTGGCCCTGTTCAGCGGTGCTTGTCACGGCGGGACCCTGTTCAGCGGTGCTAGTCACGGCGGGGCCCTGTTCAGCGGTGCTTGTCACGGCGGGGCCCTGTTCAGCAGTGCTTGTCACGGCGGGGCCCTGTTGGGGCCCTGTTCAGCGGTGCTTGTCACGGCGGGGCCCTGTTCAACGGTGCTTGTCACGGCGGGGCCCTGTTCAGCGGTGCCTATCACGGCGGGGCCCTGTTCAGCAGTGCTTGTCACGGCGGGCCCCTGTTCAGCGGTGCCTGTCACGGCGGGGCCCTGTTCAGCGGTGCTTGTCACGGCGGGGCCCTGTTCAGCGGTGCCAGTCACGGCGGGGCCCTGTTCAGCGGTGCTTGTCACGGCGGGGCCCTGTTCAGCGGTGCCTGTCACGGCGGGGCCCTGTTCAGCGGTGCTTGTCACAGCGGGGCCCTGTTCAGCGGTGCTTGTCTTGTGTTCCTGGGGAACCAGATCTGGCCAATAATTCCCGCTCAGTCGCCATCCGACCTTTCGCTAGCGGGGCCCTCCTGTGCTGGAGTCCTGGGCCCGTGGGTGTCCTCCGTCACACCCAAAATGGGGCTGGTGGGGCCCTCCTGGGCAGCTCGCCTGCTGCCGGACTTGTCCGCCCTGCTGCCCTTGACCTCCTTCGCCGAATCTCTGGGGCCCTTGCCTCCCTTTGTGGATGTGGCAGGTGACGGTGCAAGGGTAGTGTCCTTGGGGGCAGCCGGCTCACGCCTGTCGCGCCGGCCCTTCCCTTTTTTGGTTCTTTTCCCAGGGGGTGGGCTGGCTGTCCCCTTGCTGCTGCCCGATGTTCCGGCCCTAGGAGCTGGTGGACTCCAATAGCCCTAAACTATGGTCCTAGTAGGTGCAGGGCTTGTGGTGGCTGAGGTGCTGTTTGGACTCTTACGAGATGGAGGGGGTGGGTCAGGTGATGGGAAGAGGTTAAGTTTGGAGAGGAAAAACTTTTTAGGAGCAATGGGAAGGGTAGGTGCTGTGGGTATGGGAGTGGAGGAAGAGGATGTGGTTGTGGGAGAGTCAAGTGTGGTGTCTTTGGGTGCAGGTGCTTGTGACGGAGGCTGTCGTGAGGTGGATGGCTGTTGGGTGGTTGGTTGGCTGCGTTTGTGTGGTTTGGAAGAGGGGGTGACAGACACACTGGGAGAGGACACAGGGGACGTGTAAATGCAGTGGGGGTGGTGACTGCACGAGTGCGGAGTGTTCTGGTGGGTGTGCTGGTGATGGACGTACTGGCTGATGGTGGTGTGCATGCATGTGTGAGTGGAGATGTCACAGGGAGGGAGGAGGGAGACGAGGAGGAGGGGGACACAGAGGAGGCAGTGGCTGTTGGCATGTCTGCATGTGGATGTTGCTTGGGTGAATGCTTGTGTGATCTGTGGTGCTTATGTCTGGATGAGCTGCCCTTGGGTGTTGATGTGTGTGCAGGCTGGTCTCTAGGTGTGTCTGGGATAGGCAGAGGAACAGGGGAGTGGGACTGGGTGGAGGGAGTTGGAGGAGGGAGGCTGGAGACAGGGACAATGACTGCCATCAGTGCTGAGGCCAGAGCGTTGAACGATCGCTGATGGGCAGCCTGACCCGAATGAATGCCCTCCAGGTATGCATTGCTCCGATGCACCTCCCTTTCCACCCCCTGGATGGCATTCAAAAGGGTAGACTTCCCAACAATGAGCGTCTGGAGGAGGTCAATGATCTCCGCACTGAGGGCAGCAGGGGTAACTGGGGCAGGGCCCGAGGTGCCTGGGGCGAAGGAGATGCCCGGCTTCCTGGACGAGCGGGCACGGGGCGAACGCTGAGGGGCTGCTGGGAGGGCGGAGCTGGTGCGCTGGGTGGTGGCTGTACCTGTTGTTGCGATGGGCACGGATGTTGCCGCCACCACAAGGGAGCTCCCTTCCGAGGACGTGTCGGTGTCGCTGACTTCTCCACGGGTCCCCGTTGTGGTGCTCCCCTCGCCCTCCGTCTCACTCGTGAACTCGGAGTCGGTTGCAGGGCCCTCCGGGGCCATGTGAGATGCAGCTCCCTCGTGCGCCGATGCCACTTCTCCTCCGCCTGATGATGCTAATGCACACATGAACAGGAAAACAAAAAAAAAGGGGGGGAGAAGAAAGAAAGACATGTTGAGTGCATGCATTGGCGGCACCGTTGGCGGAGAGGACAGACACAGAAGCCCCCTGCACTTCGCCGTGCACTCGGGGTACACTACTCAATTATTGTGACTTGGCCTAAAAGTCTATGGAGGACAACTGCACACATAGGTGAGCCCAGGCCATGGATAGCTGTACTTAGCACCCTACAGAGGTGGGGGGCGGGAGCACAGGGCCATGCCTAACGGAGGGGCCTAGACTACAGAAACCGCCCTGGCCTAGAGATAGCCACAGCCCTCCTCCACCACCCAGACACCTCCACTGTGCGCTAATATAGCAGAATGTGCTGAGATTCACCCCCCTTGTGTCTGCTGTGATGTCCTCACGCGCCCATCCAAATCGGGGTAGGCCACCGCCAGGATCCGGGACATCAGGGGGGTCAATTGCCGTGTGGCACCCCTCCTAGGTTGGGAGGCCATCCCCAGCAGAGCCTCGGCGGTCTTTCTGCTCCCTCGGCGGATGTCCTCCCACCTCTTGCAGCAGTGGGTGCCCCGTCTGTTGTGGACCCCCAGGGCCCGGACGTCCTTGGCGATGGCACGCCAAATGTCGATCTTCTAAAGGGCGCTGACCTATGTGACATGGACAGGGTGGGAAAAAAAATATCATCACTTGTCTGCATGGTCGATGTGAGTGGCCCCCCCTCCCCAACCTTGTCATGTGGCACATGCTCTCATCTGTCGTGCGTTGCATTCCTCATTCGCTCCCCTCCCCACCATCTTACATCCACCCCACTCAACACAGGCATAGCCCATACAACGTGCTCCCTGTGTACTTACCTGTTGGTCTGGAGGACCTTAGAGTAGCGCATACTGGGGGAGGACCCCATCAACAAGTTTCTCCAATTCCTCAGATGTGAAGGCAGGGGCCCTTTCCCCAGTCGCAGCAGCCATTGTCTCTTCCAGACCGAGGTCACAGCAGCACTTGCAGTATATGTCCTCTCCTGTGGATGATCAGGTCTTGAGTGTTTAAGCAGATAGAAAATGGCGGTCACGCCCCCGGCGGTGTGTACCGCGGCGGTGCGTACCGCAACCGCCGGCACACATCGTCATTGGCTCCTGAGACCCAGAGGGTTCAATGTTAACCAATGCTGCTTTGCGCCGCGGTCTTCGACCGCCTACCGCCACGGTGTGCCACGCCAGCGCATTGACCTCACATCCCATTGTCACACTTCACAGGTCAGGCAGCCGCCATTTCAAGGGTCAACATGGCTTAATTTCTACAGCGTCACACAGGCCTATGCCTTACATTGCCAATCATACAAGCCATTCAATGCATAGCGAATCGTGTACTGTGCAAGCTGTGGTTACGTACCTGTGGGTTGCTTGACTCTGTGCTCCATGTTGTCCTTCCTAGGCACCGTCCGCAGGGACTTGCGAGGAGATGGAGGAATCCTCCTGTGTACAGACCGCTGGTGGACCTGTCGACAATGGAAGAAAGACATGTCATACTGACATACAGACTTGACAGAGCCACTATACAGGAACTGTGTGCCCAGCTGGAGCCAGACCTGATGTCCCCCATTCGCCAACCCACAGGGATTCCCCTCTGGTGCAGGTTCTGTCAGTACTCCATTTTTTGGCAAGTGGATCATTCCAAACAACAGTGGCCATATCATCAGGAATGTCTCAGCCTATGTTTTCTAAGGTTTTGTCCAGAGTGTTGTCTGCCCTGATGAAATACATGCAGAGCTACATTGTTTTCCCTGAGGTGGGCGATTTGGCTACAGTGAAGGGTGATTTCTATGCCCTTGGACATATCCCCAACATCATTGGTGCCATTGATGGGACTCATGTGGCTTTGGTTCCCCCCAGTGAATGTGAGCAGGTGTACAGGAACAGAAAAAGTTATCATTCGATGAATGTCCAGGTGGTCTGTTTGGCTGACCAGTACATCTCCCATGTAAATGCCAAGTTCCCTGGGTCAGTGCATGACGCGTACATCATGCAAAATAGCAGCATCCCTTATGTGATGGAACAGCTACAGAGACACCGTGTGTGGCTAATAGGTGACTCTGGTTACCCCAACCCGTCGTGGCTACTTACCCTAGTGAGGAATCCCAGGACAAGGGCAAAGGAACGCTACAATGAGGCCCATGGGCGAACTAGGAGGATTATAGAAAGAACCTTCGGCCTCCTGAAGGCCAGGTTTAGGTGTCTGCATATGACAGGGGGATCCCTAATGTACTCACCAAAGAAGGTGTGCCATATCATCGTGGCCTGCTGTATGCTTCACAACCTGGCTTTGCGACGCCAGGTGCCTTTCCTGCAGGAGGATGGTCCAGATGGTGGTGTTGAAGCAGCGGTGGAGCATGCGGAGAGTGAAGAGGAGGACGATGACGGGGACGACACAGACAACAGGGACACAGTGATACAACAGTATTTTCAGTAGCACACAGGTACGAATCAACCACGCCATTTTACATTTACTTAAAGCCTCCTGCCTCTCTACTGTCTGAGTTTCCCCCCAGTTCCTGTTTACTGAGTTGTGACTTTCCCTTCCGTTTTCAGAGCTGTGGGCCTCACTGCGTGACCTCTGCTTTGTTTGCCCATGGACTACAGCTGTGTGACAGTGGTATGTTGTCATCACAATGTGACTGAACATTATTGCACCGTTATGTCTAATACATTTGTTCAAAATACAAGCAGACTCCAGATTTTTTAAGTGCAATAAGTGATTTTATTAAAGTGCTACATTTAGGAACATGATTGTAAAACGGTGATGGGTGATGGTGGAGTAATGTCCATGTCAGAGTCCAGTTTTCAGTCTCACAGGTGCATTGTCCATATGCTTGTGGAAGGAGGGTAGGGGCAGTTCAAGGTTTGACAGGGTGACAATGTGGGACAGTGGGATGACATCAGGGGGTATCCTTTGCTGGCGGGGGTCTTGGCATCCTACTCTGTCTTCTTGTGAGATCTCAGGGACCGCTTGCGGGGTGGTTCTTCTTCTGCAGGAGGTGGGGTTCTGGTGGCCTGTCGTTGTGTGGGGGCCTCTTGTCCACTAGCGCCGGCGGAGGTGGTAGGCTGTTCCTGGAACAGGCTAGTGACAGGGGCCCTTTGTGGTGCCACATGGTCCCGCAATGTGGTGACTATCTGGTTAAGGGCCACGAAGATGGTCCCCATTGCGGAACTGATGTTCCTCAGTTCCTCTCTGAACCCCATGTACTGTTCCTCCTGCAGTACCTGGATCTCCTGGAACCTGGCCAGTACCGTAGCCATCGTCTCCTGGGAGCAGTGGTATGCTCCCATGATGGAGGAGAAGGCCTCTTGGAGAGTCGGTTCCCTGGGCCTGTCCCCCCCCTGTCGCACAGCAGCCCTCCCAGTTCCCCTGTTTCCCTGGGCCTCTGTCCCCTGGACGGTGTGCCCACTACCACTGCCCCCAGGTCCCTGTTGTTGTTGGGGTGGTGGGTCAACCTGGCTGCCCTGTAGTGGTGGACACACCGCTGATTGACGTGTCCTGGAGACAGAGGCATGGGCCCGCTGGGTGGGAGCTGTGCTGGTGTTCCCAGAGGGGGTTAGGTCTGGTGTAGCCTGTGGCTGTGTGTGGGGAACCGACTGTCCCGAGGTCCCCGATGGGCCGGGCTGGTCATCTGGGTCCAGGGAGACAGAGCTGCTGTCATCACTGGGGGCCTCTTCTGGGGGTGGGATGGACATCTCTGGACCCTCCGTGGCGGTGTGGTGGCGTTCGGGTCCTGCAGGGGTATGAGAGTTTGGTTATTGCTTCTGTGTGTGGCATTTCGTGTAATGGGTGGGTGGCCGTGTACCCCAGTGCTGGCATTCCCTTGTGGGGGCTTTTGTGACGGTGGCTTGTGGGGGTGATGGGTGTGTGCAGTGGGCATGCTTTGGTGATGGGTGTCCATGCTTTGGGGACGCATGCAGGGCTAGGTTTTGGGATGGGTGGGTTGTGATGGTAAGCCATTTGCAAGTAGTTGGTGTGATGGGTTGGGGGTGAGGGTGAGGGTGGGGGTATGATTTGGCATGCAGGTGGGGTGGGGGGAATGAACTAGTGGAGATTTGACTTACCAGAGTCCATTCCTCCGCCTAATCCTGCGAGGCCCTCAGGATGCAGGATGTGCAAGACTTCCTCCTCCCATGCTGTGAATTCTGGGGGAGTAGGTGGGGGTCCGCTGCCAGTCCGCTGTACCGCGATGTTGTGCCTTGATACCATGGAACGCACCTTCCCCCGTAGGTCGTTCCACCGCTTCCTGATGTCATCCCGATTGCGTGGATGCTGTCCCACAGCGTTGACCCTGTCGACTATTCTGCTCCATAGCTCCATCTTCCTGGCAATGGTGGTGTGCTGCACCTGTGCACCGAAGAGCTGGGGCTCTACACAAACTATTTCCTCCACCATGACCCTGAGTTCTGCGTCAGAGAACCTGGGGTGTCTTTGGGTTGCCATTGGGTGGTGTGGATGAGGTGAGGGGTGGGGTATGTGTTGTAGAGTGTGGTGAGTGTGGTGGTGTATGTTGTTTTGTGCGTGGAAATTGTGTGGGTGATGTTGTGATTTGCCTCTGTGTGATGGTCTACTCTATGCTGTGCTGTCTCTCTCTGTCCTTCAGTCGCAATTGTGGTTGTAGGGGTTTGTGGGTGATGTGGGTGTGTGTTTTATATTTAATTGGGTGTGTGGGAGTGGTGTGTGTATGTGTCTCAGGTGTGTGTATTTTGAATTGTCCACTGTGGTAGTGTTTTGTAAGGGTGTGTGTATTTTGACCGCGGCGGTGTGTACCGCCAATGGAATACCGCGGTTGAAAGACCGCTGCGGGGATTTGTGGGTCGGAATGGCATGGGCGTATTTCTGTTGGTGTGACGGTGGAGGTTTGGTCATCGCCAGTTTTGCGCTGGCCGTTGGTGTGGCGGACTTTTGTTGATGTCGGGTTTTTGGCGGTTTGCCAGTTGCGGGTCAGAATGACCGTGGCGGTTTACCGCGACCGTGGGGGTGTTATGGCGGTCTTCTGACCGGCGGTAAGCGCCTTTTACCGCTGAGGTCGGAATGACCCCATATATCCCATTCTTCCATGATGTCAAGGTCTGAAACTACAAAAAAATTATTGACTAGTTTGTTCATGGATGTATTCAAATTTGTCTTCTTACATTTGACAAATTATTCTTGCTTACTAATGTGTGAAATTAATACATTAGGATTTGTGATGTTTGTTATACACACATTTTTTGAGCATGGGAGAAATATTACCTCAATATAACATTTTTTGGCTAAAATTTTTGTGATTATTTGCATTTGAAAAGTAATGATGAAATGAAGAACTAAAAGATTGGAAACCACAAGAAATATAACACCAGTCCTTGACTTTGCATTTTTAGAATTTATTCTACAAACACAAATAAACTGATACTTGATTAAAAACAAGTAACAAAGTGGAAAACCAAAAAAAAGTCAATCATGGTGAAAGAAACTATTATTTTAGAGACAAAAGTTGTATGAACTCCAATGTACAAAATACAACTGACATCTAAAAGGTGAAAGGTAAATATGTCCAGAATCTAGTCCATAGAGTGAATGGTAGTCACACACTTGAGGAAATTAGGGCCCATATTTATACGTTTTTGTGCCGCATTTGTGTCATTTTTTGTTGCAAAAGCGGCGCAAACTTACAAAATTCAATCATATTTTGAAAGTTTGTGCCTCATTTGCATCAAGAAATTATGCAAATGAGGCGCAAAGAAAGTATAAATATGGGCCTAGGTTCTTTGTCTCTTGTTGGTGGTAGTGAAGGTCTTGCCATTCTCTCCTGGTGGTTTGGATGAACATCCCCTCCTGAGGGGAAAGGGAGTTCAACAGTTGCAAGGACTGAGGTTGCAGGTGCTTCTGCTTGTGGCAGGGCATTCCTTTCTGTGGCTGAGGCAGGTGCAGTGGGCACATATTTTGTGGGGACACAGAAAGGGGTAGATGATGCTGAAAAAGCACTGCACAAATGGTGATAGATGTCAATCTGCACCTCAGTCAGGGAGCTCAAATTTGAGTTTAGAGTATGCATTTCTATAATGTGTTGCATCAGCAACTGCTTAATGTCCCTGAGGTTTGTAAGGACCTGGCACATCATGTCTTGGGACTGATGTAGGGATCCCAAGACTTGCTCAGTGGTGGTGTGGGTTTCATTGAACCCAGTGGCCTCACTTTTCTGGCCCAGAGATTCCTTCCTATGTACCCTAGTTCCACTACCCTGTGCCCAGTGTGCCCAATCCCACTGGGTCCTGGCTGAACTGGATGTGGTGGTAGTGATGTTGGCTCAACAGCAGGCAGGACTTGGGCGCACAAGATTGGTGTTACATTCTTTTGGACACAGGAAGTGGAGGTGTCCATTGACTGAGGTATTGTGATAGGAGGTGTAGGTGTGGCTGAGTGAGACTCACTGGAGCAGTCTGCCCAGACCAACCAGATGGACCAGGCTGCTACACATTATCCAGAGTTCCAGGAGTGGAGTCCTTACTCACAGCTTGATCCTGGACTGGAATGGAGGTATCCTCAGTGGTAGATAGCTGTCCGAATACTCTAGGGGTCAAACCTAAGATGAATTACAAGAAAAGAAATTGTAAAAGTTTAGATTTTGCATCAAATGTGTTTCGATCTACGACTTAAGCAAACTAAAATTATTAAACTGTTATTTATAGAATGATTAGACCTTTCAGTGTTTTTTGGTTATTACCCATGCATTATAAATTACACACATACAAACTTAAAAAATAGGCATGTGAAGAGATGTCCTGAAAAGAAAAAGATTTCTTAACAAGTGGACATAAATGATACCATTTGTTCAACCCAACTGATTGCAGAGTAGAAATGAGAAGTTAACCATTTCATGAACTAGCAGGCTACAATTCAGACTATTATACAACATTAGTAGGATAGATGACATTAGTTGTCATATGATCTATGCTAAGTAAAGAGAATGACCAACATCACATTGCAAACATATTTTCCATGTACAAAAACAAGGCATCATAGTAGTTGTAGTCCTTTCAGTTTGACATTGTCTACTCTTGGAAAATTGTAAGTTGAACATTGCTAGTAGAAAATATGCAGTAATGATGTGCACGCATCTAAAAAACAAAATTATGCCATGTGTGAAATCTGTTGGAAGGTGAAAAAAGACTTACAAGTACCATTCCTTCCTGTTATAATGGATTGGGTTTTGAACCTGTTATCTTAAATACAACAAGATGCACTCAAACATATAACTAAATACAAGAAATTATAAAATAACAACACACATATTGACAACATATATCGCCAAGTAGTAAAAGGAGCAAAAGGAGTGTTGGCACCACAATGCTACTAATTTGATTATGACAATAGATTTGTGATTTTTTTAAATTGTGCTTATATGTTTTACAAAGGTAGAAAACATATTATGTGCAGTTGACGTAAGAGCAAAAGCTACATTTATCTTTAGTGAGACATACATATCTGTAAATTACCAGTCCCCATTCCACCAGGGATTCCTTTCAAGCCTTCAGGATGTAAGATCTGCAAGACCTTCTCCCAGGGAAAAATGTATAATGAGGTACTGAGAGAACTACCACCAACCCTTTTGGCCTCCAAGTGATGCTTGGAGGCCAGTGAATAAGCTCTCCACTCCACTTCTTCCTATTTTCCTCCTGTGCGCGCAGACAGTTGGGAACAGCATTCGCTACATTAACTATTCTGCACCACATTTGCCTTTTCTGAGATATGGTTGTATTTTGTACTTTTGCTCAGAACAATTGTGCCTATACTCTAATGACTGCATTCACCATGACTGACAATTCTCCCTCTGTAAAATGTGGATTTCTCCTCCCTGCCAAAATGGGTAACTAAAAATGAACTAAATAGTGGCCCACAAGTTAATGAAAACATTTAAGAATTAGACAAATGAAAAATGAGTAAAGGGAGTAAAAAAAACTGACGTCAGCAGCAAAATGGTGTTTTGCAGTGAAATGGCAAAGGATCATGGTCTAAAATGGAGTGTATGTTATAGTGTGGTATGCAGGTGTTCACAATTGGACAATATACATCAGGTGTGTTCTGCTGACTTCTCTCCAATAAGAACAGGCAGAGTAAAATTTTGAAGGGGTCCCATGACGGACTCCCACTATCGGGAATCCACCACCAGAGCAATGTCAGCATGAGAGTGAAATCTAACTATGCTTGGTGCAATCCCCCACCCTGACGGCAATGGAGTAATGTTAGCCAGCACTAGAGTCTGGCACGTCAGCGGCGTAGACTGCTTTTGTGGTGGACTCCACTCTCTCGACATGGACAGAGGTTCAGCCGCCAAACATCTAAATACGATGGTCAGAACTCTGTCAGCTCACGTGAGTACTTGAAACCACTTTCATGGTGGGACAACGTAACTCCCATCAAGATCTAAATTAGGCCCTGAATCTCACATAGCCCCTCCTCAGCCCTCCATTTCAGGCCTGTGGGGAAGCCAATCCACACCACTTCCAGCCATCCCTAAGCACCGGGGGAATCAGGCAAAGGGAAAGCAAAGGGAGGGAAATGGGATAAGGAAGGCCAATCAGAGTAATGAATATTACCGCTAAGTACTCTGTGCATTACATCCTCTACCCTCCCTCATCCTAGTCCTTATTTTCTGACTATACACCGGAGCAGTAGGCCCAAGACCTTCTCCTATCAAGCACACAAAACCACGAGCAAAGTCTGAAACCCCAAGCACAAGAGTAACAGCTGAAACGGAAGGAAAGCAACTGGAAAGAAGAGTCAAAGACAAGTGAACCAACAGGCCAGGATTGCTAACTCACACAGACCAGGAGACAAATAGAGGAAGGAACACAGCGCAAACAGACCTCAGCCCTGTAGGCAGAAGACCAGAAGAATAGCATGTAAGGGATCACTAGTCACACTTAGTCAACCAACAAGCACACAGCTAGAACAGAAGGTCATAAGAAGAAAGCCAAATGAGTCAACACCCAGTTGCCACCCTCAACAGAGACACAAAGAGAGGGACCAGCAGCACTGAGAACAGGATCAGGACCCAGGACAAACAACAGAACAAGTCTTCCTTTTTGTAGGTCAAATTACAGTGAGAATGCAAACTCCTGGTCAGGCAGCACAAAAACTACCACTGAACAATGGTAAGCAGCAGAATAACCCAACCTTAGTCCATTCAAAGACAAAAGACCATTCCCCTGAACCACAGGGCCGAGAGCACATACACCAGGCCAGAGGCAACAGACCCAGAATATCACATGTCGCACCTGATGTTCCCACCCACGCCTACAAAAAAGAGGCTGACAAGAAAAGGGGAGCTGAATAGCAGTCATGTAGGCAGAAAACTACTCTAAGCTCCAAGGGCCAGATGTATGTACCTTAGTGTTTGCAACTTCCTAATAGCAATTTTTGTTATTTGTTATTACAAAATCGTAAACTGCAATGTACCAAAAGTGTGTTTCATGCAGTTTATGATTCCCAAAGGGAATGGTGGCCTGCTGGGGTCAGCGGACCACCATGTCTATGATTGCTTTTTACATAAAATATTTGTTTTGTAATGCAGCCCATTTTCCTTAAAGGAAAATGGGATGTATTACAAAAACATAAATGAAAAGTTTTAGTTTCATATTTTTGAGAGTATGCTGTGGTCCGTGGGACCACTCCCTGCTCTTTAAAAATGTGGGCGCCCACATCCACAAAGGGGAAGGGGTTTTTTGGGGACCGCCTCCTGTTTGTGAATGGGCTACCACCTCCTTTGTAAAATATGAATGTTTTGTGACCACATTCCAGTCACAAAATATTCATACATACCAGTGTGATTCTGTATAAGTTACTGAGTCAGATTTTCCCCCTGTACATTTGGAAAAGCATTTTTCTGGTCTCAAATGGCCTGATGCTCTGTTTGTGACTGGAAAAATGCTTTGTACATCTGGCCTCAAGTACTGAGGAACCAACAGGTTAATAAATATACCCACAAGGGACAGGAGGCAGGTGGAAGGTGAAAAATGCAAAAATAGTTGTGGACGGTCAGAAGATGACTTGTCACCACATTCCACACTTGCAACCAGAACCCAGGCAAGTAGACAGCAAGAAGACCTCACACCCCCAAGCAGGCTAAAGGGACCAGAAACAACCATCTACCCCAGTAAAGAGGGAGTAAAACAGCAGCAGAATAGAACTTGGTGAGACAAACAGTCTACCAACAATTCCACACCAGTACATTGAGGCCCTGATAGCTAGAACCACCCAAGCCTAGAGATGTTCAGCACTTCACAACTACATGGCGATTGATCGGTCCTTGGCGTGGGATCATGATGTATCACAGCACCCTGCCAGGCTGCAGATTGCTTGCTGCTTCTTATTAGCAGTGCTATTTTGAGCAGGTCACAGTGCTATTCAAGATATTACTTTTGTAGATTACGGTGTCCTGCTCTACATTCCAATTTGACTAGACCAGTTCCTTCTCACTCATATCATGATGCGCCTAATATTTATAATTAAATAGGAGTTTACTCTTCGCTGTCTTGGGTAGACTCTGATTCAAGCCCTTTTGATGATCTCTTTATGTATGTCATCAAAACATCATCAACTAACTGAGCAAACCTGCAGAGGCTTACTGAGTGTCTAAATTGTGATACTCTTCTTGTGTATTTGTATCACTTTTGCCTGAGCAGCAAGCATGTGTTTTGCACTCCACTGTTACTTATGCACTTGAAATTAGCTTTTTAATTTCCCTTATTAAAAACATTGTTTTTGGAATACATTTTCTACCCATGAGCAGTTGTTATTACTTTATGTATTAGGGACTCCTGCTTCTTGAAAGCATTGCTAATTTATCCAGGTCCGTATGGATCCCAGGATTACCCTTGTGTTATGAAACACAAGAAAAAGCTACCCAGCAACTTGGCACACCCAGATCCCCACTGTTGGACTTGGCATCCTTGGCGTGGTCTCCCCGAACTTTTTGCCTCTGTCTCCCAGGTTGTTCATGTGTGCTGGACTCTGTCTTTGCTGTTTTTGTCTCTCTGGGCACTTTACCACTGCGATCCAGTGCTAAAGTGCAAGTGCTCCTATGTAAAATATATGTGTAATTGACTTTCCATGATTGGCATATTTGATGTACTAGTAAGTCCCTAGTACAGTGCACTAGAGGTGCCCAAGGCCTGTAAATCAAATGGTACTAGTAGGCCTTCAGAACTGGTTGTGCCACTCACATAAGTAAATGTGAACATGGCCCAGACCTGCCACTTGCAGTGTGCAGTTTTAAACTGCAATTCGACTTGGCAAGTGTACCCACTTGTCAGGCCTAAACCTTCCCTTTTTATACATGTAAGGCACCCCTAAGGTAGGCCTCAGATAGCACCATGGGCAGGGTGCAGTGTTTATTAAAGGTGGGACATGTACTTATGTGTTTTACATGTCCTATCAGTGAAATACTGCCACATTTGTTTTTTACTGTTTCAAGACCTATCTCTCTCATAGGTTAAAATCGGGGCTGCCTTTAAATAATATTAATGTTTATATATCCCTTTGGGAGCAGATAGAAAGATGTAGTTTAGGGTCTCTGAGCTCACAATTTACATCTTTTAGTGAAGTTTTCTTGCTTAACCTTTCTGTGACTCTGCCTGTTTGTGGAGTCCCTGTCTGGGTCAGTTTGACAGTTGGGCTGTTTGCACCTCTCTCTAGACAGTGACACAAAGGGAGCTGGGCTGTAGCCTGCATATCCTGATGAGCCATCTGTGCTGGGAGGGAGGGGAGGAGTGGTCACTCATACCTGAAAGGGCTTTACCTGTCCTGACACAATGCAGTCTCCAACCCCCTGGTGTGTGTCTGGGCCCTGGCCTGGGCAGCATAGGATCTTACAAGCAAGAGAGACTTTACTTTGAATTAGGCCTACTTCTAAGGCAGAAAGGGGTATAAGAAGAGCCCCTAAATCTCCTGAAAATTAAATCACTTCTGGAATCAAGAGGAACCTCTGCCAAGGAGAAGAGCTGAGGAGAAGTGCTGCCGCGCCCGTGACTCTGCTTTGTGGAGCTATCCTGCAGTTGCTGCTTCTGCCTGTGAAAGGAGACAAAAACTGGACTTTGTTGTACATTCCTGCTTGTGAAGAATCTCCAAGGGCTTGAACGGAGCTTGTCTCCTGTTGTTGAAGTCTCAGGGCCATCAAAGACTTCGCCTGCCAGCACCTGGACTCTCTGCTGAGACTCCTGCCCTGCCAAATGGTGCTGTATCCAGTTCCTGGGCCCTTGAAAGGTAAAGCTGGCAGACAAAGACTGAAAATCCATGAACAGACCGCAGTGCAGAGAAATTTTCGACTCACCTTCCGTGACGCGGCTGATAAACGAGGCCCTGACGGCTTTGTGGCTGAAATCAATGCTCCAGCCGCATCGCAGCTGGAAGATTGACGCAACGTGAGTGGAGAAACGATACACAAAACCCTCTAACGGAGGCTGATAACGACGCAAATCCCACGCAGCACGGTTTTGTGATACCGTGCAGCCAGATTTTCAATGCAACAACGCTGGCTGTGGAAAATAAACGCAAAACCTGAGGTGCCTGTCCGGATTGATGCTTCTCTCTCTTGCGAGATAGAAGAAATGACGCACGCCGACCCGACCGGAGGAGAAACGATGCACGGTCTTGCTTTCAAGTGAGAAATCGACGCATTGTGGGCCTTTTTCGACGCACACTCGCCCGTGCGGCTTTATTTTGACACTACCCAGGTACTTTTGAGTGCTAACAATGTTCTCACTGTTTTCTAAAGGATGTAAGACTCTTTTGCTTTTTAAATTCATAACTTGACTTGTGTATGTTGGATTTTTGTCGTTTTGGTCTTGTTTTGTTTACATAAATATTACATATTTTTCTAAACCTGTGTTGTGTGATATTGTAGTGTTTTCACTGAGTTACTGTGTGTGTTGGTACAAATACTTTACACCTTGCTTCTGAATTAAGCCTGCCTGCTCATACCAAGCTACCAAGGGGGTGAGTGGAGGTTAACTGAGGGTGATTCTCCTTTACCCTGACTAGAGTGAGGATCCTTGCTTGGGCAGGCGGTAACCTGACTGCCAACCAAAGACCCCATTTCTAACACCCACTAATCATTGGAAGGGAAAGATTAGGTAGCACAGCCCGATTGTGAAAATGCCACAAAGATGCTTCAGGCACCCTAGCTCAGCAAGCAAAAGATGGGGAAAATCAAGGCCTTCTTTTAAAGGACCAAAGGCCAAGTATGGAGCCAAACAAAGGGGCATATTTATACTCCGTTTGCGCCGAAATTGAGTCGTTTTTTTTTACGCAATTTCGACGCAAATCTAACTCCATATTTATACTTTGGCGTTAGACGCGTCTAGCGCCAAAGTTCATGGAGTTAGCGTCATTTTTTTGCGTGAACACCTTCCTTGCGTTAATGATATGCAAGGTAGGCGTTCCCGTCTTAAAAAATGACTGCGATGCATATGCATCGTATTTATACTCCCGGGCAAAAATGACGCCCGGGAGTGGGCGGGTCTAAAAAACCCGCATTTGCGCCGGATTTTAGCGTCTGGGTCAAGGCAGGCGTTAAGGGACCTGTGGGCTCAGAATGAGCCCAGAGGTGCCCTCCCAAGCCCCCAGGGACACCCCCTGCCACCCTTGCCCACCCCAGGAGGACACCCAAGGATGGAGGGACCCACCCCAGGGACATTAAGGTAAGTCCAGTTAAGTATTTTTTTTAATTTTTTTTTGTGGCATAGGGGGGCCTGATTTGTGCCCCCCTACATGCCACTATGCCCAATGACCATGCCCAGGGGACAGAGGTCCCCTGGGCATGGCCATTGGGCAAGGGGGCATGACTCCTGTCTTTGCTAAGACAGGAGTCATTTCAATGGGGGATGGGCGTCGTAAAAAAATGGCGCAAATCGGGTTGTGGCGAATTTTTTGCCTCAGCCTGACTTGCACCATTTCTGGACGCCCATACGCCATTTTCCCCCTACGCCGGCGCTGCCTGGTGTACGTCGTTTTTTTTAACGCACACCAGGCAGCGCCGGCGGCAAACGCCGGCTAACGTCATTCAATAAATACGGCGCCCGAATGGCGCTTCAGAATGGCGTTAGCAGGGGCTAATTTTTTTGACGCAAAACTGCGTTGGCGCAGTTTTGCGTCAAAAAGTATAAATATGGGCCAAAGAGACTAAACTCACTGGCCATTTGACGAAAAGGCATGGGGCAGCCAAGCAAAGCTCTACACACAGCAGTGGACAACAATAGAAGCCAAAGCAGTGAGGGCCACCAAACCCTTCCCAACTGATTTAGCACAAATTGCCAATGGAATGAGGAGACCAATAAAACACCCCACAAGGCGAAAGATGAACTAGAATTGAACTCAACATGTTGTAGCACAGCACCCAAGGCAGTATGCAGAGCAGGAACCAGAGCCAAAGTAGCCAAAATAGCAGAGCCCTAGAAGAGCAGCATAAAGGGGCAGCAGCTGAACCAAAGGAAGGTAAAGGGAGCCAGCATCCCAAAAGAACAGGCATGAACATACCAATACCCAAACCCAGACCCATGTAAAGACTGAAGCCTGAGAGTATACCAACTCATGAAAAAGACACCCAGATTAACAAGATCGACATACCACAGGCTAGAAAATATCACAGAGTCAACTCAGGTACCCAATGTGTGATAACTCCACACCCAAACAGAGAGAGGGCAGAAAAGAAGGCCAAATGCTGAAACAGAACTTGGGAGCCAAGACCAAACCAAAGAAAGTGGAGCCATGGCATCAAGCTGACAATTCCCAAACCCAGCATAGAGCATCAAAGGATGACAAGCAACACAGCACCATGCCCAGCAGTGAGGCAGGAACAAATAACTGAGCAATAAGTGACTCACTCAAAAACTCCAGCCAAGCTGAATCCCAAGCCCCATGTGCACTATACCCAAAACCTGGAAGCAAGGAAACACTAGGGCAGCACAAGAACTAACCCAAAGAGCCTACACGAAGCCCAGCAGAGAAACAGAGGCGTGCCAAAACCATTCAACCCCTGGCCTAGCAAATAATTTCCCCAGAGGGCCAGAACAACCCTGTACTCTGGCAGTTGAGAAAAGGGAACAAGGCCAGGACCAAAGTGACACTACACTGCACCTTCAGAAGACACAGTTAAGGGACTGAGGGAAAACAAGAAAAGGAAAGTAGTACACTGGGCCAGCACAAAGGGAACCCCAATGCATCAATCCATGAAAACCCAGCATCTACATCCATGAAATCCAATACAGGGAAGGCCAAATGAAGACCTAATCAAGGAAGGAATTCCCATGCCTAGGATAACCAGAAACCTAAAACAGCCCGCAAGCAAAAATCTGATTCTCGCCATCCCTGGAGAACAGCAGCCAAATAACTAACCCAAAATCCCTAAGGGAGCACACACAAAGCCAGAAACAAGTTGGATAGCCATGAAATGTAGGGACATACCAACAAAAAGGGCAGAAAGCCTTCTGGTGTTTTGCATTTTTGTGATTGTTAACAGCTACCGAGAAGAATCACATCAAATTTCTATGCCTAACAGGGAGCAAGGGACAGTAGACCACGTACAGAAACTCACCCAATCCATCACCCAAATCCAGCAGTGGGCCACAGGACATGCATAGACCCAAAACCTGGTGACAGGGCTCACATCCCTACCCTTGAATGATGCAGGAAGGCTTAAGTATCGTACAGGACGGAATACAGAAACAAGGTGGCCTGTGAGGCAACCAAAGTCCCACATTCTCCCAGGAAAAGGACAGGGCAGCCAACTCTGGAAAGGAAATCCATAACACACTAAGCTGATAGCACATTAACAAGAGGCCTAACATAGCAAAAATGATTAAATTTTTGTTATTGTCAGAAGCCACGTTATGAATATCGTGTCATATGCCGATGACGCACAACTCATCATTTCCCTCACCGAAGACCCGGACATGGCAAAATGGAACTTTCCCTCTGGAATGGAAGCCGTCTCCATCTGGATGAGAGAAAGTTGCCTTAAGCTTAACTCCGACAAGACGGAGCTCATCATCTATGGAAACACCACTTCAGCTTGGGACAACTCCTGGTGGGCCACATCCCTCAGCGCCCCCCCTACACACCTGCAACTTAGGAATCATCCTCAACTCCTCCTTATCCATGACCCGCCAGGTAAACTCTGTTGCCTCCTCCTGCTGGTACACACTCTGCAAACTTCGGAAGACCTTCAGATGGATCCCAGCAGACTGTCGCAGGACAGTCACCCACGCCTCAGTCACTAGCAATGCCCTCAACTGGGAACATCAAAAACTTCAAGTCATCCAGGACTACACCGCCAGACTCATTCTGGACCTTCCTCGCCGGGAACACATCTCCCAACACCCGAGGACCCTCCACTGGCTACCGGTCGAGAAGCAAATCAACTTCATACTTCTCACCCACACGCACAAGGCCATACACAATGCAGGATCAGCATACCTGAACAACTGTGTCTCCTTCCACACCCCGCCAGATCCCTCCGCTCCACCCAGATGGCCCTGGCCACCGTCCCTCGCATCCGCAAAACCACCACCAGAGGATGATCCTTCACCTACACTGCAACAAAGAGCTGGAAAAACCTTCCCCTGCACCTCAGACAAAGCACATCTCCCACCATCTTCAGGAAGAACCTCAAGATGTGACTCTTCAGATGAGGTCCCTCCCCTCCACCCCAGCACTTTGAGACCCTTACAGGTGAGTAGCCGCTCTTTACAAATATTGATTGATTGATTGATCCCAACAAGCCCTTCTCACCCTCTTCCCAAGAGGCAGGGAACCAGCACACACTGAGCTCATAGCCTACAGAAGACCTGGTGCATACCGCTATGGAAGAAAAGGTAATTAAGGGATAACAGTAGGCGTACAATAAAGCCAGCCCTTGAATGAACTCAAAGACGCAAAACCACATACTCAGGTCCCACAGGCATCAACACAATGGTGTGAGAAAGGGAAGACACCATGATGGAAGCCAAAAAAAGCATCAAGCCAGAGAGTAAACAGAAATGGAGCAGCAGCAGCCAGGTTGCCAGGGCCCAGCAAGAGCAGCCCTCTAAGCACCCTAGTGAGAGCAAACAAACTTGCAAGGTAGGCTAATCCTTAATAAAAAACATAGGTGGTCATTATGAACATGGTGGTAAACACTGCACCGCCGGCAGTGGCTGAAACTACTGCCAGCAGGCTGGCGGTCCGGACCGCCAAATGGACCGCCAAATAATGAAGCACATGAGAAACAGGCAGTGGGCCATCCACCCCCCGCCATTTTGGTAGTCCCACCGATGACAAGGGAGGCCATCCTTAGCCCGGCGGAAAGTTTGCGGGGTGCTGGAAATGCTGCCATTAATCATCCGGTTTCAATACCTCTTCACTGGCATTTAGAGGTGAAATATTTAAAAGTAACTGAGTTCGTTTTTTGAGGAAACTACATTTATCATGATGCAATGGGGCAGATTATTTGCTGGGATGTTAGGCAGGTGTGCTCCTAACTGTTTGTGACTTTAAAAAGGCTCCCTTGAGCCACTGGGCTGACGAGCTCTGGAGCATGCCAGTGAAGAGGTATTGAAACCGGATGATTAATGGCAGCATTTCCAGCACCCCGCAAACTTGTTCTCTGCTGAAGAAGGGATTAACCCAGAAACACATGTGTCCAGAGATGCACAGCAAAGGCTGCACCTATTTAGAGGTGAAATATTTAAAAGTAACTGAGTTCGTTTTTTGAGGAAACTACATTTATCATGATGCAATGGGGCAGATTATTTGCTGGGATGTTAGGCAGGTGTGCTCCTAACTGTTTGTGGCTTTAAAAAGGCTCCCTTGAGCCACTGGGCTGACGAGCTCTGGAGCATGCCAGTGAAGAGGTATTGAAACCGGATGATTAATGGCAGCATTTCCAGCACCCCGCAAACTTGTTCTCTGCTGAAGAAGGGATTAACCCAGAAACACATGTGTCCAGAGATGCACAGCAAAGGCTGCACCTATTTAGAGGTGAAATATTTAAAAGTAACTGAGTTCGTTTTTTGAGGAAACTACATTTATCATGATGCAATGGGGCAGATTATTTGCTGGGATGTTAGGCAGGTGTGCTCCTAACTGTTTGTCACCACCAGAATGCAGGCAATTAGGGAGGTCTGGGTCTGACGGGTACCCCTCCCATGCTGGGAGGCCTTCCCCAGCTGGGCCTCTTCATTCGTCCCGGCCCAGCAGCTAAGGTCCTCCCACTGCTTCCTGCAGTGGTTGCTCCACCGGTTGTAGACCCACAGGGTCCGCACTTCCTTGCCAATGGCTTGCTACAGTCCCCTTTTCTGATGGGCGCTGACCTTCATGGGACACACAGAGTAAAGAAACAGACGTCAGTGTGGGTGCCCCATACACAAATGCCATGCCCGTTCAACCCGACATGTCCCATGGAGACATACATATGAACAATTTCCAATCCAGAAACTGCCAGATACACCACAGGTGAGCATTCACACAGCAAACAAAAACGCATACAGGCATCCGCCACATTTACACACATCTAAGGAGGACAAATAGCAACTCACCTGCTCCTCTGGTCACCCATACAGCTTGGCTTACAGGGGTAGGACCCCGTCCACCAGCTTCTCCAGCTCCTCCTCAGTGAAGGCCATGGGCCTGTTCCCCTGTAACACGTGCCATCTCAGGGACCAGAGTCAGGACACAGCAGCACACGCAGTGGAGTTCTTCCCTTCTCGTAGTGCAGGAGTCAAGTGTCAAGGGGCTGTCAAAATGGCAGTGGTGTGCACCATCATCGCCGGCGTGGATCATGATTGGCCCAGCTTCCCCATTGACAACCATGTTATCCAATGATCAAGTGCACGGTGGTGAGCACCGCCTACTGCCATGACGAGTAACGCCAGCAGAATTAAGTCACTTCCACACTACACTACCTGTTTGGCAGGAGGCTGCCATTTTTTATCCACCACGCCTCCATAACCTGGCCCAGGGCCTCATCCATGGCTGCATTCCCTCTCCCCTTCGAGTACTGACATGAGTACTGGCCCTCCACATGTAATCATGGTAGGAAGTGTGTCTACACTGTGATGCCATTATGACTGAGACACTTCACCACACATTAGCCTGACAGGATTACTCCTTCTTTGTGTCTATGTGCAGTGCATTTGTGTCACATGTAAAACATGAATTCTGTCACTATGTAATGCAAGTGTATGTCCCAACTCATAGGGGGTCATTCTGACCTCGGCGGTAAAAGGCCCTTACCACCGGTCAGAAGACCGCCATCATACCGCCGCGGCCGCGGTAAACCGCCACGGTCATTCTGACCTCCAACTGCCAAACCGCCGAAAACCTGACATCCACGGAAGGCCGCCTCATCAGCGGGCAGCGGAAAACTGGAGATGACCAAACCTCCACCGCCACGCCAACACAAACACGCCCATGCCATTACGACCCACGAATCCACGCGGTGGTCTTTCAACCGCGGTATTCCATTGGCGGTACACACCGCCGCGGTCAAAATACACACCCAGCTCCAAAACAAAGCCACATTGGACAATTTGAAATACACACACCTGATACACATACAAACACCACTCCCACACATCCAAGCAACTATAAAACACACACCCACATCACCCACAAACCCCCACTACTAGAAATTCGGAGAGAAGGCGAGAGAGAGAGAGAGAGAGCACAGCTATCGAAAACCCCAACACACACAGGAACCCAACATCATCAACCACACCACATCTACGCACACATCACCACACACCACCACTCACATCACCACAAACACCACCCCACACCTCATCCACACCACCCCATGGCACCCCAAAGACACCCCAGGTTTTCGGACCAAGAACTCAGGGTCATGGTGGAGGAAATAATAAGGGTAGAGCCCCAGCTCTTCGGCACACAGGTGCAACACACCACAATAGCCAGGAAGGCGGAGCTATGGCAAAGGATCGTCGACAGGGTCAACGCTGTGGGACAGCATCCCAGAAACCGGGAAGACATCCGAAAGCGCTGGAACGACCTACGGGGGAAGGTACGGTCGATGGTCTCAAGACACAACATCGCTGTGCAGAAGACTGGCGGCGGACCACCACCCACTCCTCTCGAATTCACTGCATTGGGAGCAAGAGGTCTTGAACATCCTTCATCCTGCGGGCCTCGCTGGAGTAGGTGGAGGAATGGACTCTGGTAAGTCTCATCTCAACTACTCCCCCCCCCAACCACCAGCATGCCAACCCACACCCCCACCCTCACCCCCAACCCCCCAGCACACATCCTCCCTGCCAATGTCTCACCAGCACAACCCACCCAACCCAAAACCAAACCCTGAATGGCAACACAAACCATGGACACCCATCACCTATGCATGACCACTGCACATACCCATCCCCCCCCACAAACCACCCTCACAACTCCTCCCACAAGGGAATGCCAGCACTGGGGGACAAGGGCACCCACAAATCGCACGCCATGGAAAACACAGAATCAATACCCATACTCTTTTACCCCTGCAGGGCCCGAACGCCAACACACCGGCCAGGAGGGTCCAGATTTGTCCATCCCACCCCCAGAACAGGCCCCCAGTGAGGACAGCAGCTCTGTCGACCTAGAACCTGATGACCAGCCCGGACCATCGGGGACCTCTGGACAGTCGATTCCCCACACACAGACACAGGCCACAGCAGACCTAACCCCCTCTGGGAATATCAGCACAGCTCCCACCCAGCGGGCCAATGCCTCTGTCTCCAGGACAGGTCAATCAGTGGTGTTTCTGCCACTACAGGGCACCCAGGCTGACCCAACACCCCAACAACAACAGGGACCTGGGGGCAGTGGTAGTGGGCACACCGTCCAGGGGACAGAGGCCCGGGGAAACAGGGCACCTGAGAGGGCTGCAGTGCGACAGGGGGGGGTGGGACAGGCCCAGGGAACCGACTCTCCAAGAGGCCCTCACCACCATCATGGGAGCATATCACCACTCCCAGGAGACGATGGCGACGGTACTGGCCAGGTTCCAGGAGATCCAGGCACAGAAGGAAGAACGGTACATGGGGTACAGAGAGGAGCTCAAGAACATCGTCCTGGCCCTCAACCAAATAGTCACCACATTGCGGGACCATGTGGCACCCCAAAGGGCCCCTGTCACCAGCCTGGACCAGGAACAGCCTACCACATCCGCCGGCGCTAGTGGACAGGAGGCCCCCACACAACGACAGGCCACCAGAACCTCACCTCCTGCTGAAGATCAACCACCCCGCAAGAGGAACCTGAGATCACAAAGGAAGACAGAGTAGGATGCCAAGACCCCCGCCAGCATGAGATACCCCCTGATGTCATTCCACTGTCCCACATTGTCACCCTGTCCAACCTTGAACTGCCCCTGCTCCATCCTTCCACAGGCATATGGACAATGCACCTGTGCGACTGAGAACTGGACTCTGCCATGGACATTACTCCACCCCCACCCATCACCGTTTTACTATCAAGGACCTATATGTAGCACTTTAAATAAATCACTAATTGCACTTTAAAAATCAGGAGTCTGCTTGTATTCTTAACAAATGTATTACACATAACGGTTCAAAAATGTTCAGTTACATTGTGATGACAACATACCAATGTCAATGTGCTTTACTCCATGGGCAAACAAAGCAGAAGTCACGCAGTGGGTCATACAGCTCTGAAAGGGGAAGGGAAAGTCACAATTCAGTTGAAAGGAACTGGGGGGAAACACAGAAAGTAGAGATGCAGGCCTGAAGTAAATGTAAAATGGCGTGGGGGATTCTTACCTGTGTGCTACTGAAAATACTGTTGTATAACTGTGTCCCTGTTGTCCGTGTCGTCCCCGTCGTCTTCCTCCTCTTCACTCTCCACAGGCTCCACATCTGCTACAACACCACCATCTGGACCATCCTCCTGCAGGAAAGGCACCTGGCGTCGCAATGCAAGATTGTGAAGCATACAGCAGGCCACGATGATCTGGCACACCTTCTTTGGTGAGTACATTAGGGATCCACCTGTCATATGCAGGCACCTAAACCTGGCCTTCAGGACCACGAAGGTCCTTTCTATGATCCTCCTAGATCGCCCCTGGGCCTCATTGTACCGTTCCTCTGCCCTGGTCCGGGGATTCCTCACTGGGGTCAGTAGCCACGGCAGGTTGGGGTAACCAGAGTCACCGATTAGCCACACACGTTGTCTCTGTAGCTGTTCCATCACATAGGGGATGCTGCTATTTCGCATAACATACGCGTCATGCACTGACCCAGGGAACTTGGCATTTACATGGGATATGTACTGGTCAGCCAAACAGACCACCTGCACATTCATAGAATGGTAATTTTTCCTGTTTCTGTACACCTGCTCATCGTCTTTTGGGGGTACTAAGGCCACATGGGTCCCATCAATGGCACCAATGATATTGGGGATATGTCCAAGGGCATAGAAGTCACCCTTCACAGTGGCCAAATTACCCTCCTCAGGGAAAACAATGTAGCTCTGCATGTATTTCGTCAGGGCAGACAACACTCTGGACATAACCTTAGAAAACATAGGCTGAGACATCCCTGATGACATGGCCACTGTTGTCTGAAAAGACCCACTTGCCAAAAAATGGAGGACTGACAGAACCTGCACCAGAGGGGGAATTCCTGTGGGTTGGCGGATGGGGGACATCAGTGCTGGCTCCAGCTGGGCACACAGTTCATGTATAGTGGCTCGGTCAAGTCGGTATCGAAGTATTATATGACGTTCCTCCATTGTCGACAGGTCCACCAGTGGTCGGTACACGGGAGGATTCCTACTTCTCCTCGCAAGTCCCAGCGGACGGTGCCTAGGAAGGAGAACATGGAGTACAGAGTCCAGCAACCCACAGGTACGTAACTACAGCTTGCACAGTACACGAATCGCTATGCATTGAATGGCTTGTATGAGTGGCAATGCAAGGCCTGGGCCTGTGTGACGCAGTAGAAATTAAGCCATGTGGGCCCTTGAAATGGCGGCTGCCTGACCTGAGAAGTGTGACAGTGGGATGTGAGGTCAATGCGCTGGCGTGACACACCGTGGCGGTAGGCGGTCGAAGACCGCGGCGTCAAGCTGCATTGGTTAACATTGAACCCTATGGGTTTCACGAGCCAATGACTAGGTGCGCCGGCGGTCGCGGTACGCACCGCGGCGGTACGCACTGCCGCGGGCGTGACCGCCATTTTCTATCTCATTAATCACTCGAGACCTGATCATCCAAAGGAGAGGACCTATACTGCAAGTGCTGCTGTGAACTCGGTCTGGAAGAGACAATGGCTGCTGCGACTGGGGACAGGGCCCCTGCCTTCACTACAGAAGAGTTGGAGAAACTTGTGGATGGGGTCCTGCCCCAGTATGCGCTACTCTACGGTCCTCCAGACCAACAGGTAAGTACACTGGGTGCACGTTGAATGGGCTATGCCTGTGTTGAGTGTGGTGGATATAAGATGGTGGGGTGGGGAGAGAATGACGAGTGCAAGGCACGACAGATGAGAGCATGTGCCACATGGCAAGGTTGGGGAGGGGGGCCAATCACATCTAACATGCGGAAAAAAGATGATATTTCCAATTCCACCCTGTACATGTCAAATAGGTCAGCGCCCATCAGAAAGTCGACATTTGGCGTGCCATCGCCAAGGAAGTCCGGACCCTGGGGGTCCACAACAGACGGGGCACCCACTGCCGCAAGAGGTGGGAGGACATCCGCCGCGGGACCAGGAAGACCGCCGAGTCACTGCTGGGGATGGCCTCCCAACCTAGGAGGGGTGCCAGTCGTACCCTGACCCCCCTGATGTCCCGGATCCTGGCGGTGGCCTACCCCAATTTGGATGGGCGCGTGAGGACATCACAGCAGACACAAGGGGGTGAGTACCAGCACATTCAGCTATCTTTACGCGCAGTGGAGGTGCCTGGGTGGGGGAGGAGGGCTGTGGGTGACATTAGGCCAGGGCGCTTTCTGTAGTGTAGTCCTCTCCTTTAGCCATGTCCCTGTGCCCCCGCCCCCTACCTCTGTAGGGTGACAAGTACAGCTATCCATGGTCCTGCATCACCCATGTGCGCGTTTGTTGTCCCTAGACCTGTTGGCCTAGTCACAAGTACTGAGTAGTGTACCCCGATTGCGCGGCTTAGTGCATGAGGCTCCTGTGTCTGTCCTCTCCGCCAACGGTGTTGACAATGCATGCACTCAACCTGTTTTTATTTCTCCCCCCACCCTTTTTCTTTATCTTCTTGTGCATGTGTGCATTAGCATCATCAGGCGGAGGAGAATTGGCACCGGAGCACGAGGGAGCTGCAACTCACAAGGCCCCGGTGGGCCATGGCACAGACACCGAGGCCACCAGTGATACGGAGGGCGAGGGGAGCTTCACAACGGGGACCCGTGGTGACACCAGCGACACCGACACGTCCTCGGATGGGAGCTCCCTAGCGGTGGCGGCAACATCCGTGCCCCCCGCCTCTACAGGTACAGCCGCCACCCAGCGCACCAGCTCCGCCCTCCCAGCAGCCCCTCAGCCTTCGCTCCGTGCCCGCTCGCCCAAGAAGGCGGGCATCTCCTTCGCCCCAGGCACCTCAGGCCCTGCCCCTGTTACCCCTGCTGCCCTCAGTGAGGAGGTCATTGACCTCCTACAGACCATCATTGTTGGGCAGTCTACCCTTTTGAATGCCATCCAGGGGGTAGAGAGGGAGGTGCATCGTAGCAATGCATACCTGGAGGGCATTCATTCGGGTCAGGCTGCCCATCAACGATCGTTCAATTCTCTGGCCTCAGCACTGACGGCAGCCATTGTCCCTGTTTCCAGCCTCCCTCTTCTAACTGCCTCCACCCTGTCTCTGTCTCCTGTTCCTCAGCCTATCCCATCCACACCATCAGACCAGCCTGCACACACCTCAACACCCAAGGGCAGCTCATCCAGACATAAGCACCACAAATCACACAAACATTCACCCAAGCAACACCCAGATGCAGACATGCCAACAGCCACTACCACCTCTGTGTCCCCCTCCTCCTTGTCTCCCTCCTCCCTCCCTGTGACGTCTCCACTCACACCTGCATGCACACCACCAACAGCCAGTACTTCCATCACCAGCACACCCTCCAGTACAGTCCGCACACGTGCAGTCACCACCCCCACTGCCATTTACACATCCCCTGTGTCCTCTTCCACTGTGTCTGTCACCCCCTCTTCCAAGACACACAAACGCAGGCAGCCACCCACCCAACAGCCAACCACCTCACGACAGCCTCCAGCCCATGCACCTTCACCCAAGGACAGCACACCTGACTCTCCTACAACCACCTCCTCTTCCTCCACTCCCATAACCACTACACCTACCATTTTGCTTGGTCCTAAAAAAGTTTACCTCTCCACTCTTGACCTCTTCCCTCACCTGACCCACCCCCTCCATCTGCTAAGTTTCCCAAGAGCGCCTCAGCCACCACCAGCCCGGCATCAAGGGTCACGGTAGTGCATGGATTTTGGAGTCCCCCCTTTGCCAGCAGTGAAACATCGGTCAGCAGCAAGGGGACAGCCAGCCCCCCCCCCTGGAAAGAGGACCCGTAAAGTAAGGGGCCGCCGCAAGAAGACTGACACGGCTGCCCCCAAGGACCAAAGTTCGGCCACTTCACCTGCCACAACATCCAGGGGAGGCAAGGCCCAGAGAGCCACATCGAAGGAGGGCAAGGGCAGCAGGGCGGAGAAGTCAGCCAGCAGGAGCGCGGACCAGGAGGGCCCCACAAGCCCCATCCCGGGTGTGAGGGAGGACACCCAAGGGCCCAGGACACCGTCACCGAAGGGTCCAGCAACTGCACGGTCGGAGGGCGACTGAGCAGGGAGTCCTGGCCAGGTCTGACTCCCTTGACTTACAGAACAAGCACCGCTGAAGAGGGCCCCGCCGTCCAGAAAGGCACCGCTGAACAGGGCCCCGCCGTGCAGAAAGGCACCGCTGAAGAGGGCCCTGCCGTCCAGAAAGGCACCGCTGAACAGGGCCCCGCCGTGCAGAAAGGCACCGCTGAACAGGGCCCCGCCGTGCAGAAAGGCACAGCTGAAGAGGGCCCGCCGTCCAGAAAGGCACCGCTGAACAGGGCCCCGCCGTGCAGAAAGGCACCGCTGAAGAGGGCCCCGCCGTCCAGAAAGGCACCGCTGAACAGGGCCCTGCCGTGCAGAAAGGCACCGCTGAACAGGGCCCCGCCAAGACAGGCAACGCTCCGCTGGGCCCTTCCTGTCAAGCACCGCTCTGCTGGGCCCCGCCGTCTCAAGCACTGCTCCGCTGGGCCCTTCCTGTCAAGCACCACTCCGCTGGGCCCCGCCGTCTCAAGCACCGCTCCGCTGGGCCCTTCCTGTCAAGCACCGCTCCGCTGGGCCCCGCCGTCTCAAGCACCGCTCCGCTGGGCCCTTCCTGTCAAGCACCGCTCCGCTGGGCCCCGCCGTCTCAAGCACCGCTCCGCTGGGCCCTTCCTGTCAAGCACCGCTCCGCTGGGCCCTTCCTGTCAAGCACCGCTCCGCCGGGCCCTTCTTCTCAAGCACCGCTCCGCTGGACCCCGCCGTCTCAAGCACCGCTGGCCCAATGACAGTGCCGGTTCTGTGTCGAGCTACTGTTCACGCTGCACTCGGGCCACCCTGCCTCCTCCATTGCCTGTGGAGACTGTTATCTACTTGATAGACTGTGGCTTTGCACTCCCCAGGATTGAACAGTGGGCAAGCCACCCACTGTAGAGACTTGAGAGACTGTGGCTTTGCACTCCCCAGGATTGAACAGTGGGCAAGCCACCCACTTGTGAGACTTGAGAGACTGTGGCTTTGCACTGCCCAGGATATGGCAGTGGGCAAGCCACCCACTGTAGAGACTTGAGAGACTGTGGCTTTGCACTCCCCAGGATGGCACAGCGGGCATGGTGGCCCCTTCGTGGATCTGGCGTCATGGACTCATGTGGCTGTGGTGCCCCCCCTTCCCTTCCCTCTGAGGTGCCTGTAGTTTTATCATCTGATGCCCCTGCAGTGTTCTCTCCAACGGACACAGGTCTCCTGTGTGGGCTTTGCCCATGTGTTGATACACTTTGGCCCACGGACAGTTGAAATTTCAGTGACTGTGCAGGACTTTTTGCCTCTATTTATCGGTTACGCAATTTTTTAACTTGATTATTTTAAATTCATTTTCCTATTTTACCATGACTTCAATGAACCTATTTTATACATAAATTTAGTTTCTCACTTTAATTATGTCTTTTCATTATTCCGGGGGGTTTGGGTGGTGTCACTTTGACTTGGTGCTCTGCATTGGTGTGTAGATAGTTGGGGGGTGGGTGTATTGCGTATGTGTGTGCCCGTAACCCTTTCTCCTCCCCCCTCCCCTGTGTCGTAGGTGCGGTACTCACCGTTGTCATCTGCGCCGGAGTTCGTACTCATGGTAGATGAGCAGGTAGACGAGAGCAGGTAGGATGTTCAATTCGGGTTCCATGCTGTCCTCCGTCCTCGTGGAGTGTATAGAGGTGAGCGTTTTCCCGTTTGTAGTCTGTTTCCGCTGTGTTTTTATCGAAAAGGTGGCGGATTGGTGAGTTGTGATAGGGCGGGCGGTACATTGTCTGCCGCCTGCCTGTTGGCGGCGACCGCCGCGCTGTTTGTTTGTCCCGCCGTGGCGGTCGGAGTGTTAAAGTGGCGGTCTGGGTTGGCGGTTCCCGCCAGGGTCAGAATTCCATTTTTTTTACCGCCTGCCTGTTGGCGGGTTGGCCGCCGCTTTATCACCGACCGCCAGGGTTGGAATGACCCCCATAGTGTCTTCCTTCCTACCCCATAGGTACACCCCCATAGGTACACACCCATGTGGTGAGGGAGCGCCCCATCTGTTTACAGAACCCTGGTAGATCTGGCCACTATGGAGGAAGTCACATCATCATAAATTACCACCTACATCGAGCTACAATCCTTGAACTCTGTGCAGAAATGGAGCCTGTTCTAAAGCCAGCTAATAGGAATCACCATGCCATACCTACAACTGTGCAGGTACTATCTGTGCTCCATTTTTTGGCCACGTGACAGTGGGCATGGCTGCAGGGGGCATCTCAGCCAATGTTCAGCCACATTCTGTCCAAATTCCTGAATGCATTCGTTCAATACCTGCAAAGTTATATCCAGTTTCTCCAAAGGGCTGATCTCACCGCCATCCAAACAGGATTTTATGCCTTTGCAAATATCCCCCATGTGATAGGTGTCATTAATGGTACCCACATAGCCCTCATAGCCCCAAAAGTAAATGAACAGGTGTTTCGGAATCGTAAAAACTATCACTCCATGAATGCCCAATTGGTGTGTACTGCTGATTAGTACATTTCACATGTCAATGCAAGGTTCCCAGGATCAGTCCATGATTCATTTGTCCTGAGAAACAGCAGTGTGCCACACATTATGGGACAACTACAGGGGGATCGAGCTTGGCTCATAGGTGAGTGTGTATGACACTTGGGCAGTTACATTGCTGTCAGGTAGGCTGTATGCAAGTAGACAGTGTGTGTTTCAACCCTCTTTCACCCACTTTTGCAGGGGATTCTGGCTACCCAAACATGCAATGGCTCATGGCACCTGTGAGGAATCCCAGGACTGATGCAGAAAGGCATTATATTGAGGCACATGGTCGAACTAGGAGGGTGATTGAGCAGAACATAGGACTCCTGAAGGCAAGATTTTGTTGCTGCATTTCTCTGGAGGATCCCTGTGCTATGTCCCTGACAAAGTGTGTAAGATAGTAGTGGCCTGCTGCATGCTGCACATCTTGGCTGTGAGGAAAGCTATCCCACTTCTAGAAGAGGAGGATGTTGTCCAAACAGCCCTGCCACCTCAGAGGAAGGACGAGAGTGATGGTGAAGAGTAGGGTGAAGACATCAACTCCAGGACCCAGCTAATCTGGCTATACTTCCAGTGACTCTCAGGTACATTTCCTATGATGCTGATGGCTTCACTGCATTGTTTCAGGGTGACTCATGTAATAAGTGCTGTGGTGTCCCTTACCAGTGATATAGCAAAATCATGACTGAAGTGGCAGATGTGAGTTAACGCTATGGAATGTACAGTGTGATATACTTCAGACACTATGGTCTGTTAGACCCCCTCCTGCAATAAAAGCGGCATTATGATGGTAACTGGCTAATGCATTCATATTCACAATTGATTCCTCATATTGATTAAGGACAGATATTTTGAGTGCACAAGTGTATTTATTTAAAGACAAAACATCCATGAGTGATGGTACAGTGGAAGGGAGTGGGCCCATGGTGAACAACATACTCAGGTACATTTGCTCAGCTGTTGGTAGCACAGGGGTATAGTCTATGGGGTCATTGGAAGATGGTGAGATGGCAGTGGCAAGTCAACAAGGTAGCTCAGTGGCAACCAAGGGAGACAGTTCAGGCAGAGACACTTCCTGGCGGTGGGCTTGATCTTGGCTGGTGTTTTAGTGGGATATCTGGGTCTGAGGCCACGTTTGCGAGGGGGAAGCTGGGCTGCAGGGGAAGGGGTGCTGGTGTCCTTTGAGTCCACTGGCAGTGCCACCAGTCCAGTAGCTGCTGCAGATGTAGATGGCAGGGCAGGGTCCTGGCTAGTGGAAGGGCCCTGCAGGCAGGTGGAGGACTCAGGCTGGATGTTTGTCTGGCGCTGCAGCACCCCTGCAATGGAGGCCATGGTAGCAATGAGCTGTTTCCATTGCTCAATGGCCTCCTGGTGGTGTGCTACCTGCAGTCTCTGATTCTGCTCCAATGTGGCAGGATCTGGCCCATCCTGTCCTGGGAATGGTGGTATGTTCCCAGGACCTCAGCAATGACCTCCTGGGCAGCAGCATCCCTCCTTGCGCCACCCACCTGGGCCACAGCTACCCTCACACTGGCCCTAGCCCCCTGTGCCTATGTTCCCTTGACAGGTCTGGCAGTCCCACTTGCACTTGGCCCTTCTTCATCCTTCCTGGTGGTAGGTGGAGACTCGGGCCTCTGTACATGTGGAAAGCCAGTCTGTGGCCTGGAGACACTGGTATGGGGGCGTTGGGCCAGAGATGCTGGTGGTGGATGAGTGGTAGGGGTGTCAGTGGTGTCCTGGGAGGTGCTTCTGGAGGGTGACTGTCAAGGGGTGTGGGATGGGCCAGGGATTTCCTCTGTGTCCAGACATCCCTCTGCACTCTCCTGAGTGGGGCCTTCGTCTTCAGGTGGAGGACTGGCACTGCTTGACATCTCCATCTGGGTGGCATGGTTGGTGATGCCTGTGTGTGAGAGAATAGAGAAGTGGGTGTCCTGCACTTTCTTGTCAATTGCAGCACTAGTCAGCAATAATGTAGGGGCATGCAGGGTCCCTTTGTGTTCATTTTGGTGCATTTATTGAGGGGGTGGTGCATTGTGGGTGTTGTAGTGCTCCTGAAATTTAATGCATGGGTTGATGACTGCACTCGGGGGCTGGATAGTGATTTGTATGGGGGATTGTGGGCATGCAGGTGACATGGATATGAGTGTGTGGGTGTTGTGGGCTAGGTAGGGGATGGGGGCATGGTGGTAGAGAGAGGGATGGGGTGATACATGCATTACAGGTGTGGTGACTGTAAGGTATTGTAGTTGACTTACCTGAGTCCAGTCCTCCAATGAGTCCAGTGAGGCCCTCCGGGTGCAGGATAGCCAGGACCTTCTCCTCCCAGTCGGTATATTCAGGGGGGGGAGGCGGGTGACCACCACTAGTCTTCTGTATGGTGATGTTGTGTCTGGATGCCATGGAATGCACTTTCCTGCGCAGGTCGTTCCATCTCTTCCTGATGTCATCCCTTGTGCGTGGATGGTTTCCCACAGTGTTGACCTTGTTGACTGTTCTCTGTCATAGCTCCATCTTCCTGGCAAAGGGTGTCTGCTGCACCTGTGCCTTGAACAGGTGTGGCTCGACCCTGAGTATTTCGTCTACCATGGTCCTTAACTCCCTGTCTGTGAAGCGGGGGTACTTAGGGGTTCCATGGTGTGTGTTGTAGGTGTGTTGGTGAGGATGCTGTTGTGTGGTTGGGTGTATGGCTTGTGATGGAGGGTGTGCAATGTATGAGTTTTGGTGTTTTTTTTGTGTGTGTGACTTGTGTGTTGTTTAGTTCAGTGTATGCGTGTTGTGGTGTCAATATCTGTTGTGCTGTTGGCGTTGCAAAGGATTGTGGGTTGTGTATGTGTGTGTTGTGGATGTGTGTCAGGTGTGTGCTTTTCAAACTTGCCAATGTGTGCATTTCTTGTTGGCGAGTCCCATTGCTGGCCGTGGCGGTCCGTACCGCCAATGGTCGTTCGACATTCACTGTCCGCCGAGCTGATTTGTGCATCATCATTTGGTGGGCGGGGGATTTGTCTGCATGGCGGTGGTGGGGTGAGGTGCACTGCCTTTCTTCCGTCGTTGGACCTGGCAGTGGGTGGGGGTTTGCAAGATTTTTGGAGGTTTGTCTTTTTGGCATCATTATACGGTGGTATGCAGTTCACCGCCACTGGTGGTCTTTTGTTTACCGTCAGCACGTCGGTCGGCGGTGATTGCCGCCAAGTTCATAATGAGGGCTATAGCCTTTCAAAATGTGTCCACTACAGAACCATCGACAGTAAGGTTTTTTAAATGTGTTTCTGCCTCATTACACCTTGAAAACTTGGCACATAGACATTGCCGCTGATTGAGTTTAACAAGAAGCAATATGTTCCCCATAGGGTCTTTTGTCGAGATAGATTTGCAATTAAACCAGACCCCATCATCTGGATATCAGGTTCCTTTAAAGATATTCTGAGACAGAAGATTTCACCAAGCATCACATTTCTATTCAGTTAAAACAGAAGTCATATCATCTTCATCATTTAAGTTGAAGTTAAAAAGGATGAGGGAGTATGAGTTTTTTTTAGAACCCAGAACTGAAAAATATTGTTGAAACTAAGAAAATATCCCAACCTCAGCGTCTTCCAGGGGAAAAAAAGTGAATGTTTCAAATGAAAGTGTCTACTGTTACCCACACATGTTATGTACAATACATGTATATTTTTATGCAACAATTCCATTTGATTATTTTATCATTAACCTTTATCAGTTGTTTTTACCAGGGAAACCATGTGTCCAATGTCAGCAACAAAAGTTAAACTGTCAGTTATGAAACAAAGCCCTTATTAGTTTCCTATTCTCATCCCCTCATTCCAACACGTGTAATACATATTTTTTAACCATTGATCTCTGGAATCACTATGGACTCTGAGGGCCATATTTATACTTTTTGACGCACAATTGCGCCAACGCCGGCGTAGGGGAAAATGGAGCTTGGGTGTCAAAAAATGGGGCAAGTCAGGTCTGAGGCAAAATTTTGGCCTCAACCCGATTTGCGCCATTTTTTTTTACTCCCAACCCCCATTGAAATGACTCCTGTCTTAGCACAGACAGGAGTCATGCCCCCTTGCCCAATGGCCATGCCCAGGGGACTTTTGTCCCCTGGGCATGGTCATTGGGCATAGTGGCATGTAGGGGGGCACAAATCAGGCCCCCCTATGCCACAAAAAAATTAAAAATAAAATACTTACCTGAACTTACCTTACGTTCCCTGGGATGGGTCCCTCCATCCTTGGGCGTCCTCCTGGGGTGGGCAAGGGTGGCAGGGGGTGTCCCTGGGGGCATGGGAGGGCACCTCTGGGCTCCTTCCGAGTCCACAGGTCCCCTAACGCCTGCCCTGACCAGGCGTTAATAAATGACGCAAAAGCGGCTGGACGTCATTTTTTTTTACCCGCCCACCCCCGTGCGTCATTTTTGCACGGGAGTTTAAATAAGGCGCACATGCCTTGGAGTCATTTTTTAGACGGGAACGCCTACCTTGCATATCATTAACGCAAGGTAGGTGTCCACGCTAAAAAATGACGCAAACTCCAAGATCTTTGGCGCTAGACGGGTCAAACGCCAAAGTATAAATATGGAGTTAGCTTTGCGTCGGATTTGTGTAAAAAAAAAACGAAGCAATACCGGCAAGAATGGTAATTTTTCCTGTTTCTGTACACCTGCTCATCGTCTTTTGGGGTTACTAAGGCCACATGGGTCCCATCAATGGCACCAATGATGTTGGGGATATGTCCAAGGGCATAGAAGTCACCCTTCACAGTGGCCAAATTACCCTCCTCAGGGAAAACAATGTAGCTCTGCATGTATTTCGTCAGGGCAGACAACACTCTGGACATAACCTTAGAAAACATAGGCTGAGACATCCCTGATGACATGGCCACTGTTGTCTGAAAAGACCCACTTGCCAAAAAATGGAGGACTGACAGAACCTGCACCAGAGGGGGAATTCCTGTGGGTTGGCGGATGGGGGACATCAGTGCTGGCTCCAGCTGGGCACACAGTTCATGTATAGTGGCTCGGTCAAGTCGGTATCGAAGTATTATATGACGTTCCTCCATTGTCGACAGGTCCACCAGCGGTCGGTACACAGGAGGATTCCTCCTTCTCCTCGCAAGTCCCAGCGGACGGTGCCTAGGAAGGAGAACATGGAGTACAGAGTCAAGCAACCCACAGGTACCTAACTACAGCTTGCACAGTACACGAATCGCTATGCATTGAATGGCTTGTATGAGAGGCAATGCAAGGCCTAGGCCTGTGTGACGCAGTAGAAATTTAGCCCTGTGGGCCCTTGAAATGGCGGCTGCCTGACCTGAGAAGTGTGACAGTGGGATGTGAGGTCAATGCGCTGGCGTGACACACCATGGCGGTAGGCGGTCGAAGAACGCGGCGCCAAGCCGCATTGGTTAACATTGAACCTATGGGTTTCACGAGCCAATGACTAGGTGCGCCGGCGGTCACGGTACGCACCGCGGCGGTACGCACCGCCGCGGGCGTGACCGCCATTTTCTATCTGATTAATCACTCGAGACCTGATCCTCCACAGGAGAGGACCTATACTGCAAGTGCTGCTGTGAACTCGGTCTGGAAGAGACAATGGCTGCTGCGACTGGGGAAAGGGCCCCTGCCTTCACTACAGAAGAGTTGGAGAAACTTGTGGATGGGGTCCTACCCCAGTATGCGCTACTCTACGGTCCTCCAGACCAACAGGTAAGTACACTGGGTGCACGTTGAATGGGCTATGCCTGTGTTGAGTGTGGTGGATATAAGATGGTGGGGTGGGGAGAGAATGACGAGTGCAAGGCACGACAGATGAGAGCATGTGCCACATGGCAAGGTTGGGGAGGGGGGGCCAATCACATCTAACATACGGAAAAATTATGATATTTCCAATTCAACCCTGTACATGTCAAATAGGTCAGCGCCCATCAGAAAGTCGACATTTGGCGTGCCATCGCCAAGGAAGTCGGGACCCTGGGGGTCCACAACAGACGGGGCACCCACTGCCGCAAGAGGTGGGAGGACATTCGCTGCGGGACCAGGAAGACCGCTGAGTCACTGCTGGGGATGGCCTCCCAACCTAGGAGGGGTGCCAGTCGTACCCTGACCCCCCTGATGTCCCGGATCCTGGCGGTGGCCTACCCCAATTTGGATGGGCGCGTGAGGACATCACAGCAGACACAAGGGGGTGAGTACCAGCACATTCAGCTATCTTTACGCGCAGTGGAGGTGCCTGGGTGGGGGAGGAGGGGTGTGGGTGACATTAGGCCAGGGCGCTTTCTGTAGTGCAGTCCTCTCCTTTAGCCATGTCCCTGTGCCCCCGCCCCCCACCTCTGTAGGGTGACAAGTACAGCTATCCATGGTCCTGCATCACCCATGTGCGCGTTTGTTGTCCCTAGACCTGTTGGCCTAGTCACAAGTACTGAGTAGTGTACCCCGATTGCGCGGCTTAGTGCATGAGGCTCCTGTGTCTGTCCTCTCCGCCAACGGTGTTGACAATGCATGCACTCAACCTGTTTTTATTTCTCCCCCCACCCTTTTTCTTTATCTTCTTGTGCATGTGTGCATTAGCATCATCAGGCGGAGGTGAATTGGCACCGGAGCATGAGGGAGCTGCAACTCACAAGGCCCCGGTGGGCCATGGCACAGACACCGAGGCCACCAGTGATACGGAGGGCGAGGGGAGCTTCACAACGGGGACCCGTGGTGACACCAGCGACACCGACACGTCCTCGGATGGGAGCTCCCAGCGCACCAGCTCTGCCCTCCCAGCAGCCCCTCAGCCTTCGCTCCGTTCCCGCTCGCCCAAGAAGGCGGGCATCTCCTTCGCCCCAGGCACCTCAGGCCCTGCCCCTGTTACCCCTGCTGCCCTCAGTGAGGAGGTCATTGACCTCCTACAGACCATCATTGTTGGTAGTCTACCCTTTTGAATGCCATCCAGGGGGTAGAGAGGGAGGTGCATCGTAGCAATGCATACCTGGAGGGCATTCATTCGGGTCATGCTGCCCATCAACGATCGTTCAATTCTCTGGCCTCAGCACTGACGGCAGCCATTGTCCCTGTTTCCAGCCTCCCTCTTCTAACTGCCTCCACCCTGTCTCTGTCTCCTGTTCCTCAGCCTATCCCATCCACACCATCAGACCAGCCTGCACACACCTCAACACCCAAGGGCAGCTCATCCAGACATAAGCACCACAGATCACACAAACATTCACCCAAGCAACACCCAGATGCAGACATGCCAACAGCCACTTCCACCTCTGTGTCCCCCTCCTCCTCGTCTCCCTCCTCCCTCCCTGTGACGTCTCCACTCACACCTGCATGCACACCACCAACAGCCAGTACTTCCATCACCAGCACACCCTCCAGTACAGTCCGCACACGTGCAGTCACCACCCCCACTGCCATTTACACATCCCCTGTGTCCTCTCCCACTGTGTCTGTCACCCCCTCTTCCAAGACACACAAACGCAGGCAGCCACCCACCCAACAGCCAACCACCTCACGACAGCCTCCAGCCCATGCACCTTCACCCAAGGACAGCACACCTGACTCTCCTACAACCACCTCCTCTTCCTCCACTCCCATAACCACTACACCTACCACTTACCTTGGTCCTAAAAAAGTTTACCTCTCCACTCTTGACCTCTTTCCCTCACCTGACCCACCCCCTCCATCTGCTAAGTTTCCCAAGAGCGCCTCAGCCACCACCAGCCCGGCTTCAAGGGTCACGGTAGTGCATGGATTTTGGAGTCCCCCCTTTGCCAGCAGTGAAACATCAGTCAGCAGCAAGGGGACAGCCAGCCCCCCCCCTGGAAAGAGGACCCGTAAAGTAAGGGGCCGCCGCAAGAAGACTGACACGGCTGCCCCCATGGACCAAAGTTCGGCCACTTCACCTGCCACAACATCCAGGGGAGGCAAGGCCCAGAGAGCCACATCGAAGGAGGGCAAGGGCAGCAGGGCGGAGAAGTCAGCCAGCAGGAGCGCGGACCAGGAGGGCCCCACAAGCCCCATCCCGGGTGTGAGGGAGGACACCCAAGGGCCCAGGACACCGTCACCAAAGGGTCCAGCAACTGCACGGTCGGAGGGCGACTGAGCAGGGAGTCCTGGCCAGGTCTGACTCCCTTGACTTACAGAACAAGCACCACTGAAGAGGGCCCGCCGTCCAGAAAGGCACCGCTGAACAGGGCCCCGCCGTGCAGAAAGGCACCGCTGAAGAGGGCCCTGCCGTCCAGAAAGGCACCGCTGAACAGGGCCCCGCCGTGCAGAAAGGCACCGCTGAACAGGGCCCCGCCGTGCAGAAAGGCACCGCTGAAGAGGGCCCCGCCGTCCAGAAAGGCACCGCAGAACAGGGCCCCGCCGTGCAGAAAGGCACCGCTGAAGAGGGCCCCGCCGTCCAGAAAGGCACCGCTGAACAGGGCCCCGCCGTGCAGAAAGGCACCGCTGAACAGGGCCCCGCCAAGACAGGCACCGCTCCGCTGGGCCCTTCCTGTCAAGCACCGCTCCGGTGGGCCCCGCCGTCTCAAGCACCGCTCCGCTGGGCCCTTCCTGTCAAGCACCGCTCCGCTGGGCCCCGCCATCTCAAGCACCGCTCCGCCGGGCCCTTCCTGTCAAGCACCGCTCCGCTGGGCCCCGCCGTCTCAAGCACTGCTCCGCTGGGCCCTTCCTGTAAAGCACCGCTCCGCTGGGCCCCACCGTCTCAAGCACCGCTCCGCTGGGCCCTTCCTGTCAAGCACCGCTCCGCTGGGCCCCCCGTCTCAAGCACCGCTCCGCTGGGCCCTTCCTGTCAAGCACCGCTCCGCTGGGCCCTTCCTGTCAAGCACCGCTCCGCTGGGCCCCGCCGTCTCAAGCACCGCTCCGCTGGGCCCCACCATCTCAAGCACTGCTCCGCCGGGCCCTTCCTGTCAAGCACCGCTCCGCTGGGCCCTTCCTGTCAAGCACCGCTCCGCTGGGCCCCGCCGTCTCAAGCACCGCTCCGCTGGGCCCTTCCTGTCAAGCACTGCTCCGCTGGGCCCTTCCTGTCAAGCACCGCTCCGCTGGGCCCCGCCGTCTCAAGCACCGCTCCGCTGGGCCCTTCCTGTCAAGCACCGCTCCGCTGGGCCCCGCCGTCTCAAGCACCGCTCCCCTGGGCCCTTCCTGTCAAGCACTGCTCCGCTGGGCCCCGCCGTCTCAAGCACCGCTCCGCTGGGCCCTTCCTGTCAAGCACCGCTCCGCTGGGCCCCGCCATCTCAAGCACCGCTCCGCTGGGCCCCGCCGTGTCAAGCACCGCTCCGCCGGGCCCTTCCTGTCAAGCACCGCTCCGCTGGGCCCTTCCTGTCAAGCACTGCTCCGCTGGGCCCCGCCGTCTCAAGCACCGCTCTGCTGGGCCCTTCCTGTCAAGCACCGCTCCGCTGGGCCCCGCCGTCTCAAGCACCGCTCCGCTGGGCCCTTCCTGTCAAGCACCGCTCCGCTGGGCCCCGTCGTCTCAAGCACCGCTCCGCTGGGCCCTTCCTGTCAAGCACCGCTCCGCTGGGCCCCGCCGTCTCAAGCACCGCTCCGCTGGGCCGCGCCGTCTCAAGCACCGCTCCGCTGGGCCCTTCCTGTCAAGCACCTCTCTGCTGGGCTCTTCCTGTCAAGCACCGCTCCGCCGGGCCCTTCATCTCAAGCACCGCTCCGCTGGACCCCGCCGTCTCAAGCACCGCTGGCCCAATGACAGTGCCGGTTCTGTGTCGAGCTACTGTTCACGCTGCACTCGGGCCACCCTGCCTCCTCCATTGCCTGTGGAGACTGTTATCCACTTGATAGACTGTGGCTTTGCACTCCCCAGGATTGAACAGTGGGCAAGCCACCCACTTGTGAGACTTGAGAGACTGTGGCTTTGCACTGCCCAGGATATGGCAGTGGGCAAGCCACCCACTGTAGAGACTTGAGAGACTGTGGCTTTGCACTCTCCAGGATGGCACAGCGGGCATGGTGGCCCCTTCGTGGATCTGGCGTCGTGGACTCATGTGGCTGTGGTGCCCCCCCTTCCCTTCCCTCTGAGGTGCCTGTAGTTTTATCATCTGATGTCCCTGCAGTGTTCTCTCCAACAGACTCAGGTCTCCTGTGTGGGCTTTGCCCATGTGTTGATACACTTTGGCCCACGGACAGTTGAAATTTCAGTGACTGTGCAGGACTTATTGCCTCTATTTATCAGTTACGCAATGTTTTAACTTGATTTTTTTTTATTCATTTTCCTATTTTACCATGACTTCAATGAACCTAATTTATACATAAATTTAGTTTCTCACTTTAATTATGGGGGTCGTTCTAAACCCTGGCGGTCGGTGATAAAGCGGCGGCCAACCCGCCAACAGGCCGGCGGTCCAAAAAATTGAATTCTGACCCTGGCGGGAACCGCCAACACAGCCCGCCACATTAACACTCCGACCACCACCGCGGTACAGACAAACAGCGCGGCGGTCACCGCCAACAGGCAGGCGGCAGACAATGTACCGCCCACAGTATCACAACTCACCAATCTGCCACCTTTTCCGGGGCGGGAGCCCCGCCGATAAAAACACGGACGGGAAAACGCTCACCAAAACACACTCCACGAGTACGGAGGACAGCATGGAACCCGAATTAAACATCCTACCTGCACTCGTCTACCTGCTCATCTACCACGAGTACGAACTCCGGCGCAGACGACAACGGTGAGTACTGCACCTATGACACACGGGAGGGGGGAGGAGGAAAGGTTACGGGCACACACATATGCGACCCCCACCCCCCCAAACTATGTACACACCAATGCAGAGCAACAATGCACAGTGACACCACCCAAACCCCCCTGAAAAATGCAAAGACATAATTAAATTGTGAACCAAATTTTTATATAAAAAATAGACTCTGAGACGTATCGGCAACTATGCAAAATATCCATAACAAAATAATACTATACACACTGCCATGGCGAACCGAGGCAATTAGTCCGCTACATCCAAGTCAAATGGATCAGTCCGTGGGCTACAGTGTAGCGACACAAGGGCAAAGCCCACACAGGAGACCTGAGTCCTTTGGAGAGAACACTGCAGGGGCATCTGATGAAAATACTACAGGCCCCTCAGGGGGAAGGGAAGGGGCGGGCACCATAGCCACATGAGTCCACGACGCAAGATCCACGAAGGGGCCACCATGCCCACTGTGCCATCCTGGGGAGTGCAAAGCCACAGTCTCTCAAGTCCCTACAGTGGGTGGGTTGCCCACTGTACCATCCTGGGGAGTGCAAAGCCACAGTCTCTCAAGTCTCTACAGTGGGTGGGTTGCCCACTGTACCATCCTGGGGAGTGCAAAGCCACAGTCTCTCAAGTCTCTACAGTGGGTGGCTTGCCCACTCTGCCATCCTGGGGAGTGCAAACCCACAGTCTCTCAAGTCTCTACAGTGGGTGGGTTGCCCACTCTGCCATCCTGGGGAGAGCAAAGCCACAGTCTCTCAAGTCTCTACAGTGGGTGGGTTGCCCACTCTGCCATCCTGGGGAGTGCAAAGCCACAGTCTCTCAAGTGGATAACAGTCTCCACTGGTCAAGGAGGAGGCATGGTGGGCACAGTGAACCATAAACAGTGCTTGAGATGAAGGGGCCCAGCGGAGCGGTGCTTGAGACGGCGGGGCCCAGCGGAGCGGTGCTTGAGATGAAGGGGCCCAGCGGAGCGGTGCTTGACAGGAAGGGGCCCAGCGGAGCGGTGCTTGAGAAGAAGGGGCCCAGCGGAGCGGTGCTTGAGATGAAGGGGCCCAGCGGAGCAGTGCTTGAGACGGCGGGGCCCAGCGGAGCGGTGCTGGAGATGAAGGGGCCCAGCGGAGCGGTGCTTGACAGGAAGGGGCCCAGCGGAGCGGTGCTTGAGAAGAAGGGGCCCAGCGGAGCGGTGCTTGAGATGAAGGGGCCCAGCGGAGCGGTGCTTGAGACGGCGGGGCCCAGCGGAGCGGTGCTGGAGATGAAGGGGCCCAGCGGAGCGGTGCTTGAGACGGCGGGGCCCAGCGGAGCGGTGCCTGAGATGAAGGGGCCCAGCGGAGCGGTGCTTGAGACAGCGGGGCCCAGCGGAGCGGTGCTGGAGATGAAGGGGCCCAGCGGAGCGGTGCTTGACAGGAAGGGGCCCAGCGGAGCGGTGCTTGAGAAGAAGGGGCCCAGCGTTGCGGTGCTTGAGATGAAGGGGCCCAGCGGAGCGGTGCTTGAGACGGCGGGGCCCAGCGGAGCGGTGCTGGAGATGAAGGGGCCCAGCGGAGCGGTGCTTGAGACGGCGGGGCCCAGAGGAGCGGTGCTTGAGATGAAGGGGCCCAGCGGAGCGGTGCTTGAGACGGCGGGGCCCAGCGGAGCGGTGCTTGAGATGAAGGGGCCCAGCGGAGCGGTGCTTGACAGGAAGTTGCCCAGCGGAGCGGTGCTTGAGAAGAAGGGGCCCAGCGGAGCGGTGCTTGAGATGAAGGGGCCCAGCGGAGCGGTGCTTGAGATGGCGGGGCCCAGCAGAGCGGTGCTGGAGATGAAGGGGCCCAGCGGAGCGGTGCTTGAGACGGCGGGCCCAGCGGAGCGGTGCTTGAGATGAAGGGGCGCAGCGGAGCGGTGCTTGAGACGGCGGGGCCCAGCGGAGCGGTTCTTGAGACGGCGGGGCCCAGCGGAGCGGTGCTTGAGACGGCGGGGCCCAGCGGAGCGGTGCTTGACAGGAAGGGCCCAGCGGAGCGGTGCTTGACAGGAAGGGCCCAGTCGAGCGGTGCTTGACAGGAAGGGCCCAGCGGAGCGGTGCTCTTCTGCACGGCGGGCCCTGTTCAGCGGTGCTCTTCTGCACGGCGGGCCCTGTTCAGCGGTGCCTATCTTCACGGCGGGCCCTGTTCAGCGGTGCTCTTCTGCACGGCGGGCCCTGTTCAGCGTGCTCTTCTGCACGGCGGGCCCTGTTCAGCGGTACTCTTCTGCACGGCGGGCCCTGTTCAGCGGTGCCTATCTTCACGGCGGGCCCTGTTCAGCGGTGCTCTTCTGCACGGCGGGCCCTGTTCAGCGGTGCACATCCAGTAGGTTCAAGGGAGCCAGACCTGGCCTGGACTCCGTGCTCAGACGCCCTCCGGCCGTGATGTTCCTGGGCCCTTCGGTGACGGAGTCCTGGGCCCTTTGGTGTCCTCCTTTACAGCTGGGATGTGGCATGTGGGGCCCACCTGCTCCGCGCTCCTGCTGGCTGACGTCTCCGCCCTGCTGCCCTTACGCTCCTTAGATGGGGCTCTCGGGCCCTTGCCTCCCCTAGACGTTGTGGCTGGTGAAGTGGGCGAACTCTGCTCCTTGGGGGCAGCCGTGTCAGTCTTCGCACGGCGGCCCTTGTGTTTCCTGGTCCTCTTGCCGGGGGGGGGGCTGGATGTGTCCTTGCTGCTGATGGAGGTGTCACTGCTGGCAAAGGGTGGGCTCCAGAACCCATGCACAACAGTGACACCTGAAGTTGGGCTGGTGGTGGCTGTGGTGCTCTTGGGACTCTTTGCAGATGGAGGGGGTAGGTCATCGGAGGGGAAGAGGTCAAGATTAGCCAGGAAAAGTTTTTTAGGGCCAAGGTAAAAGGTAAGAGAAGTGGAGATGGAAGTGGAGGAAGAGGATGTGGTTGTAGGAAAGTCAGGTGTGCTGTCATTGGGTGAAGGTGCAGGTGCTGTAGGCTGTTGTGAGGTGGATGTCTGTTGGGTGGGTGTCTGCCTGCGTTTGTGTGTCTTGGAAGGAGTGGTGACAGACACAGTGGGAGAGGACACAGGGGACGTGTAAATGGCAGTGGGGGTGGTGACTGCACGCGTGCGGACTGTACAGGAGGGTGTGGTGGTGATGGAAGCACTGGCTGATGTTGGTGTGCATGCAGGTGTGAGTGGAGATGTCACAGGGAGGGAGGAGGGAGACGAGGAGGAGGGGGACACAGGGGTGGTAGTGACTGTTGGGATGTCTGCATCTGTGTGTTGCTTGGGTGAGTGTTTGTGGGATCTGTGGTGCTTGTGTCTGGATGAGCTGCCCTTGGGTGTTGAGGTGTGTGCAGGCTGGTCAGATGGTGTGGATGGGATAGGCTGAGGAACAGGAGACAGAGAAAGGGTGGAGGCAGTCAGAAGAGGGAGGCTGGAAACAGGGACAATGGCTGCCGTCAGTGCTGAGGCCAGAGCATTGAACGATCGTTGATGGGCAGCCTGACCCGAATGAATGCCCTCCAGGTAGGCATTGCTCCGATGCACCTCCCTTTCTACCCCCTGGATGGCATTCAAAAGGGTAGTCTGCCCAACAATGAGTGTCCTGAGGAGGTCAATGACCTCCTCACTGAGGGCAGCAGGGGTAACAGGGGCAGGGGCTGAGGTGCCTGGGGTGAAGGAGACGCCCGCCTTCCTGGGTGAGCGGGCACAGAGCGTAGGCTGAGGGGCTGCTGGGAGGGCGGGGCTGGTGCGCTGGGTGGCGGCTGTACCTGTAGAGGCGGGGGGCCCGGATGTTGCCGCCACCGCTAGGGAGCTCCCATCCGAGGACGTGTCGCTGTCGCTGCTCTCACCAGCGGTCCCCGTCGTGGTGCTCCCCTCGCCCTCCGGCTCACTTGGGCCCTCGGTGTCTGTTCCTGTGCCCACCGGGGCCTTGTGGCTTGCAGCTCCCTCGTGCTCCGATGCCAAATCTCCTCCGCCTGATGATGCTAATGCACACATGCACAAGAGGATGAAGAAGAAGGGTGGGGGGAGAAAGAGAAGACCTGGTTGAGTGCATGCAATGTCAACACCGTTGGCGGAGAGGACAGACACAGGAGCCGCATGCACTAAGCCGCGCATTCGGGGCACACTACTCAGTACTTCTGACTCGGACAACAGGTCAGGAGACGACAAGCGCGCACATGTGTGAGGCTGGACCATCAATAGCTGGACTTGTCACCCTTCGGAGGTGGGGGCCGGGAGCACAGGGCCATGCCTAAGGGAGAGGACTACACTACAGAAAGCGCCCTGGCCTAATGTCACCCCCAACCCTCCTCCCCCACCCAGACGCCTCCACTGCGGAGAAAGATAGCTGAATGTGCTGATACTCACCCCCTTGTGTCTGCTGTGATGCTCTCAAGCGCCCATCCAACTCCGGGTAGGCCACTGCCAGGATCCGGGACATCAGGGGGGTCAGGGTACGACTGGCACCCCTCCTAGGTTGGGAGGCCATCCCCAGCAGTGACTCGGCGGTCTTCCTGGTTCCGCGGCGGATGTCCTCCCACCTCTTGCGGCAGTGGGTGCCCCGTCTGACGTGGACCCCCAGGGCCCGGACTTCCTTGGCGATGGCACGCCAAATCCCGACTTTCTGATGGGCGCTGACCTATGTGACATGTACAGGGTGGGAAGGAAACAATCATCAACTTACTGCATGTTAGATGTGATTGGCCCCCCCTCCCCAACCTTGCAATATAGCACATGCTCTCATCTGTCGTGCGTTGCACTCCTCATTCGCCCCCACCCCACCAACTTACATCCACCCCACTCCACACAGGCATCGCCCATTCCATGTGCACCCGGTGTACTCACCTGTTGGTCTGGAGGACCGTAGAGTAACGCATACTGGGGGAGGACCCCATCCACGAGCTTCTCCAACTCTTCAGACGTGAAGGCAGGGGCCCTTTCCCCAGTCGCAGCAGCCATTGTCACTTCCAGACCGAGTTCACAGCAGCACTTGCAGTATAGGTCCTCTCCTGTGGATGATCAGGTCTCGAGTGATTAAGCAGATAGAAAATGGCGGTCACGCCCGCAGCGGTGCGTACCGCGGCGGTGCATACCGCGACCGCCGGCGCACATCGTCATTGGCTCCTGAAACCCATAGGCTTCAATGTTATCCAATGCGGCTCCGTATAGCGGTCTTCGACCGCCTACCGCCACGGTGTGCTCCGCCAGCGCAGTGACCTCACATCCCATTGTCCCACTTCACAGACCAGGCAGCCGCCATTTCAAGGGCCCACATGGCATAATCTCTACTGCGACACACAGGCCTAGGCCTGGCATTGCCACGCATACACGCCTTTCAATACCTAGATAACCGTGTGCCATGCAAGCAGTGGTGAACGTACCAGTGATTATCTTGACTCTGTGCTCCATGTTGTCCTTCCTAGGCACCGTCCGCTGGGATTTGTGAGGAGAAGGATAAATCCTTGCGTGTACCGACCGCTGGTGGACCTGTCGACAATGGAAGAACGCCACATCATACTACGATACCGACTTTACCGTGCCACCATCCATGAACTGTGTGCCCAGCTGGAGCCAGCCCTGATGTCCCCCATCCGCCAACCAACAGGAATTCCCCCTCTGGTGCAGGTGCTGTCAGTCCTCCATTTTCTTGCAAGTGGCTCATTCCAGACAACAGTGGCCATGTCATCTGGAATGTCTCAGCCAATGTTTTCTAAGGTGTTGTCTAGAGTGTTGTCTGCCCTGACGAAACACATGCGGAGTTACATTATATTCCCAGAGGAGGTTGATTTGCCCACTGTGAAGGGTGATTTTTATGCCCTTGGACATATTCCCAACATAATTGGTGCCATTGATGGGACCCATGTAGCCTTAGTCCCCCCAAAAGACGATGAGCAGGTGTACAGAAACAGGAAGAGTTACCATTCTATGAACGTCCAGGTGGTCTGTTTGACTGACCAGTACATCTCCCATGTGAATGCCAAGTTCCCTGGGTCAGTGCATGACGCGTATGTGATGCGTAATAGCAGCATCCCTTTTGTGATGGAACAGCTACAGAGACAACGTGTGTGGCTAATAGGTGACTCTGGTTACCCCAACCTGCCTTGGCTATTGACCCCAGTGAGGAATCCCCGGACCAGGGCTGAGGAACGGTACAATGAGGCCCATGGGCGAACTAGGAGGGTCATTGAAAGAACCTTTGGCCTCCTGAAGGCCAGGTTTAGGTGTCTGCATATGACAGGGGGATCCCTGATGTACTCACCAAAGAAGGTGTGCCAGATCATCGTGGCCTGCTGTATGCTTCACAATCTGGCATTGCGACGTCAGGTGCCTTTCCTGCAGGAGGATGGTCCAGATGGTGGTGTTGAAGCAGCTGTAGAGACTGTGGAGAGTGAAGAGGAGGAAGACTCAGAGGACGACCCAGACAACAGGGACAGAGTTATCCAACAGTATTTTCAGTAGCACACAGGTAAGAATCACACACGCCATTTTAATTTTCCTGACTGCCTCGTTTTTCTCAACTTTGTCTATGACCCCCCAGTTATTTGAAACTGATGTTTGATTCTCCCTTCCCTTTTCAGTGCTGTATGACCCACTGCGTGACTTCTGCTTGGTTAGCCCATGGACTAATGCTTATTGATCTCGGTATGTGTTCAGCACAAAGTTTACAGAACATAATTGATCGGTAATGTGTTTTACATTTGTAAATAATACAGCCTGACTCCAGCATGATTTCAGTGCATTGAGTGATTTATTTTTGGTGCTAGATAATGGTACATGATATAAACACGGTGATGGGTGGGGGTGGAGTAATGGCCATGGCAGAGTCCAGTTCTCAGTCTCACAGGTGCATTGTCCATATGCCTGTGGAAGGATGGAGCAGGGGCAGTTCAAGGTTGGACAGGGTGGCAATGTGGGACAGTGGGATGACTTCAGGGGGTATCTCATGCTGGCGGGGTCTTGACATCCTACTCTGTCGATTTTTTTGATCTCAGGCTCCTCTTGCGGGGTGGTTGTTCTTCAGCAGGAGGTGGGGTTCTGGTGGCCTGTCGTTGTGGTGGGGCCTCCTGTCCACTAGCGCCGGTGGAGGTGGTAGGCTGTTCCTGGTCCGGGCTAGTGACAGGGGCCCTGTGTGGTGCCACATGGTCCCGCAACGTGTCTTCTATCCGGTGGAGGGCCTGGACTAGGTTCCCCATGGCCGTAGAGATGTTGGTGAGATGATTGTTGAACCCCATGTAGCGTTCCTCCTGCTGTGCCTGGATCTCCTGGAACCTGGCCAGTACCGTCGCCATCGTCTCTTGTGAGCGGTGGTAGGCTGCCATGATGGTGGTGAGGGCCTCTTGGAGAGTCGGTTCCCTGGGCCTCTCTTCCCCCCCCTGTCGCACAGCAGCCCTCCGAGTTGCCCTGTTTCCCCCGGACTCTGTCCCCTGGACGGTGTGCCCACTACCACTGCCCCCAGGTCCCTGTTGTTGTTGGGGTGGTGGGTTAGCCTGGGGGCCCTGTAGTGGCAGACACACCGCTGATTGACTTGTCCTAGAGACAGAGCCATGGGCCCGCTGGGTGGGAGCTGTGCTGTTGTTCCCAGAGGGGGTTGGGTCTGCTGTGGCCTGTGTGTGGGGAACCGACTGTCCAGAGGTCCCCGATGGTCCGGGCTGGTCGTCAGGTTCCAGGTCGACAGAGCTGCTGTCATCACTGGGTGCCTCTTCCGGGGGGGGGGTGGACATTTCTGGACCCTCCTGGCCGGTGTGTTGGCGTTCGGGTCCTGCATGGGGTAAGAGAGTATGTTTATTGTTTCTGTGTGTGCTATTGTGTGCGATTTATGGGTGCCCTTGTCCCCCAGTGCTGTCATTCCCTTGGGGGAGGTGTTGTGGGGGTGTTGGGGGGGGGTATGTGCAGTGGTCATGCTTAGGTGATGGGTGTCCATAGTTTGTGGTGGCATGCAGGGGTTGGTGTTGGGTGGGTTGTGCTGGGGAGACATTCTCAGGGAGGATGTGTGATGGGGGGTTGGGGGTGAGGGTGGTGGTGAGGGTTGGCATGCTGGGGGGGGGTGAAGTAGTTGAGATTGTACTTACCAGAGTCCATTCCTCCGTGTACTCCAGCGAGGCCATCAGGATGCAGGATGTTTAGTACCTCTTGCTCCCATGCTGTGAATTCGGGTGGTGTGGGTGGGGGTCCCCCGCCAGTCTTCTGCACTGCGATGTTGTGTCGCAAGACCATCGAGCGCACCTTTCCCCGTAAGTCGTTCCAACGTTTGCGGATGTCCTCTCGATTTCTGGGATGCTGTCCCACCGCGTTTACCCTGTCCACGATCCGCTGCCATAGCTCCGCCTTCCTGGCTATAGTGGTGTGCTGCACCTGTGAGCCGAAGAGCTGGGGTTCGACTCTTATGATCTCCTCCACCATGACCCGGAGTTCTTGGTCCGAAAAGCGTGGGAGCCTTTGGGGTGCCATGGGGTGGTGTGGATGAGGTGTGGGGTGGTGTATATGGTGAAGAGTGTGTTGGTGTGTGGTGCTTTGTGCTTCTATGTGGTGTGTGTGATGGTGTAGTGTGCCTCTGTGTGATGTAGCTCTCTATTCTGTGATGTGTCTCTCTCTCCTTCGTCTATGATCTTCGGTCGTAGGGGTTTGTGGGTGATGTGGGTGTGTGTTTTATAGTTGGTTGGATGTGTGGGAGTGTTGTTTGTATGTGTGTCAGGTGTGTGTATTTCAAATTGTCCAATGTGGCTGTGTTTTGGAGCTGTGTGTGTATTTTGACCGCGGCGGTGTGTCCCGCCAATGGAATACCGCGGTTGAAATTCGTGGGTCAGAATGGCATGGGCGTGTTTGTGTTGGCGTGACGGTGGAGGTTTGGTCATCTCCAGTTTTCCGCGGCCCGCTGATGTGGCGGCCTTCCTTGGATGTCGGGATTTTGGCGGTTCCGCCGTTGTGGGTCAGAATGACCGTGGTGGTTTACCGCGGCGGTAGAATGGCGGACTTCTGACCGGCGGTAAGGGCCTTTTACTGCCGAGGTCAGAATGACCCCCTATATCTTTTCATTATTCCGGGGGGTTTGGGTGGTGTCACTTTGACTTGGTGCTCTGCATTGGTGTGTAGATAGTTGGGGGGTGGGTGTATTGCGTATGTGTGTGCCCGTAACCCTTCCTCCTCCCCCCTCCCCTGTGTCGTAGGTGCGGTACTCACCGTTGTCGTCTGCGCCGGAGTTCGTACTCGTGGTAGATGAGCAGGTAGACGAGAGCAGGTAGGATGTTCAATTCGGGTTCCATGCTGTCCTCCGTCCTCGTGGAGTGTATAGAGGTGAGCGTTTTCCCGTTTGTAGTCTGTTTCCGCCGTGTTTTTATCGAAAAGGTGGCGGATTGGTGAGTTGTGATAGGGCGGGCGGTACATTGTCTGCCGCCTGCCTGTTGGCGGTGACCGCCGCGCTGTTTGTTTGTCCCGCCGTGGCGGTCGGAGTGTTAAAGTGGCGGTCTGGGTTGGCGGTTCCCGCCAGGGTCAGAATTCCATTTTTTTTACCGCCTGACTGTTGGCGGGTTGGCCGCCGCTTTATCACCGACCGCCAGGGTTGGAATGACCCCCATAGTGTCTTCCTTCCTACCCCATAGGTACACACCCATAGGTACACACCCATGTGGTGAGGGAGCGCCCCATCTGTTTACAGAACCCTGGTAGATCTGGCCACTATGGAGGAAGTCACATCATCATAAATTACCACCTACATCGAGCTACAATCCTTGAACTCTGTGCAGAAATGGAGCCTGTTCTAAAGCCAGCTAATAGGAATCACCGTGCGATACCTACAACTGTGCAGGTACTATCTGTGCTCCATTTTTTGGCCACGTGACAGTGGGCATGGCTGCAGGGGGCATCTCAGCCAATGTTCAGCCACATTCTGTCCAAATTCCTGAATGCATTCGTTCAATACCTGCAAAGTTATATCCAGTTTCTCCAAAGGGCTGATCTCACCGCCATCCAAACAGGATTTTATGCCTTTGCAAATATCCCCCATGTGATAGGTGTCATTAATGGTACCCACATAGCCCTCATAGCCCCAAGAGTAAATGAACAGGTGTTTCGGAATCGTAAAAACTATCACTCCATGAATGCCCAATTGGAGTGTACTGCTGATCAGTACATTTCACATGTCAATGCAAGGTTCCCAGGATCAGTCCATGATTCATTTGTCCTGAGAAACAGCAGTGTGCCACACATTATGGGACAACTACAGGGGGATCGAGCTTGGCTCATAGGTGAGTGTGTATGACACTTGGGCAGTAACATTGCTGTCAGGTAGGCTGTATGCAAGTAGACAGTGTGTGTTTCAACCCTCTTTCACCCACTTTTGCAGGGGATTCTGGCTACCCAAACATGCAATGGATCATGGCACCTGTGAGGAATCCCAGGACTGATGCAGAAAGGCATTATATTGAGGCACATGGTAGAACTAGGAGGGTGATTGAGCAGAACATAGGACTCCTGAAGGCAAGATTGTGTTGCTGCATCTCTCTGGAGGATCCCTGTGCTATGTCCCTGACAAAGTGTGTAAGATAGTAGTGGCCTGCTGCATGCTGCACATCTTGGCTGTGAGGAAAGCTATCCCACTTCTAGAAGAGGAGGATGTTGTCCAACCAGCCCTGCCACCTCAGAGGAAGGACGAGAGTGATGGTGAAGAGTAGGGTGAAGACATCAACTCCAGGACCCAGCTAATCTGGCTATACTTCCAGTGACTCTCAGGTACATTTCCTATGATGCTGATGGCTTCACTGCATTGTTTCAGGGTGACTCATGTAATAAGTGCTGTGGTGTCCCTTACCAGTGATATAGCAAAATCATGACTGAAGTGGCAGATGTGAGTTAACGCTATGGAATGTACAGTGTGATACACTTCAGACACTATGGTCTGTTAGACCCCCTCCTGCAATAAAAGCGGCATTATGATGGTAACTGGCTAATGCATTAATATTCACAATTGATTCCTCATATTGATTAAGGACAGATATTTTGAGTGCACAAGTGTATTTATTTAAAGACAAAACATCCATGAGTGATGGTACAGTGGAAGGGAGTGGGCCCATGGTGAACAACATACTCAGGTACATTTGCTCAGCTGTTGGTAGCACAGGGGTATAGTCTATGGGGCCATTGGAAGATGGTGAGATGGCAGTGGCAAGTCAACAAGGTAGCTCAGTGGCAACCAAGGGAGACAGTTCAGGCAGAGACACTTCCTGGCGGTGGGCTTGATCTTGGCTGGTGTTTTAGTGGGATGTCTGGGTCTGAGGCCACGTTTGCGAGGGGGAAGCTGGGCTGCAGGGGAAGGGGTGCTGGTGTCCTTTGAGTCCACTGGCAGTGCCACCAGTCCAGTAGCTGCTGCAGATGTAGATGGCAGGGCAGGGTCCTGGCTAGTGGAAGGGCCCTGCAGGTGGGTGGAGGACTCAGGCTGGATGTTTGTCTGGCGCTGCAGCACCCCTGCAATGGAGGCCATGGTAGCAATGAGCTGTTTCCATTGCTCAATGGCCTCCTGGTGGTGTGCTACCTGCAGTCTCTGATTCTGCTCCAATGTCGCAGGATCTGGCCCATCCTGTCCTGGGAATGGTGGTATGTTCCCAGGACCTCAGCAATGACCTCCTGGGCAGCAGCATCCATCCTTGCGCCACCCCCCCTGGGCCACAGCTACCCTCACACTGGCCCTAGCCCCCTGTGCCTATGTTCCCTTGACAGGTCTGGCAGTCCCACTTGCACTTGGCCCTTCTTCATCCTTCCTGGTGGTAGGTGGAGACTCGGGCCTCTGTACATGTGGAAAGCCAGTCCGTGGCCTGGAGACACTGGTATGGGGGCGTTGGGCCAGAGATGCTGGTGGTGGATGAGTGGTAGGGGTGTCAGTGGTGTCCTGGGAGGTGCTTCTGGAGGGTGACTGTCCAGGGGTGTGGGATGCGCCAGGGATTTCCTCTGTGTCCAGACATCCCTCTGCACTCTCCTGAGTGGGGCCTTCGTCTTCAGGTGGAGGACAGGCACTGCTTGACATCTCCATCTGGGTGGCATGGTTGGTGATGCCTGTGTGTGAGAGAATAGAGAAGTGGGTGTCCTGCACTTTCTTGTCAATTGCAGCACTAGTCAGCAGTAATGTAGGGGCATGCAGGGTCCCTTTGTGTTCATTTTGGTGCATTTATTGAGGGGGTGGTGCATTGTGGGTGTTGTAGTGCTCCTGAAATTTAATGCATGGGTTGATGACTGCGCTCGGGGGCTGGATGGTGATTTGTATGGGGGATTGTGGGCATGCAGGTGACATGGATATGAGTGTGTGGGTGTTGTGGGCTAGGTAGGGGATGGGGGCATGGTGGTAGAGAGAGGGATGGGGTGATACATGCATTACAGGTGTGGTGACTGTAAGGTATTGTAGTTGACTTACCTGAGTCCAGTCCTCCAATGAGTCCAGTGAGGCCCTCCGGGTGCAGGATAGCCAGGACCTTCTCCTCCCAGTCGGTATATTCAGGGGGGGGAGGCGGGTGACCACCACTAGTCTTCTGTATGGTGATGTTGTGTCTGGATGCCATGGAATGCACTTTCCTGCGCAGGTCGTTCCATCTCTTCCTGATGTCATCCCTTGTGCGTGGATGGTTTCCCACAGTGTTGACCTTGTTGACTGTTCTCTGTCATAGCTCCATCTTCCTGGCAAAGGGTGTCTGCTGCACCTGTGCCTTGAACAGGTGTGGCTCGACCCTGAGTATTTCGTCTACCATGGTCCTTAACTCCATGTCTGTGAAGCGGGGGTGCTTAGGGGTTCCATGGTGTGTGTTGTAGGTGTGTTGGTGAGGGTGCTGTTGTGTGGTTGGGTGTATGGCTTGTGATGGAGGGTGTGCAATGTATGAGTTTTGGTGTTTTTTTTGTGTGTGTGACTTGTATGTTGTTTAGTTCAGTGTATGCGTGTTGTGGTGTCAATATCTGTTGTGCTGTTGGCGTTGCAAAGGATTGTGGGTTGTGTATGTGTGTGTTGTGGATGTGTGTCAGGTGTGTGCTTTTCAAACTTGCCAATGTGTGCATTTCTTGTTGGCGAGTCCCATTGCTGGCCGTGGCGGTCCGTACCGCCAATGGTCGTTCGACATTCACTGTCCGCCGAGCTGATTTGTGCATCATCATTTGGTGGGCGGGGGATTTGTCTGCATGGCGGTGGTGGGGTGAGGTGCACTGCCTTTCTTCCGTCGTTGGACCTGGCAGTGGGTGGGGGTTTGCAAGATTTTTGGAGGTTTGTCTTTTTGGCATCATTATACGGTGGTATGCAGTTCACCGCCACTGGTAGTCTTTTGTTTACCGTCAGCACGTCGGTCGGCGGTGATTGTCGCCAAGTTCATAATGGGGGCTATAGCCTTTCAAAATGTGTCCACTACAGAACCATCGACAGTAAGGTTTTTTAAATGTGTTTCTGCCTCATTACACCTTGAAAACTTGGCACATAGACATTGCAGCTGATTGAGTTTAACAAGAAGCAATATGTTCCCCATAGGGTCTTTTGTCGAGATAGATTTGCAATTAAACCAGACCCCATCATCTGGATATCAGGTTCCTTTAAAGATATTCTGAGACAGAAGATTTCACCAAGCATCACATTTCTATTCAGTTAAAACAGAAGTCATATCATCTTCATCATTTAAGTTGAAGTTAAAAAGGATGAGGGAGTATGAGTTTTTTTTAGAACCCAGAACTGAAAAATATTTTTGAAACTAAGAAAATATCCCAACCTCAGCGTCTTCCAGGGGAAAAAAAGTGAATGTTTCAAATGAAAGTGTCTACTGTTACCCACACATGTTATGTACAATACATGTATATTTTTATGCAACAATTCCATTTGATTATTTTATCATTAACCATTATCAGTTGTTTTTACCAGGGAAACCATGTGTCCAATGTCAGCAACAAAAGTTAAACTATCAGTTATGAAATAAAGCCCTTATTAGTTTCCTATTCTCATCCCCTCATTCCAACACGTGTAATACATATTTTTTAACCATTGATCTCTGGAATCACTATGGACACTGAGGGCCATATTTATACTTTTTGACGCACAATTGCGCCAACGCCGGCGTAGGGGAAAATGGAGCTTGGGCGTCAAAAAATGGGGCAAGTCAGGTCTGAGGCAAAATTTTGGCCTCAACCCGATTTGCGCCATTTTTGTTTTACTCCCAACCCCCATTGAAATGACTCCTGTCTTAGCACAGACAGGTGTCATGCCCCCTTGCCCAATGGCCATGCCCAGGGGGCTTTTGTCCCCTGGGCATGGTCATTGGGCATAGTGGCATGTAGGGGGGCAAAAATCCGGCCCCCCTATGCCACAATAAAATAAAAAATAAAATACTTACCTGAACTTACCTTACTTTCCGTGGGATGGGTCCCTCCATCCTTGGGCGTCCTCCTGGGGTGGGCAAGGGTGGCAGGGGGTGTCCCTGGGGGCATGGGAGGGCACCTCTGGGCTCCTTCCGAGCCCACAGGTCCCCTAACGCCTGCCCTGACCAGGCGTTAAAAAATGACGCAAAAGCGGCTCGACGTCATTTTTTTTGACCCGCCCACCCCCGTGCGTCATTTTTGCACGGGAGTTTAAATAAGGCGCACATGCCTTGGAGTCATTTTTTAGACGGGAACGCCTACCTTGCATATCATTAACGCAAGGTAGGTGTCCACGCTAAAAAATGAAGCAAACTCCAAGATCTTTGGCGCTAGACGGGTCAAACGCCAAAGTATAAATATGGAGTTAGCTTTGCGTCGGATTTGTGTAAAAAAAAATGAAGCAATTCCGGCGCAAACAGAGTATAAATATGCCCCTGAGTGTGATCAAATGCGATCAGATGTGAACGTATGTCTGGAAGAGATTCTCATCTATACAATTATAGTCTAGTTCAAGCAATTGGAGGATCATTATTTTACCTGACTCCATAGCTAGCTAGGTCTTCAGGTTGTCATGCAAAAGCAAGGTAATAATGATTGTAAAAAAATGGTCAGACATGACTCCTGTCATTATATCACTGTATCAGTATGGCTGGGTGTAAAAAAGGAGCTGTACTATTTCGGTGCTGTGATGCATGGTCTTGTGCTGTTCTGCTCCATTCTGTGTCAGTTCTGGTGAAGCCATCATCCAGGAGCTGCAAGGTGCTGCAATGGGAAGTCCTGCACCTAGTTACGCCACCCTTGGTGGTTTCAGTGTAGCCGCAGACCAGGAGCTGCAAGATGCTGCGATGTGAGGTCCTGAAACAGGCTGCACCATGCTGTATCAGTTACTATTAAACAGCTGCTCAGGAGTTATGAGGTGCTGCATCGCACTGCATTGGTTCCAGGGAAGTTGCTATTCAAGAGCTGCAAGATGATGCCGTGTGAATTCCTGCATCGGGCTGTATTGTGCTGTGTTGGTTCTGGGAAAACCTTGAGTTGTGCTAGAAGGACTGCAAACTGATTCCAGCCAAGGGTCCAAGACTTTGAGGACAGCAAATGGAGGATCAGGACTCAATCCCACAGAGGCCAGTAGAGGGGATCCAATCTGATCAAGTTTGCTCTGGCCAGCTGGGAAGCAGGCCTCTCAAAATGTGTGGTGTCTCTGTAGGTCAAAATGGAGGTCAACCAAATGACCCTTGGAGCCATTTTGGGTAGCCTGGGATCAAGGCAAGCAGGCACAATTATCCTCTTTTAGACAGCAAGGCAGTCCTTCATTCTGGCAGCAGAACAGTCCTTCTTCTGACTATTATACAGGTCCAGGAGCGTTTGGATGAGTGGTTCTGGAGGCCCCAATTTTATACCTGATGTCCGCCTCTGTGTGGGGGAATTCCCTGATTTACCCCCAAAATTGGTTTTGGTGAAGTCTTCACTTTCCCTTGGTCCTAGCATTAAGGCTAAAAGGTAACTGCAGCAACACACCACCTGCGGTAATGAAATGCAGACAGGTAGGTTTTGAGCTACTTCCTAAATTGTGACCCACTGGGGTTTGGCGAATAAAGGGAGATAGCCCATGCTCTGGATGTCCAAATCGTAAAATAGCATCTACCCCTTCTTGCATGTTTTACCTTCAGGGTCTTCAGCAGCAGTTTATCGGATGACCTCAGCTTCCTAGAGGGGCTGCTTAGCTGAAATCTACCTGAGAGATAAGAGGGACCTGTCTCATCAACAGCTCCCTGTGCCAGCACTAGTGCTTTGAACAGAATGTGCTTTGGTACTGGATGCCAGTGTAATAGTTTTAGCAGAGACAAGAAAGACGTAATGTAAGAAATCTCCGGAATGAGGTGAGCTGCTGCACTCTGCATAGTTTGGTGACGGTTGGGCAAATACTCAAGAAGCCTCAGATAGAGACTGTTTGCCTAGGCTAACTGTTACATGATGAGGACATGCACTATTATTCTGCATATAGCAACTAGAAGAAGATCAAGACATTTCTAGACAGAACAAAGTAGTGGACAACATGATCCAGCCACTGCGAGGATCTGAGGCCAGAAAGACAATTTATTATTGAATATGACTCCCTGATTCTTTACACCCAAAGAAATTTGAGAAGGGGCCAAGTCATCTGGCCACCATTCATTAGACCAGACCTCTTGAGTCTCATCAAAGAACAACACTTTAATTTTTTTCATCATTACATTTGAGATGATTTTGAAGAAGCTCCTGAGACATGCTTTAACATTTGCTTCCAGGACCCAGGCTTCTTCACAGTCAACAGAACCAGATACCTATCACTGATGTAAGAAACATCTTTGATGGCGAAAAAAAGTAATGTCACCAGTGGGTATATATACATTAATTATTGTGGGGCTGAGTGAAGAGCCCTGAGGGTCCCCCATATTCCAATTATTAGGACCTGATGAAAATATGGAAACCATCAGAGTCTGTTTTAATAGATTACACTGCTTCCAACAAAATGGTTTCGCTGCTGTGTCTCGGTTGAAAACCTGATTGAGTTGGATAGAGGAGACCATAGTACTCTGATAGCTTGGTGTTGATTAATTTCTCCAGCATTTACGTGCAGCAGGGAGAAAGGAAATTGGTTTAAACTTTATGTGAATAGTGGGATCTGCAGAACATTTTTTTCAGCAATAGCACAACCATAGCCTGCTTCCAAGCAGTGCAAAGAGATGAGTTAAATACGATATTAAAAAAAGGATTGGTCACACCTACTGCAGCAGTTAATATACAAGGCAGACAGACGGCCAGAGGGGGATCCCTATTTGCAGCTCAGCATAGCTTGCTTGAACTCTTCTAAGATAACACATTTTAAATCAGAGAGCACATAACTGGCTTTTTCTGGAGAGGAGAAAAAATAATCCATTTTGAAAGCCACCTATTGGAGGTCACAAAACATCTCCTGCATTGTCACAATTCTTCCCTCAAAGAAGTCAGAGTTGCTCACATATTTCCAAAATGGTATGAGAGCAGTCACTGCCTGGATGGAAGTCAGTTGCTTCAGGCTCAACTCGGACAAGACTGAGATGCTCGTATTTGGCTCCACTCTCTCCACCTGGGATGACTCCTGGTGGCTAGCCACCCTAGGAAACATCCCCACCAACCACACACGCAACCTGGGCATCATCCTGGACTCAACGCTCTCCATGACCCGTCAAGTCAACACTGTCTCTTCTGCCTGCTTCCGCACCTTGCTATTCCTTCAAAACATCTGCAAGTGGATCCCCACAGAGACAGAGACTAGAAGGATGGTTACCTGTGATCTGATTGCAACAAATTGCACTATGGCAACGCACGCTACACCAGCATCACAAAGAAGCTACAAGCAAGACTACAGAGAATCCAGAATGCACCAGCCAAACTCCTCGCCACAGCCACATATCTGCGAACCTCAGAGACCGCCACTGGCTCCGGATTGACAGACGCATCACCTTAAAGTTGTTGACTCACACTGATAAGGTACTTCACAACATCGGACCAGACTACCTCAACCACCCCCTGACCTTCTACACCCCCGTCATGCAACTCCGGTCCTCCCATCTTGCCCTCACCACCATACCCAGAATAAAAAAAAAGCACAGCTGGAGGAAGAACCTTCTTCTACCTCACAGCACGGACATGGTATACACTCCCTCTCAACCTCGGACAGGCTGCATCACTGAAGCAATTCAGGAATGATCTCAAGACCTGGTTGTTTGAATGATCAGCATGCCCACCACAGTGCCTTGAGACTCCATGGGTGATAAGCCATGCTTTACAAGTACTGATTGATTGATTGACCTCAGCAATTCAGAGAGTTTCTCCTCACTCTAATCTATGACATTCTCCTAGATGGTTATTTGGGCCAAAATAAAACTTGGAGCAGACTAGTAAACCATTTTTATTGGCCTTGAATGGCTCAGAAAATGAAGGACTTTTGTCACTTCTGTGTCCCCTGCTAAGCGAGTGGCAAAGTAGGTGGCCACATAAAGGACCCCCTTAATTAAACTACCTGTGGTTGGTGTACCTTCTGAGAGGGTTGGGGTTGATATTGTTGCCCCCCTTGACCCTTAAATAGCATCAGGACATAGATATAAACTAGAAGTAGTGGATCATGCCACTAGACATCCTGAGGGACCATCACTTCTCCTGCAGTAGTAAAATCCCTCCTGGGTAATTTTACCAGGGTTGGGTTCCCTAAGGAGGAAGAATTAGACAGAGGATCAAACTTCATGTCTGTATACATAAAACACATGTTTCAGGAGTGTAGAGTGGCTTATAAGTTCACTACCCCTTATCATCTACAAACTAATGAGTTGGGTGAAAGATTTAACCAGACCTTAAAGTGCATGATTGGAGGACTCCCTGGAAAACACAAAATGAAATGAGATGCCTTACTTCCATATCTGTTCTTTGCCTACAGGGAAGTGCCATAAAAGGGAGTAGGATTCTCTCCTTTTGAACTTTTGTTTGGGCATCCTGTTAGAGGACCGCTGAGTCCTGTAAGAGAAGGCTGGAAGAGACCTCTCAAAGAGCCCAAGCAGGACATTGTAGACTATGGTAAAGTATGTGGGGAAAGCAAGCCAAAGCCTGCTAACTTCTGAGTGCTTTTTAGAATGGGAGACAGTGTCCACTTGTTGTCTTGTCTGCTTAGTGAATTTTGTGTATAATGCATACAGGTAATTTATTGACTAAACGTACTCACTCTGACCTTACCATTTGTTTCAATTACATCACATGTAGGGCTAAACTGCATTCATGGTTTCTTATATTGAATGTATGCATGGCATACGCTTCTTTGACAAATAATGGGTCAGATTTACAAGGCCCTAGTCCCTCCTTGTGCCACACTAGCGTAATTGTTTTACGCTAATCAGGCTTAAGGAGGCAATTTCCATCAGGGCATATTTACAAAGGGCACGATGCATGCATTGTGCTACTTTGCAACCCCTTGTGCCACATTATACCTGAGTGAGGCATAATGTACACAAGGGGGCATTCAGACATTATGGGGCCCAGAAAAATGGAACAGTAAGTCTACAAGTTTTTACTGCACCATTTTTGGTGTAATTTTTAAAGCATGCTCAAAGCAGGTGGTAAAGTGACACACATGCCTTTTATTGAATGAAATCCAGTTGAACCATTGTTCATTTGATTTTGTTGTGTTTCAAGGCCCTATTGCCACCGAAGTCTCTGTGCCGTATTTACAAGGTTTACAGCAAATTTAGCACAGGCACAGGGAGCAACATTGGGGTGTGCCATATTCTGTTAAATATGGTGCATCCCTGTGTTTTGAAAATGAACTTTGCTCCCAATTTCATACCTTATTGTCTTTGGCTTTAGGGATCTCTGTGGAAAATGATGTGTTGGTACACTAAGGTAGGTACCTGTCAATCACCTGCCTGTGAATCTTTCAAAATGGTGGCTGTGAAATCCAATTTAGATGACCTTGCTGGCTCTGGTCTCCTCCTGTGGCAAAGACATTTATGACAGCAGTTTCATGAGGGAAATACTGCAGACTGTGTAGAAATATTTAGGCCCAGATTTATACTTGCTTTGCGCCAAATTTGCATCATTTTTTTTACGCAAATTTGGCGCAAACCTAGCTTCATATTTATACTTTTGCACTTAACCTATCTAGCGCCAAAATTTTGGAGTTAAGTAATGTTTTGCTTGTGGGACACTATCTTGCATCAATGAGATGCAAGATAGGCATTCCGGTGTGAAAATGATGATATGGCCTTAGCGCCATATTTATCCCCGTTCAAACATCACGCACTGGGGAGGGGGCCTTAAATAATGGTGCTAAGTTTGCTTAGCGCCAATATTTTACGCATGGGTCAGGGAAAGCGTTAGGGGACCTGTGAGCCTATTTCCATGGTCAAAGACCATGGAATGGGCCCACAGGTGCCCTTCCCTAGCCCCAGAGACACCCTTACCCACACCAGAGGGACACCACAGGATGGGGGACCCCATCCCAGGTAAGTAAGGTAAGTACAGTTAAGTATTTTAGATTTCATTAAAAAGTGCCATGGGGGTCTAACTTGCCCCCCCTACATGGCACTGGACCCAGTGTCCATGCCTAGGGGACACATGTCCCCCGGGCATGGCCATTGGGGTGGTGGGCATGACTTGTGTCTTTACTAAGACAGGAGTCATGTCCATGGGGGTTTTACGGCAAAAAATGACGCTAGTCTGGTTAGAGGCATTTTTATGTCTCTGACCATACTAGCGTCATCCTTTGACACACAACCACCTGTTCCCCCTACTCCTCCCCCACCCGGGTAGCATCATTTTTCATGATGCTAGCCGGTCCTTAACACTGGTTACTGTCATTCCATTCATCTGACGCCCAGCCAGTGTCTTCGAATGGCGCTAGCTGGCTGTATACTTTTTCACACAAAACTGCGTTAGCGCAGTTTTGCGTGAAAAAGTATAAATCTGGGCCTTAGTTCTGATGCCTTTCCTGTGTTAGAGGAGTTTGATGGTATCCATGTTCAGCCTGTATGTTTTTAAAAATAGGCTTGACATGTTTAAAGAGTCTAAATATGTGCTTGGTAATTATTGCCTTCTCCTGCACCATCTGTTTTTTCTCACTTTGGTGCTGTGTCCCGTAATCCTTTTACACCTGGAAATCATTTGCTGAATTAGAAGTTTATCTCATGCAATGCTGAGTACTTCATCTATGATGCTCAAAAAGGTCAAAAGTGTGACTATGGGTGTTAGCTGATTTTCCACAGCCTACTGCTAATTTGATTCACCTGTGCGTATCTGTTTTCTAATGTATGTTTGTAAATGAAAGAATAAAAAAGAATTAGGAAAAACACACATTCTTTTAAAATTTTACCACATATAGTTACAATATTTTTCACTTTTGGTTGATCCTGCACTGTGACTGAGCATTTCATTATATTTTGGAATTTGGGCATGATTTGCATCTGCTTTAGAAAGCCGGACAAATTGGTGCTTTTAGACCTGACATTTTGGCGTGGTTTTCCCTGAAATATTTTGCCTTCAGACCTCCTATTTTTGCTGACTTTTTTTTTTGCTGGCCTTAGGACTGCACAGTTTACCACTGCTAGCCAGTGCTAAAGTGATTCTGCTCTCTCCTCACAGCACGGTAAATTGCCTTATACCCAACCAGCATATTTAATTTACTTGTAAGTCTCTAGTAAAGTAGCATAGTCTGTGCCCAGGGCCTGTAAATTAATGCTACAAGTGGGCCTGCAGCACTCGTGCCATGCACTTTTATTCCAAGTAGCTCTTTATTGATTTTTTTTGTTAAATTACATGTGTAAACATCATGTTCAGCACAAGAATACAATAGGTCAACATGGTTGTAGAAGCAGAACAAAGTACATGTGGGTATATTGTCATTGTTAGACCTGACAGCCTTAGGGTGGTCATCCACCAACTTTTTACCTGCCTCCCTCCATTTTTCTGATCCTGTTTTTGCTGGTTTTAGGACTCTGTGCACTTTACCACTGCTGACAAGTGCTAAAGTGCATGTGCTCTCTCCCCTAAACATGGTAACTTTGGTTCTTACCTAATTGGCATCTTTGATTTACTTGTAAGTCCATAGTAAAGTTGCACAGTCTGAGTTCCCAGGGCCTGTAAATTAAATGCTACTAGGGGGCCTGCAGTCCTGTTTGTGCCAACCACATAACTGGCCCTTTACCCATGCTCCAGGCCTGCCATTGCAAGGCCTGTGTGCACAATTTTACTGCCACTTCGACTTGGCAAATAAAACTACTTGCCAAGCCTTAAACCCCCTGTTTTCTACACATAAGTCACCCCTAAGGTAGGCCCTGGGCCAATCATATGGCAGGGTGCTATGTAAGTAAGAGGTAGGACATGTATGTGTGTGTTTTACATGTCCTGGTAGTGGAAAACTCACAAATTCATTTTCCAGTACTGTGAGGCCTGCTCGTCTCATAGACTAGCATTAGCTCAGCCCTCATATACTTTTAAGTGGTAGATTCTGATCTGGAAGTGTCGCATAGGTTCTCATTATGATAACAAGGCTACTGGATTTGGGCGGTACGATCACCCGGGTTGTGGGTACTGAGTACGATTCCACACCAGGTGACACCTATCGGCCTCCTCCAGGGTTTCCAGCTAACTAGCAGCACCTTATCTTTGGCCGAGATGTTTGTAGCAACATGGAAAGAAAGATTCCCCAGGGAATCGTGGTAAATCAGATCTCACCCTTTCACTCAGTTCCCAAAAATTCTCACATGGGCAAAGACAACAGAGGCAGAATATAATTCAATAAGCATTTATTGAAATAACTGCATCTTGGATAAAATGGCATGTATAGCAATAACAAGGATGATAAAACACAATAGAAGCAAGCATGTGACTAAAAGTGTAAAACACAAAAACAGTACCTCCATAGTGGCAAAAGAGGAGAGATCTATAATTCTCCGGCCTACGCTATGAATGAGCACAGCATACTAAGCCTAATCTGGCCTTCAGGTTTCCCCCTGGGAGAACCTCATCCCTCATACCTGGAGAAGAATCCTGTAGTCTGTAGAGACACCATCACCATGTGAATCAGGGGTTCGCCTGTCTAAGCAAGTAGCTGTAGTGAAGCAATCAGCAATCAGAATACAGTCATGGTCATCTGGCTGGAATCTCCCTCTAACGTGTTTGGGACAAAGAAGCGTTTTTATGATAAAATAGCTGACATTCTAAGAAATAGTCCCCATGTATGAGTGTGTGTTTTTCTGTGAATGTTGGAGACACAGCATACCACATTTGTCAGCAATACTATCTGACTGTAGCCTTGGAGAGAGTACAAAGGTGGTCATTACAACATTGGCGGTAAAAGCCGCATACCGCCGTGCAGAAGACCGCCAACACACGGCCGCGGCCGCTGAATTCCGCCACAGCTATTATGACCCACATTTCAGAATCTGCCAAAATTCAGACACCCACACAAGTCCGCCACACCAAAGGTCAGTGATAAACTGGTGAAAAAAAAAACTCCACCGCCACACCAACAGAAATACGCCCACACTATCACAACACACTAGATAACATAATGTTGTCTTTTTAGGGGATGTAGAGGGTTTGACCCCAGTCATTTGCACCGTACGATATTGTGAAGTATAAATATTACAGAGTTAGAGTGGGAAGCGCTTATTACTCACTATTCACCCTCTCTTTTGATGTATCACAAGACACTAATCCACACAACGGTCTTTCAACCGTGGTATTCCATTGGCGGTACACACCGCCACGCTCAAAATACACACCCTCTTACAAAACACTACCACATTGGGCAATTCCAAATACACACAACTGATACACATACACAGACCACTACCACACACCCAATACAATATAAAACACACACCCACATCACCCACAAACCCCTACGACCACAATTACCGAGAGAAGGCCAGAGAGAGAGCACCAGCATGAACAACAGCATCCACAGGCACACAAAACCATCACCCACACAACTTCCACGCACCTCACACAACACACCACTACATATCAGCACACATATCACCACACACTCCACCCCACACATCACCTACACCACCCCATGGCACGGCAAATACACCCCAGGTTCTCGGAGGAGGAGCTCAGGGTTATGGTGGAGAAAATCGTCTGGGTAGTGCCACAGCTATTCGGATCACAGGTGCAGCACACCTCCATTGCAAGGAAGATGGAGCTATGGCAAAGAATAGTGGGCAGGGTCAACGCAGTGGGACAGCACCCAAGAAATCGGGAGGACATCAGGAAGAGGTGGAATGACCTAAAGGGGAAGGTGCGTTCTGTGGTCTCAAGACACCACCTGGCGGTTCAGCGGACTGGCGGCGGACCCCCACCTCCTCCCCCACAACTAACAACATGGGAGGAGCAGGTCTTGGAGATTATGCATCCTGAGGGCCTTGCAGGAGTAGGTGGAGGAATGGACTCTAGTAAGTCAAATCTTAACTATTACAACCCCCACCCTACCTGCATGCTATCACATACCCCCACCCTCACCCTCACCCCCAGCACCCCAACTCCTCACATATGTCCCAATATCACAAACCACCCATCCCAACACCAAGCCCTGCATGCAACAACAAAGCATGGACACCCATCACTAAAGCATGCCCACTGCACATACCCATACAACCCCCTAAACCATCCTCACAAGGTCTCACACAGGAATGCAAGCACTGGGGTACACGATTACCCACCCATTGCACACCATGACACACACAGATGTAATAACCATCCTTTTATACCCCTGCAGGACCCCTACCCAACGTCACCGGACAGGAGGGTCCACAAATGTCCACACCACCAACAGAAGAGGCCCACAGTGATGACAGCAGCTCTGTCCAACTGGATCTAGATGACCAGCCCGGCCCATCGGGGACCTCGGGACAGTCGGTTCCCATCACCCAGTCACAGGCCACTACAGACCTTCCACCCTCTGGAAACACCAGCACAGCACCCACCCAGCGGGCCCATACCGCCGTACCCAGGACACGTCAATCAGCTGTGTGTCCACCACTACAGGGAACCCAGGATAACCCACCACCCCAACAACAACAGGGACCTAGGGGCAGTGGTAGTGGGCACACAGTCCGGGGGACGGAGGCCCAGGAACACAGGGGAACTGGGAGGACTGCTGTGTGACAGGGGGCGGACAAGCCAAGGGAACCCACTCTCCACGAGGCCCTCTCCTCCATCATGGGAACCTACCACCACTCCCAGGAGAAGATGGCAACGGTACTGGCCAAGTTTCAGGAGACCCAGCGCCTGCAGGAGGAACAGTATATGGGCTTCAGGGAGGAACTCAGAACCATCAGCTCCACCCTGGGCACCATCGTAGGGGTGCTGAAGGAACTTGTGAACACCAGGAGGGACACTGTGGCACTACAAGGGCCCCTGACACTAACATGGATGATGAACTTCCCACCACCTCCGCCGGCGCTAGTGGACAGGAGGCACTGCCACAGGACCACCACACCAGCACCCCACCCCCTGAAGAGGGAGAACCACCCCGCAAACGGTCCCTGAGATCCAGGACAAAGACAGAGCACAATGCCAAGACCCCCGCCAAGAAATGAGACCACCCTGATTGTCATCCTTCTGTCCCACTTTGTCACCCTGTCCATACTGAAACTGCCCCAGCTCCACTTCCTATGCCCATATGGGCAATGCACCTGTGAGACTAATAGACTGGACTCTGCCATGGACATTCCTCTGCCATCACCCCTCACCATTTTACTACCCCCTCCAATATTGAGCACTTAAATAAACACACTTAAAGCACAAAATAATCTGGAGTCAGTCTGTGATTTCGAAATAGTGTATAAGCAATTACAGTGACAAAATGCTCTTTCAAATTTAATGTCAACATACCTATGTCACACAGCTCTAGTCCATGAGGAATCTAAGCAGATGTCACACAGTGGGACCCACATCTGTGAAATTGTAAGGGAAAGTGAAAACTCAGTGACCATACACTGGGTGAAAACGACACACAGTAGAGAGGTTGTAGTGTTAAAGTACATGTAGTAGGCAGCTCTGTATTCTTACCTGTGTCTCACTGGAAATATTGCTGGATCACTGAGTCCCTGTTGTGCATGTCTTCTTCCCCTGCTTCCTCGTCTTCGCTGTCCACAGGCTCCACAGCTGCAACAACACTGCCATCTGGACCATCCTCCTGCAGAGAAGGCACCTGTCGTCGCAAAGCCAAGTTATGAAGCATACAGATAATCTGGCACACCTTCTTTGGTGAGTAGAATAGGGATCCACCTGTCATATGGAGGCCCCTGAACCTGGCCTTCAGGAGGCCGAAGGTCCGCTCAATCACCCTCCTAGTTCGCCCATGGGCCTCATTGTAGCGTTACTCTGCCCTTGTCCTGCGATGCCTCACTGGGGTCAGTAGCCATGACAGGTTGGGGTAACCAGAGTCAACTGCAAATGGTGAGGGGCAACTGTTAGACACGCACTAACCTGGAGGGATATCCCCAGACCCAGACAACCATTCCCACTGACTTGCTTCCAGGTGCTCACATAATAGCCACACACGGTGCCTCTGGAGTTGACCCATCACATAAGGGATGCTGCTATTCCGCAGGATGTAGACGTCATGCACTGAGCCAGGGAACATGGCATTCACATGGGAGATGTACTGGTCTGCCAAACATACCATCTGTACATTCATAGAATGAAAACTCTTCCGGTTACTGTACACCTGTTCACTCTTCTGGGGGGGCACCAAAGCCACATGTGTCCCATCAATGGCACCTATGATGTTGGGGATGAGTCCCAGGGCATAAAAATCACCTTTCACTATAGGCAAATCCTCCACCTGAGGGAAAACAATGTAGCTCTGCATGTGTTTCAGAAGGGCAGACAACACTCTGGACAACACGTTGGAAAACATAGGCTGGGACATCCCTGATGCCATGGCCACTGTTGTCCGAAAGGAACCATTTGCAATGAAATGGAGCACTGACAGCACCTGCACTTGAGGGGGGATTCCTGTTGGATGGCGGATTGCTGACATCAGGTCTGGCTCCAACTGGGTACACAGTTCCTGGATTGTGGCACGATCAAGCCTGTACGTGAGAATCAAATGTTGCTCCTCCATTGTCGACAGGTCCACCAATGGTCGGTACACCGGAGGATGCCGCCATCTCCTCACATGTCCCAGCGGACGGTGCCTATGAAGGACAACAGCGATCACAGAGTCAAACAACTCAGAGGTACGTACCCACAGTTTACACAGAACACCTATCATACACAAAAGGTGGCCTGTATGTGTGTTGAGTGTAGGCCTAGGTATGAGTTACAAAGTTGGAAATGAAGCCATGTGGGTCCCTGAAATGGCGGCTGCCTGACCTGTAAAGTGGGACAATGGGATATGAGGTAACTGCGCTGGCGTTGTACACCGTCGCGGTAGGCGATCGAAGACCGTGGCGTAATGCTGCATTGGTTAACATTGGACCCTATGGGTCCCAGGAGCCAATGACGATGTACGCCGGCGGTGACGGTACGCACCGCCGTGGACGTGACCGCCATTTTCTATCATTTCAATCACTCGATACCTGATCTTCGACAGGAGAGGACCTACACTGCAAGTGCTGCTGTGACCTCGGTCTGGAAGAGACAATGGCTCGAGTGTCTGGGGAAAGGGCCCCTGCCTTCACATCGGAGGAGTTGGAGAAACTCGTGGATGGGGTCCTCCCCAGTACACGCTACTCTACGGTCTTCCAGACAAACAGGTAAGTACACTGGGAGCATGCTGTATGGGCTATGCCTGTGTGGAGAGGTCTGGATGTAAGAAGGAAGGGGGGAGAGTGCTGCGTGCATGAAAGACGGTGAATGCATGTGCCACATGGCAAGGGTAGGGATGGGGGCCAATCACTTAGACGGTGCAGTTGGTAATAACTTCTCTTTTTCCCCTGTACATTTCATGTAGGTCAGCGCCCACCAGAGGAAAGATATTTGGCGTGCCATCGCCAAGGACGTCCGGACCCTGGGGGTCTACCACAGACGGAGCACCCACTGCCGGAAAAGATGGGAGGACATTCGCCGCTGGAGCAAGAAGACGGCGGAGGCTCAGCTGGGGATGGCCTCCCAACGTGGGAGGGGTGTCTGTCGCACCATGACCCCCCTGATGTTCAGGATCCTGGCGGTGGCCTACCTGGAGTTGGATGGGCACTTGAGGCATCACAGCAGACACAAGGGGGTGAGTACACTCCCATTCTGCTGACTTTGCACACAGTGGAGGTGTCTGGGTGGGGGAGGAGGGCTGTGGGTTTCCCTAGGCCAGGGCGAGTTCTGTAGGCAAGTCCCCCCCGTATGTCAGGCCATGTGGCACCCCAGCCCACCTCTGTAGAGTATCAAGTACAGGTAGTCATGCCCCTGTGTCATCTATGTGTGCAGAGGTTGTCCATAGCCTTGTAGGCCATCTCCCAGAAATTGAACAGTGGAGCCCAAGAGCGCTGCGTAGTGCAGGGGGGCTTCTGTGTCTGTCGTGTCGGCCAACGGTAGCAGTAATGCATGCACTCAACATGTCTTTCTTCTGTCGTTCTCCCCCCTTTTTGTGGTCTCCCTGTTCTTGTGTGCAGTAGCATCATCAGGCGGAGGAGCAGTGGCAACGGAGCACGAGGGAGCTGCATCCCACATGGCCCTGGAGGGCGACACTATGGAGTCTGAATTCACCAGTGGGACGGAGGGCGAGGGGAGCTCCACGGCAGGGACAGGAGCTGAGACCAGCGACACGGACTCGTCCTCTGATGGGAGCTCCCTTGTGGTGGCGGCCACATCTGTGCCCCCCGCATCTACAGGTACAGCCTCCACCCCCCCTACCAGCACCGCCCTCCCAGCAGCCCCTCAGCCTTTGCCCCGTGCCCGCTCACCCAGGAGGGTGGGCATCACCTTTGCCCCAGGCACCTCAGGCCCTGCTCCAGTCACCCCTGCTGCCCTCAGTGAGGAGGCCATTGACCTCCTCAGGTCCCTCACTGTTGGGCAGTCTACCATTTTGAATGCCATCCAGGGTGTAGAGAGGCAGTTGCAACAAACCAATGCATTCCTGGAGGGCAGTCATTCTGGTCATGCGGCCCTTCACCGAGCTTTTCAGACTCTGGCCTCAGCACTGATGGCAGCCATTGTCCCTGTCTCTAGCCTCCCCCCTCCAACTTCCTCAGCCCCGACCCAATCCCCTGTACCTCAGCCTATCCCAAGCACACCTACAGACCAACATGCACACACGTCAAAACACAAGGGAAGCTCTTGCAAACATAAGCACCACACATCCCGCAGGCACTCACACAAGCATCACACACATGCAGACACACCAACATCCACTGCCTCCACTGTGTCCCCTCCTCCTCGTCTCCCTCCTCCCTCCCAGTCTCGTATACACTCACACCTGCATGCACTACCTCTACAGCCACTACGTCCCTCTCCAGCACACCCACCACCACACCCCGCTCACGTGCAGTCACCACCCCCACTACCATTCATACGTCCCCTCTGTCCTCTCCCAGTGTGTCTGTGACGCCCCCTTCCAAGATACACAAGCGCAGGCACACACCCACCCAACAGCCATCCACCTAACGACAGCCTCCAGCGCATGCACCTTCACCCAAAGTCACCAAACGTACACCTCCTACAACCACCACCTCTTCCTCCACTCCCAAACCCCCTCCAGCTACCCGTCCCAGTGTGTCCAAAAAACCTTTCCTGTCCACCCTTGACCTCCTTCCCACACCTCCCCCACCCCGTCTGTCTCCTAGGTCCCGAACTAGCAGCTCAGCCACTACATCTCCGGGACCAGTGGTGCCTGTAGTCACCAGAATCTGGAGTGCACCGGCCACCGGGGCAGCCAGTGTGGCACGGAGCCACAGCACAGACAGTCCCCCACCTGTGAAGCATCAGAAGTTGGCCAGTGCCCGGCCGGAGAGGGTGAAGACTCCAGCCACCAAAGCCGCTCCCAGGGGTCCCGTTGGGAGTGTGGAGTCAGCTGTGACACCTTCCAAGGTGGGGAAGGGCCACAAGAAACCCGGAAAGTCTGGGAAGAGCTGCACGGCGGAGTAGACCGCTATCATCCCAGCTGCCCAGGAGACCACCGCCAGCACCATCCCAGCTGCCCAGGAGGCCACCGCCAGCACCAGCCCAGCTGCCCAGGAGGCCACCTCCAGCACAAGCCCAGCTGGGCCATGAAGGACCGCCAGCAAAAGGCCCGTTGGGCCATGAAGGACCGCCAGCAATAGGCCCGTTGGGCCATGAAGGACCGCCAGCAAAAGGCCCGTTGGGCCATGAAGGACCGCCAGCGCCTGCCCTGCTGGGCCATGAAGGACCGCCAGCAGCTGAGACCCTGCAATGGAGACCGCCATCTGAAGCACCGCTGAACAGGGCACCGCCATCTGAAGCACCGCTGAACAGGGCACCGCCATCTGAAGCACCGCTAGCCCATGAGCGGCAGGGGCACTGACGCAACTGAGTCCGTCACGGTGTGAATGATGCACTCTGGGCAGCATGCCCCCTCCAGAACCAGTGGAGACTGACATCCACTACCTCTGTCCTTAACAGGATGAAGCACTCTGGGCACCGTGCCCCCTCCAGAACCAGTGGAGACTGACATCCACTACCTCTGTTCTTAGCAGGAAGAAGCACTCTGGGCACCATGCCCCCTCCAGAACCAGTGGAGACTGTCATCCACTTGTGAGACTGTGGCTTTGCACTCCCCAGGATTGAACAGTGGGCAACCCACCCACTGTAGAGACTTGAGAGACTGTGGCTTTGCACTCCCCAGGATGGAACAGTGGGCAACCTACCCACTGTAGAGACTTGTGAGACTGTGGCTTTGCACTCCCCAGGATATGGCAGTGGGCAACCCACCCACTGTAGAGACTTGTGAGACTGTGGCTTTGCACTCCCCAGGATATGGCAGTGGGCAACCCACCCACTTGTGAGACTTGAGAGACTGTGGCTTTGCACTCCCCAGGATTGAACAGTGGGCAGACCACCCACTGTAGAGACTTGAGAGACTGTGGCTTTGCACTCCCAGGATGGAACAGTGGGCATGTGGCACCCTCGTGGATTTGGCGTTGTGCACTCAAGCGGCTGAGGTGCCCCCCCTTTCCCTCCTCCTGAGGTGCCTTTTTTGTTGCTCTCTGATGCCGCCGCAGTGTTCTCTCCGTCATGGTCGGGGATCTTGTGTGGGCCTCGCCCATACCGTGTGGTCCCAGTGTTCCACGGACTAACTTAGCGCACTACCTGGACTACTATGCTTGGCATATATTTTGTACATGGTGTATATATATATTTCTGCCTACTTGTTTTTAATATATTACAATGGTTACACTATTTTTCTATTGTCTTTGCATTCTTCCGGGGGGTTTGGGGGTGTAACTGTGATGTAATGATATGCATTTGTGTGTGTTGTAGTGGGTGAGGGTGGGGGTGTTGCGTGTGTGTGTCCCTGTTTTTTCCCTCCCCCCTCCCCTGTGTCGTAGGTGCAGTACTCACCGTGGTCTTCGCCGCCGGCATTCGTGCTCCTGGTAGAGGAGCAGGAAGACTATTGCAGGGAGAATTTGGAGTTCCGGGTCCATGGTGTCCTCGTTCCTCGTGGGGTGTGTAGAAGTGAGCGTTTTCCCTTCGAAATTCCTGTTTCCGCCGTGTTTTTATCCGCGGTGAATCCGCCCCGGAAAAGGTGGCAGATTGGTAGGTTGTGATACTGTGGGCGGTACATTGTCTCCCGCCTGTCTGTTGGCGGTGACAGCCACGTTGTTTGTTTGTACCGATGTGGCGGTTGGAGTGTTAAAGTGTCTGTCTTTGTTGGCGGTTTCCGCCAAGGGCGTAATTCCATTTTTTTTACCGCCGGCCTGTTGGCGGTTTTACCGCCGCTTTAACACCGTCCGCCAGGGTTGTAATGAGGGCCAAAGTGTCTGCTAAGAGCGTACTGGTTTTCTAGGCATAAGGACAGTCTGATAGTAATAATAAAACAGCACTTTAAAAGTGGCTATTGCTAGAAAAATGAAACCAAACTGCCGAAAATGTATCTAGGTGAAAGTGCACAGCTGCAGACCTAGTTAGCTAAAATAACGTGTATAAAATATGGCTAAAATAGCTACACAACAGAAGGAGTAGCCCTGTCATGTTTAGTATGGCCAGAATGGTAATAGAAAATCCTGTTCAATTATGAAGTTGGATTTAATATTACTATTTTAGAAATGCCACTCTTAGAACTTACTGCCATCTGTGCCTTACAGCCTGTCTCCAATCCATGCCTGGTCTGTGCTGGTTGACAGCTCCCCTTGTGCGTTCCACCCAGTCAGTCATAAACACAGACACTCAGGCATATCTTCATTCATCTGCATACTGAATGGGTCTCCCTGGGCAGTAAGGGTCAAGGGGCTCTCTCTTACACTTCAAAGGCCAATGACCTGCCCTCACACAAAGGACTGATAGCCCCCCACAGGGATCCTGACTTACAGGACTGGGCTGAAAGGGGAACCTGTACACTTCAAAACCACTCTTTGAAGTTTCCCCCACTTCAAAGTCATTTTTGAGTATATATACTGGGTCTCTGACCCCACAAAACAGACAATTCTGGACTGACATCTGGACTAAGTCAGAGAGACTGCCTGACTACCCATAGGACTCATCTGGACTGCTTTGCTGAAGGACTGCTTTCCTGCTTGTTGGCCTGCTGCCTGGTGCTCCTGCCTCTGCTAAAAGGACTCTGCCTTCCTCCTAAAGTGCTCTCCAAGGGCTTAGATTGAGCCTGCCTCCTATTTCTAAAGTCTCAGGGCCAACAAAGACTTCACCCCTTCAGTAAATCCTCATGTGTTGGAAAATCGACACAACACCTGCAGAAATTGAAGCTGCACCTGCATCGCGGCTGGAAAATTGCCGCACCACTGACCAGAACAATGTAGTGCCAGGATCTCAACTGGAAATTTTACACAGCCCCTGCCTCACAGGTGAAACATCACTGCAGCACATACTGGATTGATCATCATGTCCAGGATTTTCCTCGCATCATCCCTGGGCATCAAAATATCCTTGCATCGCAGTGTGGAACCAAGGCTGTACTTCTGGAAATCAATGCATCACCTTATAGTGTGGAAAGAAACAACACATCGTCTGTGCCGTGCCTGAAAATCCGACGTAGCACCTTATTTTTCAATGCATCTCCTCCTCTGTGGCTCCCGTGCGTTATTATTTTTCATGCATCTCAGGTACTGTGTGTCATAATGATATAATGACTGATTCTTAAGGATTGAGACTCATTTAAACCAATGAAAACTGATATCTCAACTTGTGCATATTGGTTTTTTGTCCTTTTGATCTTATTTTATTCAGATAAATATTGTCTATTTTTGTAAACCTCTGTGGTGTATTTTTTGTGGTGTTTTCACTGTGTTACTGTATGAGTTATCGTACAAATACTTTATACAGTCCCTTCTAAATTAAGCCTGCCTGCTCTGTGCCAAGCTACCAGAGGGTGAGCACAGGATAATTTGGATTGTGTTGTGACTTACTCTGATTGGAATTCTGGTCCCTAATTGAAAAAGGGTGTATACCTCTTCCAACTAGAGACCCAATTTCTAACTGTCAAGTATCCATTTCTACGTGTACATTACGTAACAATATAGGAACACTATCAATAATGGACAAAGGTAGATTGCACTCAGCATGACATTGTCTGCAAACAACGAACAGTACTTTCCGTCAACATCTCTGACAAGAGCCATGGCATATGGGGAGGAAAAGAACCACACAGTGCCTAAGAGAGACAGTCAGCAACCCATGGAAGGAGTTGTAATGGAAAAAATTTAACTGAAGATAAAAAAGAGTATTAAATGTCTGTGGAGGAGAGAGTGCCCCAGATGGCACCATGTGTAGGTGCAGTAGTGTGCTGGGTATAGAGCAATGATGGGGCAGAGGAGAGCAAGACAGACAGACATAAGTTTTCTGAGGGAGGGAGATATGAAAGGTAATCAAACCCCTTTGATAGTATTATCGGAAATGTATGTGAAGAGAAGTGGAGTAAGGGACCTCTCCCAAGACCTAAAGTCTGGGGCCCACTCATAGCATTAATTTACAGGCCCTGGGTTCCAACCCCCCCGAACCAGCTACCAGATTTTCCAATAACTAACATAAATCCTATGTTCTCCATTTCATTTCATTAGTGAATCTTCCTTTCAACCTCTAAGAATAAGGCTCCCAGCACAGATGGGGTTGCACTTGACCTATATAGCTCAGATGTCTTGCTTTGGGCCCCCCTCATCACTTTGACCTTTAATACTGCCATAGCTTATGGTGTACTGCAATCGTGGAAGCATTTACCATTTACTCATAGTGCCTGTGAGAACACAGCTGGCCTATTTTCTCGTTTTCCTAGGGCCGGTGAATCACTTAAAGATTTCAAAGGGGTAGGGAGAAACACAACACTACTTTCAATCAATTTACAGTGTAAACCATTTGGTCACACATTGCATCTCAGAGGCAGAAATTAAAGTTCAAAGGTTTTTATTACAATCTCAAAGCCAGACTTATGGAAGTGAGTCTTAGAAACATACTGTACAAGTGCAGAATCGCCATATCTCAGAAAAGGCAAATGTGGGCCAGAAGACTTGACAGAGTTAATGCTGTAGCAAACAACCTGCGCACTCAGAAGGAGGTTAAGAAGAGATGGAATGACCTGCATGGGAGAGTGCAAAGTTGCACTTAGCAATGTCTCAACAATCACAAATTGAGTTCTGCCCTTAAGTCAGACGTTTAGGATGGTTCAACATCCTTATCAAACAGATATATTTAAACTCAACCCCACAAAATATCTTATTTCATACCAACTACTAGCATCAAGGTTGGATCGCTCCCTTTAAACATTTGCAATAGGTTTGGTCAGATTGTGTGTTGTTCCCCATGGATCATCCCTTGCATATGCATAATCCTTTGCTTTCTCTCAATGTATGTTGTTGTTCTCCAAAAACAGGCACACAACTCCATCCATTTGCACATGGAGGTATACTGCTTGTAAGTAGTATTTTCTCTGATTCACATCATACCCATATGCGTGTACATGTTGTAAATGTGTGTTTATCTCCCCAATAGTCATTGAAATAGAGATGTGGTTCTCACTTTTCAACAACTATTGACTATGGTGTCATCAGATGACTACAACTACCAAGATGCCTTGTTTTTAAATTTGCAAAATAAAAGTGCAGTGTAATGTTGCATTACCTTCCATTACCTCCATGTGTGCACATATTTCACAATCTTGTGCATTTGACAGTTACCATGTCATGCCATGGATGAAAATGTCAGTTGTTGTGTTCCTCAAGTATGTCGAGACCTTTCCAGAGCTACATTGAATTGATGTAAATATTCACATAAGTCATAGTCTGCTGAATCAAAAATTTCCTACCATGTGATGTAGCATGCTGAATAGAAGTAGTATCCACACAGAATTTACTTTGCACTGTCCATATGATGATCAGTGATAATTTTTGTATGAGGTTGAACCACAGTGTGTATAATGTTTTGTAGCCTGCTAGGCCTTGAAATGGTCTACAACTCTAATCTACTCAACAATGTGTTGGGTTGAATGTCTGCTGCATGTGATGTAGAATTCAGAAACAATATTTTGCATTTCAAGACATCTCTACCACATCATCACTGGAGTTTACATCTATGTAAATCAGCCCCCATCTGTAAAACAATGAAAATCACCCAAAGGCCTAATCATGCTATCAGCTTGATCGTACTTGTTTAGGTTGCCCCATTTTTACCTAAATACACATGAGGTACAACCAGATTTTAATTTCATATTGTCAGTATTCTTTTCCGGTCCTACTCCCTGGGCCAGGGGAGTACCTCCGTCACTCAAGATAACTGCATTCCACACCAGGATCAAGCCTTCAGTGAGCACTCCACTCCTGCAAGTCCACATGATAGGGAGCAGCCTGGTCAATGTGGTCTGTCTGGACAGACAGCTCTAGTGAGTCAACACCAGCCGAAACTACATCTCAGCATCAGGATGCCTGTACTTCCTGTGTACCGTGGAGCACAACACCAATCTTATGCCCTCCAATCCTGGCTGCTGTTGAAACAATATCACCGCCACCTCCATTTGTGCCAAGACCCAGTGGGATGGGGCTTACTGCCTCCAGGGCATTGTTGCGACCCAGTCACCTGACCTCAGGTGATTTTGATGAGTCGACGATGTTCCCCAGATCCTCCTGAGGTCTAACTGAAGTAGCAAGTCCAAGTCATACTGCACCATCAGTAGTCCTCAAGGAGAAAAGGGGTTGGGGGTAAACAGAGAATAATACTGGTGTTTATATGGATCAGATCAACATCACCAGGTTCAGGGTTGACTTCCATCTGAGGATGCGCTGGAACTTGGGCTATCGGGTATTCCAGAATGTACAAGGAACAATCCCTGCAATGAACAGACAAGGATTACCAAGTGGTCAAGAAATATAAAAACATAGCATACAAGATATGTGACATCAGCTATGTTCATACCATGATTTAAAAGCCATATTGATCTAGGGTAGGCCTAGGTGGAGTTCGCGGAGTTGCACTACAAGCAGCTCCACAAAGTCCCAAAAAACTCAGACACTGTATGAGGAGTTCCGCAAGCAGCGGAGTGCGTTAGGTCTCGCCGTTCATACTGATTTTTAGTGTATTTGTCCTGCGCTGAAAAATCTGTGTGAACGGCTCCCTGTGCAGCGCAAGAGGGTGCTGCTTCTTTTCTGCCACTAGAGTTGATTTTCTACTCAAGCAGCAGCTAACTCAATGCGAACTGAAGGTTTCTCAATGCGAGTGGTCTAACCATAATGCGACTACTCGTTGTAGGAAAGTACCCTCTTGCCTGGCATGTTACCCCCATATTTCACTGTATATATGTTGTTTTAGTGTATGTGTCACTGGGAGCCTGCCAGCCAGGGCCCCAGTGCTCATAAGTGTGCCCTGTATGTGTTCCCTGTGTGATGACTAACTGTCTCACTGAGGCTCTGCTAACCAGAACCTCAGTGGTTATGCTCTCTCTGCTTTCCAGATTGTCACTATCAGGCTAGTGACCAATTTCACCAATTCACATTGGCTTACTGCAACACCCTTATAATTCCCTTGTATATGGTACTGAGGTACCCAGTGTATTGGGGTTCCAGGAGATCCCTATGGGCTGCAGCATTTCTTTTGCCACCCATAGGGAGCTCTGACAATTCTTACACAGGCCTGCCACTGCAGCCTGAGTGAAATAACGTCCACGTTATTTCACAGCCATTTACCACTGCACTTAAGTAACTTATAAGTCACCTATATGTCTAACCTTCACCTGGTGAAGGTTGGGTGCAAAGTTACTTAGTGTGTGGGCACCCTGGCACTAGCCACGGTGCCCCCACATCGTTCAGGGAAAATTCCCTGGACTTTGTGAGTGCGGGGACACCATTTCACGCTTGCACTATACATAGGTCACTACCTATGTAGAGCGTCACAATGGTAACTCTGAACATGGCCATGTAACATGTCTAAGATCATGGAATTGTCTCCCCAATGCCATTCTGGCATTGGGGAGACAATTCCATGATCCCCCGAGTCTCTTGCACAGACCCGGGTACTGCCAAACTGCCTTTCCCGGGGTTTCACTGCAGCTGCTGCTGCTGCCAACCCCTCAGACAGGTTTCTGCCTTCCTGGGGTCCAGCCAGGCCTGGCCCAGGAAGGCAGAACAAAGGACTTCCTCAGAGAGAGGGTGTTACACCCTCTCCCTTTGGAAAAGGTTGTCAGGGTTGGGGAGGAGTAGCCTCCCCCAGCCTCTGGAAATGCTTTGATGGGCACAGATGGTGCCCATCTCTGCATAAGCCAGTCTACACCGGTTCAGGGATCCCCCAGCCCTGCTCTGGCACGAAACTGGACAAAGGAAAGGGGAGTGACTACTCCCCTGAGCTGCACCTGCCAGGGGAGGTGCCCAGAGCTCCTCCAGCGTGCCCCAGACCTCTGCCATCTTGGATTCAGAGGTGTGCTGGCACACTGGACTGCTCTGAGTGGCCAGGGCCAGCAGGTGACGTCAGAGACTCCTTCTGATAGGCTCTTACCTGTGTTACTAGCCTATCCTCCTTCCTAGGTAGCCAAACCTCCTTTTCTGGCTATTTAGGGTCTCTGCTTTGGGGAATTCTTGAGATACCGAATGCAAGAGCTCACCAGAGTGCCTCTGCATCTCCCTCTTCACCTTCTGCCAAAGGATCGACCGCTGACTGCTCAGGACGCCTGCAAAACCACAAGAAAGTAGAAAAGACGACTACTGCTACCTTGTATCGCTTCATCCTGCCGGCTTTCTCACCTGTTTCCTGGTGGTGCATACTCTGGGGGTAGCCTGCCTCCTTCTTGCACCAGGAGCTCTGAAGAAATCTCCCGTGGGTCGACAGAATCTTCCCCCTGCAACCGCAGGCAACAAAAGACTGCATCACCGGTCCTCTGGGTCCCCTCTCAGCACAACGAGCGTGGACCCTGGAACTCAGCAACTCTGTCCAAGTGACTCACACAGTCCAGTGACTCTTCAGTCCAAGTTTGGTGGAGGTAAGTCCTTGCCTTCCCACGCTAGACTGCATTGCTGGGTACGACGTGATTTGCAGCTGCTCCGGCTCCTGTGCACTCTTCCAGGATTTCCTTCATGCACAGTCCATCCTGGGTCCCCAACACTCTAACCTGCAGTGCACAACCTTCTGAGTTGTCCTCCAGCATCGTGGGACTCCCTTTTCTGACTTTGGGTGGACTCCGGTTCACTCCTCTTCCAAGGGCCTGTTCCGGTACTTCTGCAGGTGCTGCCTGCTTCTGTGAGGTCTCCCTGACTTGCTGGGTGCCCCCTCTGTCTCCTCATCTAAGTGGCAACATCCTGGTCCCTCCTGGGCCACAGCAGCATACAAAAACCCTAACCGCGACCCTTGCAGCTAGCAAGGCTTGTTTGCGGTCTTTCTGCGTGGGAACACCTCTGCAAGCTTCCTCACGACGTGGGACATCCATCCTCCAAAGGGAAAGTTCCTAGTCCTCTTCGTTCTTGCAGAACACAAAGCTTCTTCCATCCAGTGGCAGCTTCCTTGCACCCTCAGCTGGCATTTCTTGGGCATCTGCCCACTCTCGACACTGTCGCTACTCTTGGACTTGGTCCCCTTGTCTTACAGGTACTCAGGTCCGGAAATCCACTGTTGTTGCTTTGCTGGTGTTGGTTTTCCTTGCAGAATCCCCGTATCACGACTTCTGTGCTCTCTGGGGGTTGTAGGTGCACTTTACACCTACCTTAGAGGGTCTTGGGGTGGGCTATTTTTCTAACCCTCACTTTTTTCTTACAGTCCCAGCGACCCTCTACAAGCTCACATAGGTTTGGGGTCCATTCGTGGTTCGCATTCCATTTTTGGAGTATATGGTTTGTGTTGCCCCTATATCTATGTGCTCCTATTGCAATCTATTGTAACTTTACACTGCTTGCATTACTTCCTTTTGCTATTACTGCATATTTTTGGTATTGTGTACATATATCTTGTGTATATTTGGCATCCTCATACTGAGGGTACTCACTGAGATACTTTTGGCATATTGTCATAAAAATAAAGTACCTTTATTTTTAGTATATCTGTGTATTGTGTTTTCTTATGATATTGTGCATATGACACCAGTAGTATAGTAGGAGCTTTGCATGTCTCCTAGTTCAGCCTAAGCTGCTCTGCTATAGCTACCTTCTATCAGCCTAAGCTGCTTGAAACACCTCTTCTACACTAATAAGGGATAACTGGACCTGGTACAGAGTATAAGTACCCCTTGGTACCCACTACAAGCCAGGCTAGCCTCCTACACTCGTGTTGAGAAATCTCACTAGGAGGTGGCCTTGAGTAAGATTTTCCTTGCTCACACTAGGCATCTCACCTTTGACAAGATGATAAACTCCGCTCCGCTCTAGTATGAGGGGTTTTTCAGAACTCCAGGCTCTACGCGGAGTGGGGAAAACTCCGCGAGTAGAGCGGAGTTCACCGACCACCCCTAATCTAAGGATAATCATAAAAACAACATATTACATCACACATTGCAAGGACCTCTTGAGATTATGAACATCACTATTAAAAATATGTAAAAGGTCAAGTGTTCAAGAGCCAAAGAATGTACTTATTCAAGTGTTCAAGTCCCATGAATAAGATCCTATTGCTCTGCCCTGATTGCACAGGTTTACAGGGCTATACTGAGTTAAACTGTTCTGCAGTGGCTATACTGAGTTCAAACGTTCTGCAGGGTTAAGTAAAGTCCTTGGCAGAGTCTGATAATGTAGGGAGACAGAGTCTCTGGTAACTATAAGCACTGTTACCTTGTCTCTGTGGTTGTGGCTGCTGTATTACTCACTCAGAGCCACTATTCCTTTGCTGCATCTTTGTTGAGTCCTTTTTCTTTGTTTGTTTTCTTTTGCAGAAAGCATCACTTCGGAAACTCAGGATGTAGACTGTGTATAATGGAAGCGAAGAGCACTAGAGCCGGGAGCCAGGAGCCCGGAATTGTAGAAGACGAATAGTGGAAGCCGAGTCTCAGGAGGAGGTGAGTGAGCAATGAGGCCAAGCTAATGTTGTGCATGAGCAGTTTAAATAGCCACTTATAGGGCAGGTGTTCCTGGGACGCATACAGTGGTAACAGTTTCCCAGTGGGGATCCGACCGTAAGCTTCTTTGAAAGGAGTTGTTTGCACAGGTTGTTTGAACACATTGTTTGGCACGGATTTTTCTATGCCGTTTGACACCAGGGTGTGTCTATACTTGGGAGCAACAATAAAAAGTCTGTTTTACCTTCTAGAACAGTGTAACTACAAAACATATTATTCAAGGCCTATCAAATAGAGTACATTGCCTACCACTGACACCAGAGAGCAGTGAAAAAACATCATGTTACAATGCTTAATCTGATGATTACATAGAACACAATGCACTACAGCTCGGACATATACAATATAATGGGGAGGGGGGGGGCACTGTTAATGGGTGCTGATGTTTAGATGTGCAGTGGCACCAACCGTGGTTAGGGCCATAGGAGTCATGAGAGTCACCCCCAAGGGCCACCCTTTTCCTCATGGTTTGTCTGGGTTAAGCGCATAAAAATACTATACTAGGCGAGGGGCGAGAACAAAGGAAGACCATCCTGTGGGATTATATCCTTTCCAGTCCACTAGATAATATAATTTTTTGTGAATACGCTTTGCATCCAAAATACACTGCACCTCATATTCTTGGTGGTCACCTACTAATATTGGAGGAGGTAGAGCATCTCTCTAAGTGTTTGGGGTACATGGTTTAACAAGAAAGACTTGGACTACAGGATGTAGGCTATATTCCGTAGGTAATTGTAAACATACAATGAAAAGGGTCAGAGCATCTTTGATGGGGAAGGTGCCAATGAACCGTGGCTGTAATTTTCTCTGGCCTTGTAGTCTGAGATTGCTTAGATTCTGGGGTTTTATGTTTGTCTGCTTGAATCTTCATCATTTGTTTAGCTTTCACTAAGCATTTTCTTCCTTGTTCTTCTATGTTTTGTAGTGTCTGCAAGTGTTCATTTACTGAAGGCATAGATATTGGATCAATTGGAATGTCAATTGGAATGGCTTGTGGATGATATTCAGTGGGAAGTACAATGCAGAACAACCAATAGCAGTATGCAAACTGTTAATATATATGAATTCTGCCAGTGGAAGGGCCTGATCCCATTGAATGATAAGAGCAGACAACAGACACCTAAGAGTTTGTTCCAGGGACTGGTTGACCTGTCAGTCTGCCCGTCTGTTTGGGGTGGTATGAAGACGAGAGGGCTACCTCCAAACCTAGCTTAGTACATAAGGCCTTACAGAATTTGGAGGTAAACTGCATCTCGCAATAAGATACTTTTTTAGAAGGAAGGCCATCCTCACTATGTGTTGCAGGAATTTCTCACTAAAACGTGAGGGTGTAGGTAAACCCTTTAAGGATATGAAATGAGCTGTTTTGGGTAGACATAATATTTTGGATAGTACGTCTACTACTACTAGGATAGTAGTATATATGTTTGACGCAGGTATGCAATGATGTGGGAGGTATGGGTAGGGGCAGTAGAAGACCAGTGGGCACTATGGGGGTCATTCTGACCTCGGCGGTAAAAGGAGCTTACCGCCGGTCGGAAGACCGCCATAACACCGCCGCGGTAAACCGCCACGGTCATTCTGACACGCAACTGGCAAACCGCCAAAACCCCGACATCAACAAAATTCCGCCACAGCAACGGCCAGCGAAAAACTGGCGATGACCAAACCTCCACTGTCACGCCAACAGAAATACGCCCATGCCATTCCGACCCACAAATCCCCGCAGCGGTCTTTCAACCGCGGTATTCCATTGGCGGTACACACCGCCGCGCTCAAAATACACACACCTCTACAAAACACAGCCACATTGGACAATTCAAAATACACACACCTGAGACACATACACACACCACTCCCACACACCCAATTAAATAGAAAACACACACCCACATCACCCACAAACCCTTACGACCACAATTGCGACTGAAGGACAGAGAGAGACAGCACAGAATAGAGTAGACCATCACACAGAGGCAAATCACAACATCACCCACACAATATCCACGCACAAAACACCATACACCACCACACTCACCACACTCTACAACACGTACACCACCCCTCACCTCAACCACACCACCCCATGGCACCCCAAAGACACCCCAGGTTCTCTGACGCAGAACTCAGGGTCATGGTGGAGGAAATAGTTCGGGTAGAGCCCCAGCTCTTCGGGACACAGGTGCAGCACACCACCATTGCCAGGAAGATGGAGCTATGGCAAAGAATAGTGGACAGGGTCAACGCTGTGGGACAGCATCCACGAAATCGGGACGACATAAGGAAGCGGTGGAACGACCTACGGGGGAAGGTGCGTTCCATGGTATCAAGGCACAACATCGCGGTGCAGAAGACTGTCGGTGGACCCCCACCTACTACCCCAGAATTCACAGCATGGGAGGAGGAAGTCTTGCACATCCTGCATCCTGAGGGCCTTGCAGGAGTAGGCGGAGGAATGGGCGCTGGTAAGTCAAATCTTCACTACTTCATTCCCCCACCCCACCTGCATGCCAAATCATACCCCCACCCTCACCCCCACCCCCATCACACCAACTCCTTGCAAATGGCTCGCCATCACAAGCCACCCATCCCAAAACCTAGCCCTGCATGCGTCCCCAAAGCATGGACACCAATCACCAAAGCATGCCCACTGCACATACCCATCTCCCCCACAAGCCACCGTCACAAAAGCCCCCACAAGGGAATGCCAGCACTGGGGAACACAGAAGCAATAACCATACTCTTATACACCTGCAGGACCCGAACGCCACCACACCGTCCAGGAGGGTCCAGAGATGTTCATCCCACCCCCAGAAGAGGCCCCCAGTGATGACAGCAGCTCTGTCTCCCTGGACCCAGATGACCAGCCCGGCCCAGTCGGTTCCCCACAGACAGCCACAGGCTACAGCAGACCTAACCCCCTTTGGGAACACCAGCACAGCTCCCACCCAGCGGGCCCATGCCTCTGTCTCCAGGACACGTCAATCAGCGGTGTGTCCACCACTACAGGGCACCCAGGTTGACCCACCACCCCAACAACAACAGGGACCTGGGGGCAGTGGTAGTGGGCACACGGTCCAGGGGACAGAGGCCAAGGGAAACAGGGGAACTGGGAGGGCTGCTGTGCGACTGGGGGAGGACAGGCCCAGGGAACCGACTCTCCAAGAGGCCCTCTCCTCCATCATGGGAGCATACCACCGCTCCCAGGAGACGATGGCTACGGTACTGGCCAGGTTCCAGGAGATCCAGGTACTGCAGGAGGAACAGTACATGGGGTTCAGAGAAGAACTGAGAAACATTAGTTCCGCAATGGGGACCATCGTCGTGGCCCTTAACCAGATAGTCACCACATTGCGGGACCATGTGGCACCACAAAGGGCCCCTGTCACTAGCATGGACCCAGACCAGGCTACCACCTCCGCCGGCGCTAGTGGACAGGAGGCCCCCACACAACGACAGGCCACCAGAACCCCACCTCCTGCAGAAGAAGAACCACCCCGCAAGCGGTACCTGAGATCTCAGAAGAAGACAGAGTAGGATGCCAAGACCCCCGCCAGCAAACGATACCCCCTGATGTCATCCCACTGTCCCACATTGTCACCCTGTCCAAACTTAAACCTCCCCTGCTCCATCCTTCCACAGGCATATGGACAATGCACCTGTGAGACTGAAAACTGGACTCTGCCATGGACATTACTCCACTATCACCCATCACCGTTTTACAATCATGTCCCTAAATTTAGCACTTTAATAAAATCACTTATTGCACTTATAAAATCTGGAGTCTGCTTGTATTTTGAACAAATGTATTAGACATAACGGTGCCAAAATGTTCAGTTACATTGTGATGACAACATACCACTGTCACACAGCTGTAGTCCATGGGCAAACAAAGCAGAGGTCACGCAGTGGGGCCCACAGCTCTGAAAACGGAAGGGAAAGTCACAACTCAGTTAACAGGAACTGGGGGGAAACACATACAGTAGAGAGGCAGGAGACTTTAAGTAAATGTAAAATGGCGGGGTTGATTCGTACCTGTGTGCTACTGAAAATACTGTTGTATCACTGTGTCCCTGTTGTCTGTGTCGTCGTCTTCCTCCTCTTCACTCTCCACAGGCTCCATAGCTGCTACAACACCACCATCTGGACCATCCTCCTGCAGGAAAGGCACCTGGCGTCGCAAAGCCAGGTTGTGAAGCATACAGCAGGCCACGATGATATGGCACACCTTCTTTGGTGAGTACATTAGGGATCCTCCTGTCATATGCAGGCACCTATAACCTGGCCTTCAGGAGGCCGAAGGTCCGCTCGATCACCCTCCTAGTACGCCCATGGGCCTCATTGTACCGTTCCTCTGCCCTTGTCCTGGGATTCCTCACTGGGGTCAGTAGCCACGACAGGTTGGGGTAACCAGAGTCACCAATTAGCCACACACGGTGTCTCTGTAGCTGTTCCATCACATAAGGGATGCTGCTATTTCGCATGTTGTACGCGTCATGCACTGACCCAGGGAACTTGGCATTTACATGGAAGATGTACTGGTCAGCCAAACAGACCACCTGGACATTCATCGAATGATAACTTTTTCTGTTCCTGTACACCTGCTCACTTTCAATGGGGGGAACCAAAGCCACATGGGTCCCATCAATGGCACCAATGATGTTGGGGATATGGCCAAGGGCATAGAAATCACCCTTCACTGTAGCCAAATCGCCCACCTCAGGGAAAACAATGTAGCTCCGCATGTATTTCATCAGGGCAGACAACACTCTGGACAAAACCTTAGAAAACAGAGGCTGAGACATCCCTGATGATATGGCCACTGTTGTTTGGAATGATCCACTTGCCAAAAAATGGAGTACTGACAGAACCTGCACCAGAGGGGGAATCCCTGTGGGTTGGCGAATGGGGGACATCAGGTCTGGCTCCAGCTGGGCACACAGTTCCTGTATAGTGGCTCGGTCAAGTCTGTATGTCAGTATGACATGTCTTTCTTCCATTGTCGACAGGTCCACCAGCGGTCTGTACACGGGAACATTCCTCCATCTCCTCGCAAGTCCCAGCGGACGGTGCCTAGGAAGGACAACATGGAGCACAGAGTCAAGCAACCCACAGGTACGTAACCACAGCTTGCACAGAACACGATTCGCTATGCATTGAATGGCTTGTATGAGTGGCAATGCAACGCCTAGGCCTGTGTGACGCAGTAGAAATTAAGCCATGTGGGCCCTTGAAATGGCGGCTGCCTGACCTGTGAAGTGAGACAATGGGATGTGAGGTCAATGCGCTGGCGTGGCACACCGTGGCGGAAGGCGGTCGAAGACCGCGGCGCAAAGCATCATTGGTTAACATTGAACCCTATGGGTCTCAGGAGCCAATGACGATGTGCGCCGGCGGTCGCGGTACGCACCGCCGCGGTATGCACCGCCGCGGGCGTGACCGCCATTTTCTATCTGCTTAATCACTCGAGACCTGATCATCCACAGGAGAGGACCTATACTGCAAGTGCTGCTGTGACCTCGGTCTGGAAGAGACAATGGCTGCTGCGACTGGGGAAAGGGCCCCTGCCTTCACATCTGAGGAATTGGAGAAACTTGTTGATGGGGTCCTCCCCCAGTATGCGCTACTCTACGGTCCTCCAGACCAACAGGTAAGTACACTGGGACCATGCTTTGTGGGCAATGCCTGTGTTGAGTGGGGTGGATGAAAGATGGTGGGGAGGGGAGCGAATGAGGCATGCATCGCACGACAGATGAGAGCATGTGCCATATGGCAAGGTTGGGGAGGGGGGGCCACTCACATCGACCATGCAGAAAATGATGATATTTATTTTCCCACCCTATCCATGTCACATAGGTCAGCGCCGATCAGAAGATCGACATTTGGCGTGCCATCGCCAAGGACGTCCGGACCCTCGGGCTCCATAACAGACGGGGCACCCACTGCCGAAAGAGGTGGGAGGACATCCGCCGTGGGAGCAGAAAGACAGCGGAGGCTCTGCTGGGGATGGCCTCCCAACCTAGGAGGGGTGCCACACGGCAATTGACCCCCCTGATGTTCCGGATCCTGGCGGTGGCCTACCCCGATTTGGATGGGCGCGTGAGGACATCACAGCAGACACAAGGGGGTGAATCTCAGCACATTCTGCTATATTAGCGCACAGTGGAGGTGTCTGGGTGGGGGAGGAGGGCTGTGGGTATCTCTAGGCCAGGGCGATTTCTGTAGGCTAGGCCCCTCCCTAAGGCATGGCCCTGTGCCCCCGCCCCCCACCTCTGTAGGGTGCTAAGTACAGCTATCCATGGCCCTGGGTCACCTATGTGTGCAGTTGTCGTCCATAGGCTTGTAGGCCAAGTCACAATAATTGAGTAGTGTACACCGAGTGCGCAGCGTAGTGCAGGGGGCTTCTGTGTCTGTCCTCTCCGCCAACGGTGTCGCCAATGCATGCACTCAACATGTCATTTCCCCCTCTCCCTTTTTTTTGGTCTTCCTGTTCATGTGTGCATTAGCATCATCAGGCGGAGGAGAAGTGGCATCGGAGCACGAGGGAGCTGCATCTCACATGGCCCCAGAGGGCCATGCAACCGACTCCGAGTTCACCAGTGAGACGGAGGGCGAGGGGAGCTCCACAACGGGGACCCGTGGAGACGTCAGCGACACAGACACGTCCTCGAAGGGAGCTCCCTTGTGGTGGCGGCAACATCCGTGCCCACCGCTACAACAGGTACAGCCGCCACCCAGCGCACCAGCTCCGCCCTCCAAGCAGCCCCTCAGCGTTCGCCCCGTGCCCGCTCGGCCAGGAAGGCGGTCATCTCCTTCGCCCCAGGCACCTCAGGCCCTGCCCCAGTTACCCCTGCTGCCCTCAGTGAGGAGATCATTGACCTCCTCCAGACGCTCATTGTTGGGCAGTCTACCCTTTTGAATGTCATCCAGGGTGTAGAAAGGGAGGTGCACCGGAGCAATGCATACCTGGAGGGCATTCATTCGGGTCAGGCTGCCCATCAGCGATCGTTCAATGCTCTGGCCTCAGCACTGACGGCAGCCATTGTCCCTGTCTCCTGCCTCCCCCCTCCAATTTCCTCATCCCAGTCCCACTCCCCTGTTCCTCTGCCTCTCCCAGCCACACCAACAGACTAGCCTGCACACACATCAACACCCAAGGGCAGCTCATCCAGACATAAGCACCACAGATCACACAAGCATTCACACATTCAACATCCACATGCAGACATGCCAACAGCCACTGCCTCCTCTGTGTCCCCCTCCTCTTCGTCTCCCTCCTCCCTCCCTGTGACGTCTCCACTCACACCTGCATGCACACCACCATTAGCCAGTACATCCATCACCAGCACACCCACCAGAACACTCCGCACACGTGCAGTCACCACCCCCACTGCCATTTACACGTCCCCTGTGTCCTCTCCCAGTGTGTCTGTCACCCCCTCTTCCAAACCACACAAACGCAGGCAGCCACCCACCCAACAGCCATCCACCTCACGACAGCCTCCGTCACAAGCACCTGCACCCAAAGACACCACACTTGACTCTCCTACAACCACATCCTCTTCCTCCACTCCCATACCCACTGCACCTACCCTTCCCACTGCTCCTAAAAAGTTTTTCCTCTCCAAAATTAACCTCTTTGCATCACCTGACCCACCCCCTCCATCTCGTAAGAGTCCAAACAGCACCTCAGCCACCACAAGCCCTGCACCTACAAGGACCATAGTCCAGGGCTATTGGAGTCCACCAGCTTCTAGGGCAGCAACATCGGCCAGCAGCAAGGGGACAGCCGGCCCACCCCCTGGGAAAAAAACTAAAAAAGGGAAGGGCCGGCGCGAGAGGCCAGAGACGGCAGCCCCCAAAGGCACTACCCTGGCACTGTCACCTGGCACATCCACAAAGGGAGGCAAGGGCCCCAGAGAATCGGCGAAGGACGACAAGGGCAGCAGGGCAGACAAGTCCGGCAGCAGGCGAGCTGCCCAGGAGGGCCCCACCAGCCCCATTTCGGGTGTGAAGGAGGACACCCACGGGCCCAGGACTCCAGCACAGGAGGGCCCCGCAAACGAAAGGTCGGATGGCGACTGAGCGGAAAATATTGGCCCGATCTGGTTCCCTGGGAACACATGTCAAGCACCGCTGAACAGGGCCCCGCCGTGACAAGCACCGCTGAGCAGGGCCCGCCGTGACAAGCACCGCTGAACAGGGCCCCGCCGTGACAAGCACCGCCGAACTGGGCCCTTCAAGACAAGCACCGCTGAACAGGGCCCCCCCGTGACAAGCACCGCTCCGCTGGGCCCTTCCTGTCAAGCACCGCTCCGCTGGGCACCGCCGTCTCTGAACTGCTCCGCTGGGCCCTTCCTGTCAAGCACCGCTCTGCTGGGCCCTTCCTGTCAAGCACCGCTCCGCTGGGCCCTTCCTGTCAAGCACCGCTCCGCTGGCCACCGCCGTCTCTGAACTGCTCCGCTCGGCCCTTCCTGTCAAGCACCGCTCTGCTGGGCCCTTCCTGTCAAGCACCGCTCCGCTGGGCCCTTCCTGTCAAGCACCGCTCCGCTCGGCCCTTCCTGTCAAGCACCGCTCCGCTGGGCCCTTCCTGTCAAGCACCGCTCCGCTCGGCCCTTCCTGTCAAGCACAGCTCCGCTGGGCCCTTCCTGTCAAGCACCGCTCCGCTGGGCCCTTCATCTCAAGCACCGCTGGCCCATTGGCAGGGCCGGATCTGTGTCGGCCAGGGCTTCACGAAGCACTCTGGGCACCATGCCTCCTCCAGAACAGGTGGAGTCTGTAATCCACTTGATGGACTGTGGCTTTGCACTCCCCAGGATGGATCAGTGGGCAAGCCACCCACTGTAGAGACTTGAGAGACTGTGGCTTTGCACTCCCCAGGATGGTACAGTGGGCAACCCACCCACTGTAGAGACTTGTGAGACTGTGGCTTTGCACTCCCCAGGATGGTACAGTGGGCATGGAGGCCCCTCGTGGATCTGGCGTCGTGGACTCAACTGGCTGAGGTGCCCCCCCTTCCCTTCCCCCTGAGGTGCCTGTAGTTTTACTATCTGATGCCCCTGCAGTGTTCTCTCCAATGGAATCGGGTCTTGTGTGTGGGCTTTGCCCATGTGTTTAGGCCCATTGGCCCACGAACAATGAATGATAGCCAATATTGGCCGGACTTTTGACCTATGTATATATTGTTCATGATGTAATATATTTTATTTATATATTTCATATTTCACTTAACTTCAATTATGCTATAATATACTTCATTTTTAATGATAATTTTATTTTGTCTTTGCATTCTTCCGGGGGGTTTGGGGGTGTCACTCTGACTTGTTGCTCTGCATTGATGTGTGTGTTGTAGTGGGTGAGGGTGGGGGTGGGTGTGTGGCGTATATGTGTCCCCGTAATTTTTTGCCTCCCCCCTCCCCTGTGTCGTAGGTGCAGTACTCACCGTTGTCGTCTGCGCCGGCGTTCGTGCTCCTGGTAGAGGAGCAGGAAGACAATGGCTGGGAGGATGAGTAGTTCCGGTTCCATGCTGTCCAGATTCCTCGTGGAGTGTGAAGAGGTGAGCGTTTTCCGTTAGAAAAGTCTGTTTCTGCCGTGCTTTTATCGGCGGGGCAACCGCCCCGGAAAAGGTGGCGGATTGGTGGGTCGTGATAGTGTGGGCGGTACATTGTCTCCCGCCTGTCTGTTTGCGGTGACCGCCGCGCTGTTTGCTTGTCCCGCCGTAGCGGTCGGAGTGTTAAAGTGGCGGGCTGTGTTGGCGGTTCCCGCCAGGGTCGGAATTCCATTTTTTGGACCGCCAGCCTGTTGGCGGGTTGGCCGCCGCTTTAACACCGACCGCCAGGGTTGGAATGAGGGCCTCTATGTTGTGTTTCATTGTGGACACATACCCGGCAGGTGGCTGTTGTATAGAATCTCACCAAAAATTATTTAAACAGTTCTGAGAGTCTTTTGAGCTCCAGAATGTCCTGACAAAGTGATATCCTGATTCCACTTGATCACCTGTTGTCCTACAGTGTTAGTGGTATATATAGTTTGTCTTCATGAAAAAAGTATTCCCCTCCAATACTATTTTATGGGTTTCGTGTCCATTCTTGTGAGTTTTTTCTATTGAGTTCTGTCTTAACTAAACTCAGAAAGTATCTGTCTCTGTTACCTCCAGATTTGTCAGAAGGTATGCTACTAGCTGGTGTAAGCTATTTTTCCACTGAATGACTTGGGGCCTCATTACGAGTTTGGTGGTCGGTCCGCCAGTCCGGCATGTTGGCGGTCCTGAAAAGACCGCCATGTTGGCAGCTTTTCAGACCACCCAATTATGAGATATACAGGCAGGACTGCCGACCGCCAGCCAAAAAGGCAGACCGTAAGCAGTGCAAGGGCCTGGAAGTAGGCAGTTCAACCTACAACACCGACAGCACAGTGACCAACCACTGACCTTATTACAAGTACACAGTCGCAGTGGCAGACCCCTATGGCAGGCATTCACGGTCAGCAAAGTAATACACAACTGCTCATTGAATGAATTTGATCAACATAGCTGACATACATTGCCACACTGGACAAACCTGAAAAGGACGCTATACTACACAACCCTTCACAGAGCACAATCCTTTGCATTTACACTGCAAAACAACAAATCCTGAGCACCTTTTCTTGTAGCATACATAGATTAGGCACCCCTTTTTTCACCATCCCATTAAACACCCTGCACACACCTTTGTTCATTCACACCCTATTGCACTTCCCCTGTTTAGTAAGTCAATGTCACCGGTTTAGTTTTGTTCCACTGTGTCACATTAAAGAAATCCCCATTTTTAATAAGATGAGTTTCGAGCACACTCCTCTCGGAAGGAAAATAGAAATGCGGGACGGGATAGTCAACAGAGTGAATACTGTAGGCACCGCCTTGTGCACAAGGGAGGATATTAGGAAGAGGTGGAACAACCTCAGGGGCAAGGTCTGTTCCCTGGTCTTGAGGCACCAGCTTAAGGCCAAGAAGACTGGTAGCAACCTTCTCAGTGTCCCATTACATCACTTCTCCTGGGAGGAGAAGGTCTTGGCCATCTTCCATCCTGAGGGCTTGACAGGAACACCTGGGGGAGTGGAGTCTGGTAAGTACCACACAAAAACTGCCACTAAAATTCAATGTCATGCATACTCATGGCTCACCTTTTGCCACTTTTACTATCACTCCACTTACCAGCTCAGTGTTCACCTGTCCAAAGACCCCTATATGGCAACTCACAATTGAAGTGTGTTAACCTGGGAAGATGGCATTTGTATAGTGTATGTAGTACAGGGACTGACATGACTCCCAGCAGGCACTGTTTCCATAACTCCAAACACCAGACCAGTTGTCACCTGTCCAAACACCCTTCTTTGTTACCTAGCAATTTAAGTGTATACACCTGGAGAGCTAACATTTGTCAAGTGTGTGTAGTACTGGCACTGACATGACTACAACTCTCAGCAGGCACTATTCCTGTACCTACAAACAGTGGTCACATGCTACAATACATCTGTTAGTGAACTCCCAAAAGAAGTGGACTCACCGGGGTGGAGAACATTTGTCAAGAGTGTGTAGTAGAGAAAATGACCTGACTGCAGCCCACATGAGGCATTGTTTCACTGACTCCAAACACCAGGACAGTGTTTATTTGTCTAAAGACCTCTGTTTGGCAACTCTCACTGTAAGTTTATTCAGCTGGGAGAATACCATTTGTCAAATGTGGCAAGTAGACGGAGTGACATGACTGGTAAGGCCAGGAAGACCCTGTGTCTTAAAACCAACCACCAGCCCTGTGTCCTTCTGTCCAAATATCATTGTTTGGTAACTCTCAATTGAAGTTTACTCACCTGGGAGAATAACATTTGTATAGTGAGTGTAGTAGAGAGAGTGGCATGACTGCAACTCCCAGCAGGTCCTGTATATGTAACTCCAAACACCAGCACAGTGGTCACTTGCCCATATACCCCTGCTTGTCAACTTACAAATGAAGTATACTGACCCGGGGGGATACCATGGGGAAGGGATACCATTTGTTGAGTGTGTTTAGTACAGGGAGTTACAGGACTGACAACTCCCAGGATGCTTTGTTACTGCCACTCCAACCACCATTCTAGTGTTTACTTCTCAAAATACCCTTCTTTGAGAACTCACAAATGAAGTGTACTCACATGGGGGGATAACATTTGTGTAGTGTGTGCAGTACTGGGAGTTACATGACTGCAACTCACAGGAGGCTCTGTTACTGTCACTCTAACTACTAGTCCAGTGTTCACTTCGCAAAACACCCTTCTTTGAGAACTCACATATGAAGTGTACTCACCTGGGGGTATAATATATGTATAGATAGTGTTTGTAGTACAGGGAGTTACACGACTGCAACTCACAGGACGCCCTGTTTCTCTGACTCCAAACACCAGAACAACGTTCAATCGTCGAAAGACCCCTGTTTGGCAACTCTCAACAAAAGTTAACTCAGCTGGGAGGATACCATTTGTATAGTGTGTGTAGTAGAGGGAGTGGCATGACTGCTAAGGCCAGGAGGCTCTGTCACTGTTAGTTCACTTACCAGCCCAAAGTTCTCTTCTCCAAAGACTCCTGTTTAGTAACTCTCACATTAAATGTAATCACCTGGGGGATAATATCTGTACAGTGTGGGTAGTACAGGGACTGACATGACTGCAAGTCCCAGCAGGCCCTGTTTCTGTTACTACAAATACCACCAAAGTGGTCACATGCCCCAATATATATGTTTGTCAGCTCTCAAATAAAGTATACTCACCTTGGGGAATGACATTTATCTAGTGTATGAAGTAGAGGGAGTGACATGACTGCTAAGGTAAGGAAGGCTTTGTCTCTCTAACTCCAAACATAATCCCAGTGTTCACATGCCAAAATACCCATGTCTATTAACTGTTGAACTAAATTTGCTGACCTGGGAGGGTAACATTTGTAAAGTCTGTGTAGTATCGAGAGAGACATGACTGCAACTCCCAGGAGACACTGCTTCTATAGCTCCAAACGCCAGACCAGTGATCACTTGGCCAAATACCCTTGATTGCTAACTCTCAATTAAAGTTTATTCACCTGGGAGTAAACAAGACACAAATCATGCTCAACTCTGAGATGTGACCTGTTAACCCAAGATGAAACTATTGAGAACAGGAAGGACACCTTACCCAGAGTGCAGAACAATGATTCCAAAGGCCTCAAGATGCATAACAAGAATTGTAGTGGCAGCAGACACCATTCACATTGCACTGATCACATGATGACTCCTTTCACACATACAAAAAACTCCTGAGTCTGCTTGCATCACAATCAAATAGGCCTCAAAATGACCAAAGACATATCTTGCCTAGTCACTGTTGTGCCTGCACTGGTGTCAGGATGGCATTCTAAGGCCATCCTCCCAAGTGCTAATTAAAGTCCAATTCCATTCCCATGCATCTGATGGTATGACACAAACATATGTTAGTACTGTGGCACAGGCACTGTAGCCTGCAAAGATGAAACACATCTACAACTACATATTGGTCATTCAAAAAAGGGTGTTTAGCCAATGTGAAGGAAAAATGACTTGGTCGCAATTTATGACTACATATTTCATGTCCATATAATGACAACACATGATGCAATCAGCCCACCACAGCACACAAAATAAGTCCATTATGCGCTCCTGAACTTCCACCGAAACACTGTGTAAGCTGTCTTGGCACAGGTCTCATACATCCAAAATCTGTGACCTACATTACCTGGAACATTCCATGTCCACTTTATATGTCAGAACAGTATCAGATAACTGACAATGTCACAGCTTTGAAATGCCCACATGAGGATGTCATGGTGAGGATACCTGTACAAAGACAAAACAAGGAGTATAGGCTGAAAACATACCTATTACACGAATCACATAGCAATAATATGGTAATGTATTTACATTGCAAGGAAACTGACACAAACAAAGCAACATCATCAAGGATATTGCAGAGTATCAGCTCCCTAGTTGTTTCTAAAACACTCAACTCCACACATTCTCATAACTACAGGTCATTGTACAGTCACAGTCATGATATCACATGAAATGCTTACACTCATGAAAAGTAGCTGTGGATGAGATCTTCCAACAAGTCAGCTGCTTCCTCTTCACCACTGTCGCCCTCACTTGGCATTTCAAGATTCTCACCAGGGGGCACTGCAGGCTTCTCCTCCTCTGGGATGTACAGGATATTCCTCTGCAGGACAAGGTTGTGGAGCTTGCAGCATGTCACAGTGATCTGACACACTTTTCCTGGTGAGTATAGGAGGGCTCCACCAGTCCTATCCAGCCGCCTAAATCTGGCTGTCAGACACACGCATATCCACTACTCCCACATCCCCCAGCACCTCCACCTCCCAGCCCCCCAAGACACACAAACGCCTACACTCACACATGCAACAGACAGAACTCAAACACAAGCATACCTCACAAATGTACACACCTAAGACATCCACACCAACACAGCAGTCAACCACTCCCTCAATATCCAAAACCCCACCCCCTTCTGATGATGGTCCCCATGTTACTACGTCTGATTTTTTTTACCTTGCCCTTTTCCTTGTCCCCTTCAACCCTGTCCCAAACCCAAGAGTCCCCGGCCCACCTCCCAACCCATTCCTTCTACCTCCAAGTCCTTCCCTGTCACTCCTGCCCCCTCTGCAAGCACCAATACCCTCCCCACTAGAAGAAGCCCACCCCTCCAAAGAAGCAGTTCACCCCTTCCACATCCACCCACCCCAAATCTGACTCCGCCCAAGCATGATCCCTGAGGTGCCTGCCCACTTAATGCCTCTTCCTTTGGAGATGCCCTGGCAGAAAGGAGTCAAGTGAGAGCACAGTGATGTGCATGGACAATACTATATGGGATGGGCTGTCGCGTAGGCTCTCATTATCCTAATGAGACTACTGGATTTTGAGCGGCAAGATCGTTCACAGTGTGGGGGACTAAGAGGGTCATTACGACCTCGGCGGTCTTTTCAAAAGACCGCCGAGGCCGCGGTAGACAGAATACCGCCATTGCCGGCGGTATTTCTGTCTCCCTATTATGACATTTCCGCTGGGCCAGCGGACGGTAACAGTGTTACCGTCCGCTGGGCCAGCGGAAATGTCACATCAACATTGCAGCCGGCTCGTAATAGAGCCGGCGGCAATGCTGATGTGCAGCGGGTGCAGTAGCACCCGTCGCACATTTCACTGCCCGAAATTCAGGCAGTGAAATGCGCGACGGGGCTATGCCTGGGGGCCCCTGCACTGCCCATGCCAAGTGCATGGGCAGTGCAGGGGCCCCCAGGGGCACACCAAGTCCCCTTAACGCCGGCCTTTCCATGGCAGTAGGCCGGCGATCTGGGACTCATAATCCCCAGGGCAGCGGTGCTTGCACCGCTGCCCTGGGGATTATGACCGCCAGGCGGAATCCTGGCGGGAAAATGGAGGGGCCGGCGGTATGGGCGTGGCAATTCCGCCACGGTCATAATTGCTGGCGGAACACCGCCAGCCTGTTGGCGGTGTTACCGCCAACATACCGCCGGCCGCCAGGGTCATAATGACCCCCTAAGTCTGACCCACGGTGAAGGACCCTTGTCACTCTAAATCCAGGTTTTGCTCCGGCTAACTAGCAGTACCTCATCTCTCCCAAAGGGACAATTGGGCAGACGAGCGCATGACATCTTTAGTACTTCCCAGGGAAGTCGTGGTCACTCAGGTCACTACCGGTTCTCTCATACACAATATGGTCTCATATAGAAATGACAAAGGCAGTTTAAGTTTTAAAGACTGGTTTAATAAAACAACTGCATTTTAGATAGCAAAGCATGAGCTGCAATAACCAGAACTACACAACACAGTAGGATTGAAATAGTAACGATGAGAGTGAAGCACAAGAATAAGGCTATCATAGTGCAACTAGATTATTTTCTCTCAAAGTTATATTCTGAGCACAGCATGTGAAGCTCTAAGCCTGCCTTTCAGGTTCCCCCGGGAGGACATCAACCCTCATACCTGAGCAAAGGCCTGTAATCTGCATCAGCATCTGCAACGGGGCAGTCAGCATCTAGTTGTAGGTTCCTGGTCGGAATCTCCCTCTGACCTGTACTAGGACTAAGAAGTGTTTTTAAAACTAACACGCAGATGTTGTAAGAAAATGTCCCTACGTAAGAATGTGTATCTTCTACGAATACTGGAGACTAAACTTCTACCACGTTTACAGGCAATGTACCTGACTGTAGCCTTGACTGAAGCACATGGCGATCAAGAATGCATTATTTAAGAACACAGTGCTGAACTAAGCTAAACAGTGAGATAGAAGGAAATAAAGACAAGACAGTAAAACTGGTTATTGTAAAATAACAGTGCGAGGTTGAATAAAAGATTTCTAGGACAAAGTGCACAGCGGCCTAGTATGTTAAACTAACGTGCATGAAGCTATATTAAAAATGGCTACACCACACCCTACCCTTTTCGGTAGAAAGTGGCTTAAGCCGAAGCTAAAAAGCCTTAAGCTAAAAGATATTTAAAACCCTATTCAAATTTTTAACAAGTTAAGAGGGCACACAAGCATGCTAATTTGCAAATAAAAAAATAAGCATGCGACCAAACGCCGAATTCAAAGTAAAAATGTCAATTTAGAATATGTCCAAATCAAGCATCAGTCATGGAAAGCAGGAGATTCTCCACCTCAGCAGATGTCAAAACCGGTAAATTCATGCCAAAAACTATCAAGGAACAGGTGTGTTCCAGAGCCCCAGTGTTAACCAAGGCGGCATCCCGTGCAGTGCCTCCGCTTCCTCCAGGAAGGGTAACTCATAATCAGCTTCTCTAAGCAAACGCAGCCGCAGCGCGCATGTCTGGTAATGAACCCTAATCGAGAACATCAACAGATCAGCATCAATCACTGGAGGGCGTTGCTGTGAGAGACAAACGTCCAGTGCATGTTCAAAAGAGCACCAAAGGCCCCGAAACACGGGCTGCACACAAACCAAAACCGGTCTGAATGACAGAGACCAGTCACACTCCAAATGTTCCAGGTGTGTTGCTCCAAAGTGCTGCATAATGCATTCACAACACAGCTGCGCTGATGGGAGCGCCCACATTCGTCCTTGTTGCAGCGGGACAGCCATTGCGGAAAAACAACAGCAACAGCAAAATGCCAGCTAATAAAGCCAAAGTTATCGGAAATCCCCCAAAATGCTTCCGGCAATTGAATGAATAGCCAAAGGTATTAATCCGAATATGGAAGAAAAGGTGTGAACGAAACCAATACCAGCAGCTTTGAAACAATGTGCTAATCCAGCTGTGCTGGACGCATTAAATATACGTCCCATGAGTTCACCAAAGTGTCTCGGAAAGTTCGTATTTAACAGGGACTGTATTTCTGCGATGACCTTGCCACCTGAAGTGTGTAGGTCTCGCGTGCAGATGTAAGGGCCACATGCTTCTGAAACAATAAAGCCTTCAGTCTACTTAACTTGTCAAAATTCACCTTGGAAGTAGCAATGTGAGGCCAAATATCTGCTACCTCCCTAATTTTAGTGGGGGGAAACAACACGTTCCCGCAGCAAGTAACGACCTTAGTGACCGAAACAACGTAAACTATTCCGGCCCGCATGCCACAACAGTCTTCACTATTGAGGAGGACGTAGCTGCCGTTTGACAGCTGCTTACAAATCATCGAATGGCTGACTGAAGTCTCACATTTACCACCGCTAAGAAAGACCTCTTTCATGCCATTGAGGCATTTGTACGAGAAGGGAAGCTCCCACACCTCATGGATGTAACTATCTCCCAACTTTTCATATCTGCCTACTGGAACATGTTTCAAACAAGAAGTGAATTGTAATGTAGAAATAGGCAGATTAATAACCCCATTTATCAACCACTCTGCTGAGGGAATCTCGGCCACAGTAAAAGGCAATCTTTCTAACTTTTCAATGTTGAGCATGACATAAGTCGCCTCTTTCTTAGCCATTAGTTGTTGTTGTCGCGTCAAATTAAAGGAAAAAAATATTTCCCTGGCTCTGATGTGCTGCCACGGGACGCGACCCGCCTTCAATGTCTGAAGCGTCCAACCCAACTGCATAATGGACCTGGTCTGACTCTGTCCATGATATAAAAAAGACATATCAGATCGTATAATGTCTATAGCAGAAGAAACAATGTTGTTAATTGTATATATCGGGTCGGACAAGGTGTGAATTCCATTATCCACAACAGCTAATGCCTTTTTCATATTTTCCTTATCTATCTGCCTTAGCCGGGCTGCAGCCTCTTGTTGACAACGTTTCCATATTTCATTGTATACTTCATACAAGAAACGCTTCCTACGTGGGATCTTCAGGCCTGACAAAAAATCTTGTAAATCAGTGTTATTAGACAGGAGAGTGAGATGTGTCTTGACTGCATCTAGCGAGGATGATTTTAGCCATTGCTGGCACAATTTTCCTACACTATATGTCGTGATTATTTCAGCATGTTCTGGTGATATATAGCGGGGGTCTGACCTACTCGTTCGGAAACCCCCCGAGGAGGTGACAAAACGTTGATGACACCCGTTGGTATCTATTGGCCACAATAACCACCTGCCTGGACGTGCCAGTGAAGTATTAAATGTATCATTCTGGACCCATTCACTAAGCTCACTAAAGGTTGCATTTATGTACTTTTGCCAGTTATTGAATTTTGCAGGGGCAGGTATACTGGGCATGTTTAATTCTCTGATCGTAGCTAAGCCTAAGCAACTGGTCTGTTGTACTGTTTCGTTTAAAAAAATCATTTGGATGGGAATGAGACATGCTCTAAACAATGTTTCTCTACCCCTTGTTTGCCAATTTTTTGTTCCCCAAACACTTTTCAAATCAACATTTTGTGACCAATATTCATATCCTTCAATTGATAACAAAAGGAGTCCGAATATATACATTTCGTGTTGGTCAACAACATTTGTTTATCCCTAGTCGGAGTTATCTTAAAATAATATGACTCAGCATTCTTTTGGTGATTCCCAGAAAAATACATAAATTTATCAAAATAAGTTTTTGAACTTCCTTGCGGGGGAGTTGGGCAATGTTCCCATTGCGAACAGTCAAATATCGTTTTTGGACTGCTCGCTTTATGTATGAAATGGTGCCCATAATAATTATAGCAAAACATTTCACCATAATTGTCTTTAAACTGGTAAACATCCTCATTTTCATAGAGAGTATAATATTGCAATTCTGTCATAATTGAGTCAACTGTCTTCACATCCCAATCATCAGATACAATGGCTGTTATTACTATATCATTCATAGATAACTTTAGCACATACGGTATTTGAATTATTTCAGTGGGACCATATATATCAAACATTACTTTATCCCACACAATCCCATCTGGAATTGGCACTGCAGAAATGTTCACAAAGGACAAGTCTCTTCGAACCTTATGTGATGAAAAATGTGGTTTCAACACCTCCTCCCCCTGTTCAACCGCTGATCTCTCGGGAAGAAAATTACCATGTATCAACAGAAAAAAGGTGATGACAAACCGAATCCAAAGAAAATATGCTAGCATAGTCAATAAAAGCCACAGATAGTTCCATGGAAAAACAAAATATGTATCTTTGAGCTAACGTATCAGCTTACGTTGACCCGACAGGTCAGCAGTCGAAGAGGTAAACAAGTCCGATTCACCATCGTTGTTGTCGGCAAAGTAACCAGAGGCAGTTCGTGCAAAAGGCGTTGCCGTGGTCAATGGAGGAATTGGTGTTTCCCGCGGTGATACACTGTAGACAGCACCATCCGTCACGTTTGTAGTCATGGTGAGTTGATCAAATGTTTCTAAGTTGGTCGTTGTTAGTGGAACTAATGCGAGATCATCATCCACCCTCCCCAAGCTCGGAGAGTCAACAGTGTTGGTATAGACAACTTGAAGTGGAACTTCTTCTCCAGTAGTGAGAGGGGTTCGGGAACTACTGGACGTTCCTCTTGGTCTGCTGTGTAGAATCGGCCACATGTTGTAACTTGACATTGTCAATAGAAACAAAGCGATTTTCTTTGGCACCTGGCAACGGAGGTAGAATAACAGTTCTGGTACAGTGTATCCCCAACACAGTGACTGGTGCTCGATAAGAAGGGCCAAATTATTTTTTCACTGCGGCCTTTTCACGCACAAGATCCCCAACCCTGGGAATCCAGCCGGTAGGCGTTACTGGCACATCCTTTATTCCTGTGGAGGCAGCACTTTTAGAAGAGTTATCTTCACGGAACTGCTGTAATTCCTGTAAAACAGTGACATGATAATTTATGTCAAAAGGTGTTCCCGCCGCCTCCACACCAGGACCATCAAGATCCGGAACAAACATTTGTTTTCCGAACAGGCACTCATATGAAGTACGACCCCCCAGGGACCTTCTAGGCAGGTTATTTAGTGCTCTCTGAACTCCATACAGGTGGGTTAGCCAACTACGACCCGTACCGAAGACTCTGGCTGTTAAGGATTGCTTTCAATCACGGTTTAATCGCTCCACAACAGAATTTCCCTCGGGATGAAATGGAGACGAGTACTGGAGCTGGACCCCCAACGAAGCCATGGTGCCCCTGAATGCCCTTGAGGCAAAAGCAGGGCCCTGGTCTGAATGGAATGCCGCAACTGCATATGTACAGACAAAGACTCGCAAATCTTTAATAACAGTCCGAGCGTCAGCCGAGCGTTGTGGCCACACCCACACAAATCTGGAGCAAGAATCTACAGCGACTAGTATATATTTGTATGCACTATCCGGGGTTAGTGGACGGCAATGATCCAAGTACACACATTGTAATGGTCTGTTTTATATTAAGAGGGGTGTCTGCGGCGGGCGCTTAGGTGTTGAAACTTTAATTTGTTGACAGATTTTGCAACAAAGGACATACTGCTTAGTCTCTTTATAGAGACCAGGCCACCAATAACGGTCCTGCAATAGCGAAATTGTAGCTGCCACGCCAGCATGTGAAGATGCCACCCCCTCATTCGCTGCTTTAATGAATTGTGGCCTTACATCTTTATTGGGGATGTCGCGTACGCCTACGCTTGGAATTTTAACTTCAGCGTTCAGCATACTTCCCATGAACTGTAGCTTTTATGGCAGCCATAATGTCTGTGTCTGGTTTGGAACTCGAACGAGTCACTGCAGCTACAGTGGCAACTGCCACTGCCAACTTTGCGGCTTCATCAGCCAAGTTATTTCCAGCAACGTGTATTCCAACGCGCTGGTGCCCAAGTGTATGTACAACATGGACTTTGGGTAGCATCTCTTTCAGGTCTGCTACCTTCCCCCACAGTAGTCTGTGTTTTATGGTGTTGGCTTTTGAATCTCTGAACCCATTCAAGCGCCAGTAATGCAGGTATTCATTAAAGGACTGGACGCAATAATACGAATCACAAACAATCAGGGTAAACTGTGTCGGATCTGTATGTTCTAGTGCCATTAGTAGAGCTTTCAGCTCAGACAATTGTGCTGTACAATCCCCTAAGGTCTGTGTATAGGTATGTTGGGGACAGAATTTCTCCCCCTCCATATAGCCACTCACAACCGAACATGCAGCAGAATATTGGTGTTTCGTACCAAACGCTGGTTGTGCAGAGCCATTGGTGTACATGACTACCTGATATTGATCAATAGGCAACGTGTCAGTGGGAACTGGATATTCAACTTCATATTGTAGAAATTCCTGAGTTTGTAACTTTGGGTCAAAAATGTAGTCTACATCAGTGGCTGTTAAAGACGTAGCCCATTGTATCCATCATGGGTGGAGTGCTTTTGCGTTTGGGACGCTAGCTTTTGTAACAGCCTCAAGTGCCAGAATAGGAGAAACGACTATAATGTGTTTTCCCTGGGCAAGAGGTCTCTCTTTAATAACAGCCATCTGGACAGCAGTGAGAATTTTCTCTGTGGGAGTAAATCATTGTGCAGCAGTGGAATACAAGTGTGACTTGTATGCAATCGGGACTGTCTCACCTTCATTAAATGTGACATAAGTAAACCCAATGGCCCCAGCTATCACCCTGATGACCAAATGTGTCTTATTGTCCCGTGTTTGTAGATGTTTTGTTGCTATCATATCTGCTTGTAACTCCCGAAGAGTATGTGTATGTTCAATTGTCCAGAATTTACTTGAAAAATCAGGACGTATTAATTCATATAAAGGTTTTATGCACGTAGCATAATCAGGAATGTATGTTCTGCCAAAATTTAGAAAGCTCAACAATGATTGTAGTTTTTTAATCGTATTTGGTGGTTGCAATTGTGCACACTTTTCTAAAAATTGTGGCGCTAGGCTCTTTCCTTCATTCGACAGCTCATATCCCAGGAACAGGACGCTGAGGAAGGCAATTTTAGATTTTTTGTAATTCGATTTGAAGCCGATTTCGGCAAACCCTACAACAATGCGGGCTACGCGTCTTAAATGTTGCAGCAACTTGTCATCCGTGAGATATATATCATTCACATATGACAACGCTTCAGGGTCTAACTTGTGTAAAATAGCAGTCAAACGAGCTGCAAACAGTCCTGGGCTGTTCTTATACCCCTGAGGCAAACAACTGATTTTTTTCTGGGAGCCTAGTACGCTAAAGCTTGTTAAATCTCTGCTTTCAGGTGCTATATTCTGGCAGAAGAATCCATTCGAGATATCCAAAGTCGTTTTATATTTTTTCCGCACAATGTTACTCATTAGTGCAGTGCTATGTGAATTTTGTATAGCATATGTACTTGTATGTCCGTTCAAATGTCTGTATTCTAAGACTATTCTATATGAATGGACCGGTTTAGCTACAGGGAATAAGGGATTATTCATCGGCGAGACACAGGGTTCGATCACCCCCTGGTATTCTAATTGTGTAAGTATTTCTCTCACGGTGCCCTTGCTTCATGTTTTATTGGATACTGCGGTTGTGGCTGAGGTTCACCTTTAATGGGAATTAAATGGTATGGTGAATCCCTGTCCCACCCTACGTGATTTCTATATAACGCATGTGCCTGTGCGAGAGCCCATTCTATAGAATAGGACTCAGCGAGTTCCTCTAGAACAAGGGGAGTGAAGGAAGGTTTAATAACTTCCTCCCCAGCTGGGCAGGTGCGGACAAAATCAGGCGGGCAATCTTGTTCGGCCAACAAAATGTCATATATTTTAACCACACGATCCCAAAAGATTACGTGTATGGTGCGTTCAATGTCTCCTTCCAATTGTAGAGTTACTCTATAAACCCTATCGGGTTCAGAGACACGCAAGTCTGCTGTTTCTACTTGTATGAAGTCATCAGTTGCTTTCACCTCCAGATGCTCTAGAAGATTCCGGCAAACTATTGTGACCTCTGCCGCGCTGTCTAGGAGTGCTAAAGCCCAGTTCTTGTTCTTCAAGAGAACCCTCTTCCTGAGTGGCATGTCTAACTGAGAGTGCTGCCACTTTTTTCTTTTTAAACTGTTGTTTTTGTTGTACCGGTTTCTCTTCCTTCTTGACAGAAACCTCCGAAGAGGATTGTGATTCCTGTCTCGGTTTCACGTACTCTGTTCTCCGATCTGATCGCCCACCTCTCTCATTTCTCTTTTCCGATGAGTCCTGAAAGGAACGAGATTGTCGTGTGTCAGTATATTGATATCTATCAGGCGTTTTTATATTCTCTCTATTTCTGAGATTATACCTATTCTGCGGGGTCTCCGTACGTGGAGATTCTCCCCTTTCTTTTTTAGGTGTTTGTTGTTTTTTCTCCCAGCACTTCTTATTACCCTCAGGTTGTTGTTTTGTATTGTATTTATTAACTTTTCCCTGAAATTGAGGTTTTTGTAGTCTAGCCCCCAGACTATCTCGACCGATACTGGAATATGTTTCCGCTATTATTTTAGGCAGTTCCCGCTCCTGATCTTGTTGGGGAACGTCACGAAGACACATGCGCACTGCAAGTGCAACTGCTTCCCCTTTTAGATTACCTAGGATAATTGAAAAAACCATGGCAAAGTTGCCCATCAGTTGCATTCCTAAATCTAAGGCCGGGGCAGCCCAGTATTCATCTTGAATTTGTTTAAGCACTTCCGGTAGGTTGGCTAGTGTCGGTGTACCGTGTGCCGTTGTACAGAGCGCGGCAAACACCGTGCCCCATGTATTACAGTGTTCAACTGTAGGAACCATCCCAAAGGGCAAGCACATAGTTAATACTCTATGTTTATCCTGAGGTCCCGTATGGGGAAATACCGCCTCCAGCGTATTCATTTTTTGTGCCGAGTCTCCTCTCGTTTTTCTGGGACTTCACCCATAATAGAGCATACAGTCACCGGATTTATACCTGGTGTTACTGCATGTGGTTGTGCTGGAGCAGCATGCGCTGGGTTCGTATTTAGTGTCTGCATCACAAATTGTACTAATCATCTATATATTGCTGTTAATTCAGTATATAAGTGTCGAACCTCAGCTACCGCCATGTTCACAACCGCAGGATGAGGGGTATATGTGGCCAATAAAGGACATGTAGGACCTTCATTACTTAGTGGACTTAACCTTACTGGTAAAATTGTATGGGGTAGGGCGCCATCAAGCCAATTATTATGTTCTTGATAAGATAAAGGTATCTCTAAGTATGCGTACGCCCTGTACTGCCCAGGCGCGTTCGCAACTGTATATGTATGGAATGTATTTGTATTCCCATCAACTGCTGGAAATGTGACCCAAGAATAGAACAGCTCTGTTCTATAAACTGCGTGAGCGTCCACCACAAATGTGACTGGACCTCCCTGTGCTGTAAGTCCATGTGCTAATAAATGTGTTGTAAGTGGTTGTCTCATATTAAGAGCTATTTGTACAGCCTGGGGATTTGCCATTATAAAAGCACTAAACGTTCAGAGAAGGCACACCAAGACAGGGTCTTTTTTCCTTTTAAGGTTCAAGCTTGAACAACCACCTGCTGTAAAATAGGGTTACCTATACGGCGGTGGTGGAAATCCTCAGTACCACGGATGTCTTCGTATAGGGAACTGAGGGGTCATTATATTATATGAGACCGTGATATACCGGTGGACCCGAAAATTAAAGCCTGACCAAACGTTGGCGACGCCATGTCGCGTAGGTTCTCATTATCCTAATGAGACTACTGGATTTTGAGCGGCAAGATCGTTCACAGTGTGGGGGACTAAGTCTGACCCACGGTGAAGGACCCTTGTCACTCTAAATCCAGGTTTTGCTCTGGCTAACTAGCAGTGCCTCATCTCTCCCAAAGGGAACAGACAATTGGGCAGCCAAGCGCATGACATCTTTAGTACTTCCCAGGGAAGTCGTGGTCACTCAGGTCACAACCGGTTCTCTCATACATAGTATGGTCTCATATAGAAATAACAAAGGCAGTTTAAGTTTTAAAGATTGGTTTAATAAAACGACTGCATTTTAGATAGCAAAGCGTGAGCTGCAATAACCAGAACTACACAACACAGTAGGATTGAAACAGTAACGATGACAGTGAAGCACAAGAATAGGGCTATCATAGTGCAACTAGATTATTTTCTCTCAAAGTTATATTCTGAGCACAGCATGTGAAGCTCTAAGCCTGCCTTTCAGGTTCCCCCGGGAGGACATCAACCCTCATACCTGAGCAAAGGCCTGTAATCTGCATCAGCATCTGCAACGGGGCAGTCAGCATCTAGTTGTAGGTTCCTGGTCGGAATCTCCCTCTGACCTGTACTAGGACTAAGAAGTGTTTTTATAACTAACACGCAGATGTTGTAAGAAAATGTCCCTACGTGAGAATGTGTATCTTCTACTAATACTGAAGACTAAACTTCTACCACGTTTACCGGCAATGTACCAGACTGTAGCCTTGACTGAAGCACAGGGTGATTAAGAATGCATTATTTGAGAACACAGTGCTAAACTAAGCTAAACAGTGAGATAGAAGTAAATAAAAACAAGACCGTAAAACTGGTTATTGTAAAATAACAGTGCAAGGTTGAATAAAATGTATCTAGGGCAAAGTGCACAGCTTCCTATGATGTTAAACTAACGTGCATGAAGCTATACTAAAAATGGCTACACTACAGGGCAATGACCTTTGACTTTTCACATTTGTTTGAAACTAAACCCAAACAATTGTCTTTTTTGGTATACATTTGTCATGCAATTCCTTTTCTACCTTGATTTTGTTCCTAAAAAATTAGTGGTGTCTTCCTACAATTGTGTGTGTTTCTGCCTGCTTGCTGATCCATTTGCTGTTGTTTGCAGTGCCTGACGTTGTGGGCAATGCTATCCCCCAAGACAAGGGTATATGTTGACTGTATGGAGATGTGAGTGTAAATGCAATCGTGGCGTCATAGCATTGTGTTCTGTTTGTTATGATAAGTATTTAATCTTGCGTTGTCCAATGTGAGCACGTATTGTGTTAGACTTGTCCCCCTGTTATGGGTTACAGATTCATCAAATGTGTGGCAGCTAGAGGTTTGTTTGTGCAGACATGGAGGGTCAATAATTGTGCTACCCATTCAGTTGGAGTTGTGTGTGCTTTCATGCCCTGCACTTCCACATTGTGCAGATAGGCATGCAATTTGGCTCTACTATTGCTTGTCCCATAGATCCCTGAAGGGGCATGTGAAAAGTGTGATGTGTCCCAGTGCAGCTGCTCTCCCTGAGCGCTCCTGATGACCCCATCCCTATTGTGAAGGTATTGTTTGCATAGTGAGCTTGGAATATTTGTCTCTATGTCTATTGTACAACACATTGTCCATTCATTGTTTTGCAGTGTGGGTGATAGGTGTGTGTCCATTGCAGGGCTGTTTAATGGGAGTAGTGTTTGTGTTCCATGCCACATCCATACATATGTGTGTTGACTGTGACGACAGTCCATGGCATGGGTGCAATGTGAGTATGTGAACTGTATTTATAGATGTGATGTTGTGTACACTTCACTGTCCCTGAGACTTTTGTGCAGTGTTGCGATGCAGTGTGAGTGATCTGCCCAAAGGGGGCATTTTGTAATTGTGAATGTGTCCATCCTTGTGTATGATTCCGACCCGGGACGCAATGAAAATTTTACTTGGTGCCTGTAGCATGAGCCCCATAAAATGTGGCTTATGGTACGACAATCTATTGTTGAACGTAATGACACAGGTAGGTGTGTTTACTTAAGGTCAGTTGCATCAACAGAGGTGTGGATTTTGTGCACTTTTGATGATCAGCAGCAGTGGCAGGACGTGTGTGATGGGCTACATGGTGGCATCGAATGTATAAGGCAAGTGAGATGTGGTGGCTGGACCGCCATGGTCACATTGGCTGTGAGCAACCCCATAATGTGTCTGCCAAAAATACTGTCTCTGCCTGCCTGGTTGTGCTGCCTTGTGACCGCGGCTGTCTGTGCTGCCTGGTGGTGCCAGCGGGACCACAGTGGTTTTTGCTCCATAGGCCCACATGACTTGCAATTGGGTGGTCTCACTGCCAATCCGATAGCAGTCAAACTGCCAAAGCCGCCATGGTGGACCTCCAAATCTTGTAATGAAGCCCTTAGTCTGGAAAGAATGTCAGATTGCAGTTGCTTTGACCCAGGACAGTAGGTGATGATAAAATCAATATCACTGAAAACATTGAGCAGATGTGCTCTGCAGGGAGCAACTGCTTTGAATAGTAAACAATAGGATAAAGATAACAAGTTTTTTTTTTGGGGGGGAAACACCCCACCCACTGCTACTTGGGAAGCATTCGCTTCCACAAAGTAGGCTTGATCTGGGTCCAGCTGTAGTAGCACTGGAGCTGTAGTAAACTTGTGTTTTAAGGTACGGAAAACTTGCTCTGAAATGGAACTCTGGAACTCTCTTCCTCTTCATGTAGCTGTTGATGTGTCTCAGCATTGAAGAAAGGACTCCTTGGAGGACACCACTGAAAGTTGGTTGGAGAATGCCCCCAGATACTGTCATAGTGTATTGAAAAGAGCAATTGGCCACAAAACGAAGTAGTACCATGTCACTGTTTGTATTATTACTGTTGTATTCGTATTGTGAAGAAGGAGATCAGGCTCCAGTTGGTGACACAAATCCAAGAATATTTGCATATTTAGCCGAAATGGTTTAATAATATCCTTTTTCTCCATGGTGGCAAGGTGTGGAAAAGGCCTGAAGACTTGAGGCCATCATTTCCTACCCATGCCTGGGTTCAAATGTCTGCTTGTTTGGAAAACTAAATATCAGCTTAACTGGTCATACCATACCTTCATAATCAACACGTATTTGATATCTTGGTAACATTATGAATCTCATTGTGTCATGTAAGTACATACAATGTTTTCAAATTGTTTTTTACATCAAAATGCACTTTTTCCCTGTCTAGTTTTTTATTATGTGCGAATAATACATTTGAAATATAGTTTCACATATATATTTTTTTAGTTCTAAATACTGTCAATGGAGGTATTACTTTACCCACTGAACTACTGATGTCAAATACAGTCAAGGTTCACTGTTAATGTGGCATTTCTTGCCAAAAACAGTGTCTCTTTTATCTGATATTTGTACATACACTAGCCTCCATTTTGAATACAGGTAATGCACTACCAACTGAAAAACGTACCGCTTCACACCCTAAAATACTGGATGCCGGACCTTGCTAGCATTGGCTAGCCAACGGCCATCATCAGAACTTGACCGCAAAGTAGGTGGTAAACTCCCTGACAGACCCTGCCATGCACTCACATGTGTGACAGTTACACATGATAGACAATGTCTATGTCTGTCTCCATCACAGGTCACGTCTGATCTGTACTTTTATGCAGTGTATTGAAAAAAAGCTCACTTGAAAGGAGAATGGACTTGAGGTTGCCCGTCCAGAAATCGAATCAACGCACGTTTGTGGGAGAGAAAAACTACACATCGCCTACCCGGCTGGAACAAAAACTACGCACAACCTCACTTAAGACTCTTTTTACCTTAAAAATAATAACTTTGCTTGTGTATGCTGGATTTTGGTTGTTTTGGTCTTGTTTGATTTAGATAAATATTAACTTTTTTGTGTCCCTTTTATTGCGTTTTCACTGTCTTACTGTGTGTGCTGGTATAAATACTTTACACATTGATTCTGGGATACGCCTGACTGCTTGTGCCTAGCTACCAAGGGGGTGAGCAGGGATTATCCGAGGTGTGCATCTCACTTACCCTGACTAGAGTGAGTGTCCCTGTTTGGGCAGAGTTCATACTGACTGCCAACCAGAGACCCCATTTCTAACAATAGGTGGCTGGGTGATTATGAGAGTGGGTCCACAAATGAATGAAAGAGTGAGTTCAGGGGTGTACGAATGGATGAGTGACTGGAAAGGTAATGGGTGAATGGACAGACACAAGGACGGACGGATGAATGGATGGCACAGTCAATTCTCAAAGTCATTTGTGGAATGTGCCCTCAGCCTTAGCAGGACGTGCAGTATGAGAAGATTGTGCACTAAAGCATGCCTGTATTGGAAGTGTCATGAATACATCAATCACCTGACAGTGCACAGTGCACCTTCATATTTAAATTGCATCTGTCCTCACTCTTGGTTAGTAAAGCTAAATTATATATATAGGGTTTTAATGTTCATTCTGCAGTCTCTGCTCAACAACCATTGCAGCCTCTTTATGCAGTGTTCTGATCCTCCTTTCGACTGATGCAAATATATCTCCTGATTGCTTTCCGTTTTCCTACTGCCCTCCGCTGCCTCTTTTTGCATCCCCGAGCATTCTTCTCATTCTGCGGGAATTTAAATGTTTTCTCTATATTAAGTACAGTTGCCTCTATAAAATTACATTTCTAAGTTCCATAAAATATACCTTCCAGGTCACAACACATAAAAGTATGTTAATGCTCTATCTACAAGTAGAGGAATGCATAATGGTACTTACCCTAGTTGTATAGGTGCAATACCAAAGGGGAGATCCGAGGAGGGTTGTGGGGGGAGGAAGAAACGGAGAAACGGAAGGGAGTGAGGAGGAGAAATGGGGAAAAGGAAAGAGCTTGGGAGAGTAAAACAAGGAGGACTAGAAAGAGAAAGATGAGCGAAGAAAAGAAAGATATCATCAGAGAACCATCAGCAAAATTTTAATTTTGTTTTACGTTTGCTGTGACCAAAAATACAATTTGGCAATTTCACAGAAACACCATTTGGCAAATTCGCAGAGAATGCCCATGCTCAGATGATGTAAACACAGTGAAACCTAGCAATTTGAGGGTCTTGGGCCGATATTTATACTTTTTAAGTGCCGCATTTTTGTAATTTTTAGACGCAAAAGCGGCGCAAACTTACAAAATCCAATATCATTTGTAAATTGTCGCCGCATTTGCATAAAAAAATGGCGCAAATGAGGCGTGTTGGAAATGGCCCTTTTTGTAGGGTCATCCCTAGACTTTTTGCCTCCTTCCTCCTATTTTTTCTGACCAGTTTTTGTTGGCTTTAGGAGTCTGGGCACTTTACCACTGCTAATCAGTGCTGAAGTGCATATGCTCTCTGTGTAAATTGTATTGTTGATTGGTTATCCATGACTGACATATTTGATTTACTAGTAAGTCCCAATATAGTGCACTTGAGGTGCCAGGGCCTGTATATCAAATGCTACTAGTGGGCCTGCAGCACTGGTTGTGCCACCCACATTTGTAGCCTTGCAACCATGGCTCAGACCTGCCACTGACATGTCTGTGTGTGCTGTTTTAAGCTGCCAATTAGATGTGGCAAGTGTGCCCACATGGCAGGCCTAAACCTTCCCTTTTTCTACATTTAAGGCACCCCTAAGGTGTGCCCTAGGTAGCCCCATGGGCAGGGTGCAGTGCATGTTTAAGGTAGGACATATACTAATGTGTTTTATATGTCCTAACAGTCAAATACTGCCAAATTCGGGTTTCACTGTCAAGGCCTATCTCTCTCATATGTTTACATGGGGGCTGCCTTTAAATATCCTTAAAGTGTAGATTCCCTTTGAGAGCAGATAAAAATGTAGAGTTTAGGGTCTCTGAACTCACAATTCAAAAATACATCTTTTAGTGAAGTTTGTTTTTAAATTGTCTGTTTGCGAATGCTACTTTTAGAAAGTAGGCATTTGCTTACTCAAAGCATTCTGTGACTCTGCCTGTTTGTGGATTGTCTGTCTGGGTCAGTTTGACAGTTGGGCTGTTTTGCACCTCTCTCTAGACAGTGACACGAAGGGGGCGGGGTGTAGCCTGCATATCCTGATAAAGCATCTGAGCTAGAGGGGTGGGAGGAGTGGTCATTCACACCTGAAAGGATTGTGCCTGCCCTCAGTCAATGCAGTCTCAAACCCAATGGCGTGTGTCTGGGGCCTAGCCTGGACAAGGAAGGATATTGCAAACACTTGAGACTTTGCTCTGAAGTTTGCCAACTTCAAAGGCAGAAAGGGGTATAAGAAGAAGACCCAAAACCCAGACTTTAGAATCTTTCTGGAATCAAGAGAAACATCTGCCCAGGGGAAGAGCTGAAGAGCTGAAGAGCTGAAGGAGGAGTACTGTCCATTTTACTATGTTGCTTTGCTGGACTGGCCTACAGTTGCTGTTTCTGCCTGAAAAGTCTGCAAAGGGTGAACTTTGCTGTGTGTCCCGCTTGAGGAAGTTCTCCAAGGGCTTGGAGTAGAGCTTGCCTCCTGTTGGAAGTCTCAGGGATATCAAAGACTTCAGTTTCCTCTTCCTACAGCACTGGGAAATGTGTGTTTTGTGCTGTTCATGGAGAAAAACCACTGCAATGCCATCAATGATGCACAGAGCCGCACTGCCCCGCTTCGCCCCACAACCGTGGTCTCACCAATACTATCATCGGATGACTTCACTGAGCTGCTGCTCACACTGTGACCTGTGGGCCCCACACCCCGGCATCACCTGCTCACACCACAGCCTGGGCATCCCCAATGCCACCGCTCCTGCTGACACCGGCACCACTGCCTGCACGTGGCTTGTGGACACCGCTCATGAGGTACATGAAGCACGCCTCGTCCCGCACCGCTGGCTTGGGCCTACCGACTTCAGCTCTTCAGCAATGACAACGCCGCTGGCTGCACCGTGACCTGGTGACACCACACATTGCACCACCCCACTTCACACCGCAGACCTGGTCTCACCAATGCCACTGTACGCTGCCACTGTACGCTGCCACCGAGCTGCTGCCTGCTCCGTGACCTGTGGGCACTGCACGTCTCATCGTCTCGCTTCGCACCACAACCCCGACGCCATAAACACCAGAGCTCCTGACTTCATCCGCCCGGAGTTCGATCTGCAATGCGTGTGACTTCAAGGGCCCAATGATCCACGCACTGACCTAAGAACCGACAACGCGGCGCCAGCATGCCACTCTCCAGAGCTCAATGTGAGAATCACGACGGCTTGCAAATCCAGGTACTGTTTGCTGGTCTTCCCGACACCGTAGCTTGCCTGTGACGCCGCAGTCGGCCTGATCTGTTGGTTTTGTTGATCACGAAGCCGTGATAGCCCAAGATGGAGCTTTCGACTTCAAGGAACTGTATTTTTGAGTAAATCTTGCAGAATTTATATATCTATTACTGCATGGTGGATGTTTATCGTATTTGGTTTCATCCTATATAGATAAATATTGGCTATACTCTAAAACGGGTGTGGTGTCCTTTTGTATTGTTTTCATTTATTACTGTGTGATATGTGCAAATGCTTTACACATTGATTCTGAGATAAGCCTGACTGCTCATGCCAAGCTACCAAGGGGGTGATCAGGGGTTATCTGAGCGGGCATCTCCCTTATCCTGACTAGAGTGAGGGTTCCTACTTGGACAGGGTTCAAAGCGACTGCCAAATAGAAACCCCATTTCTAACACAGTGCTAAAAAGTATAAATATGGGCCTTGATGGCTTCCATCCATGCTTTTTTTATCAAAAGTGTAGCTTAGTGTGCAATGGTGTCTAGAATACAGTTACAACGCAGTGTTTTAAAGTCGCCTTGTTTAACCTCCAATTGAGATATTGTAGCATAAAGCATTGTTGCAACAAATCTGCGACCTTTAGGAGATACTGGGCTGATGAGTAACACTCAAAACAGAATGAACTGCCCATATCACAATTAAAACGATCTACAATCTGATTCAGCTTCTCTCACAAGCCAACTTTAGTATGCAAGCACATTTTAGGTGGTTATTCTGGTTCTAAGCTTCTTTCCTGAAAGGAGACTCAGAAAGAGATGGACTTAAGACCTGCTTTCTAAACTCTTTTAATTGCTCCTTTAGGTCTGGCCATAGACAGTTACATTTGTTGGTGACTTCATGCCCTCACCTTTTCATCAAAATATGGTAGGAAATACAGAGAGAGGGTGGCTTTTCATTCAGCCTGTATAGCAAGTCCTATTCATATGTTTTGGTGTTTTGCATTTGTATGGGTGTGTTGTCCATCAAGGCTATGGCTTTGTGGACGGTTGCAGTGTCCCATTTACGTGTCTTTTAGGTATTGTGATGCAGATCAAATTATCAGTTTATAATACTGGAGCCTGTACTATATTACATATTTGCTTTTCTGACATGTCATTTTATGTACTGGTTAAAGGCTTTTTGTTTAGGAAGTGTTTGCTGTTTGGATGTCGTAGTCTGTTATATAAACAGTATGCTATTCACTAATCAACCGTGCACATTGATTTGTTCTCACTTTGCTGTCACTATAACATGTTTAGTGTGGACAATTTTTATCATCACAAAGTAAAGACATGCACACATAAAGGCTTTAATGCAAGGAAAGTAACATTCCTCTTTCAATAGTATCTAGTGTGCAACATTCTCTGCATGCCTTTTAGGTTCTCCAGTGACAGCACAAATGTCATCTTCTGATTCCTTTTCAAAGTAACTTTCTTTAGGGGGTACTGCCTAACTCTTTTAATGTGGTCTATTCAGGAATAGGGTCGTTCTCCCAGCTTCCATATTGTTGTATCCCAAGATGTTGCTTTATTATGAGATTTAGGGGCATATTTTTAAAAAGTGGCGCAGCACACAGTGCTGCGCCACTTTTCTTGCACCACTTAGCACCCCCGTAGCGCCACTGTAAAATATGACGCACCATGGCGGTAGCTAGGGGACTAGCATCAGACTTTTTTGCACTAGTCCAGAACGTTGTAGGATTAGCATAAAAAAATGTTGATGCTAATCCTGCAAAGCTCATTGAGGCCTGTTGTAATCAATGGTGTGCCTCCTTTTAACGCCTGCTCTGAGCAGGCGTTAAAAGTGCCGAAAATAAATGATGCAAAGAAATCTCTTAGATTTCTTTGTGCCATTTTTTCCGCCCCCCTAACGGGGAAACTCCCTCTTTGCGGACATTATGCCTAGCGCAGTCATAATGTAGCACAAAGGGTTACAAAGTGGCGTAATGAATGCATTGCTCCACTTTTTAAATATGGCATGGGGATTTTTGCCTCTTTGGAAACATTAGCATAGAAAGAATGACACTAATGTGGTGCTTAAATATGCCCCTTACTTTCTAGGACATCCGGAGGCATCACATACATTCAGCCAAGTTCTGCTATGTTTACAATAAGCTCTGGCAAATCTACAGTTGTCTCTAGCTAGACCTAAAAAAGACAAGTCTCAGAATAGAGTAATTTAAGCTATATGACTTTGACAGCAAGGGCAAGCCTGTGATAGGTTTCCTGAAGTCCCTTTCAATTTGAGAACGATATAATACCAGTGGATGAATGTAATACTAGCCGATGAAGGACAATATGGCGCTTGAAGGGCCATATCACATGAAATAAGCACTGACACCCATATTTATACTTTTTTAACGCTGTATTTGGGCCGCTTTTTTATACAAAAGCGGCGCAAACTTAAAAAATAGAATTGTGGCCCATATTTATACTTTTTTAGCGCCGCATTTGGGTCATTTTTTTACGCAAAAGCGGCGCAAACTTGCAAAATAAATTGTGGCCCATATTTATACTTTTTTTGCACCACATTTACACCGCGTTTTGATGCAAAATCGGCGCAAACTTACAAAATACAATTGCATTTTGTAAGTTTGAGCCGTTTTTGCGTACAAAGGCAGCGCAAATGCGGCGCTAAAAAAAGTATAAATATGGGCCTGTATTTTTTACGTTTGCGCCATTTTTGTGTCCAAAAGTGGCGCAAAAGCGGCGCTAAAACAGTATAAATATGGGCTTGTATTTTCTAAGTTTGCACCACTTTTATAAAAAAGTATAAATATGGGCGTGAAGGTTTTAAGATATGCAACACATTTTTAGCTGATAGATGTCCAAACTAGTTGAAGATCTGGCGCAGCACTGTATTTAGACAGTGGTAAATGTTTGCTTGTGAAAGAATATTCGAGGCAGGTTCAGATTTTGGCTGGAAATATTGCAGCATTTGTTGACCTATTTAAACAACTGAATGTAATGCAATGATATACATAAAGCAAAATTACAGCAAAAAACATAACAGCACATTTTAATAAGACAGTCAAGCAGAACGCAACACAGCAACTGCAATATAGAAGACCCACATTACAGTCATAGAGGATGCAAGATGGCTGTCGACTCCAACGAAATGACACACAACAAGAATGGGCAAACTTTCTTATCACACATTGCCCCATTCAGAATCCTTCTTCCTTACAAGGGTAGTAAAAGATTTTGAAGCAAGAAAACTGTTTTACCTTAGTTGGCACCATGGACATGCCAGTCAAAATGTTTTGCGATCCGGGTCTTGGGCGTAGGGAATAGAAGATACACATGTTATGAATGGGTGTGAAGAAATGCCTGTCCCAGTCATGAGAAATTATTTTTGGCCACTCAAAACATTTGTATATTTTCTCAAATTCATTTTAGCAGAAAGAAGTGCCTTGGTAACATAGTCATTTCTCAATGACCCAATGGAGAAAGTCTTCATCCATTGTCCACAGAACTAAAAATATGAAAGTCCGATTTGATGCTGAATCTGAACAGTTTTTATCATCTTTTTATTGAGCACCTAAAGAGCACACTATCAACGCCTGCTCCGAAACAGCAGCATTTTTGATGAACGTCAGGTGTTCTAATTAATATCTGCGGATAATCAACGGAACACGACGATATGTATGTTTGTTTCATTCAGATCTTTCGAGTGATCTCCATTGAACATTCGGAAAGACAGATATAGTAAGTTAATGGGCCAACAGCGCCATCTTGAGTTTAGTAAAAAAAAAGCACTTCCAGGCTGCTGGTTTTCAGGAGCACGCGATTTACTCTGGTTCGGTATGCATGAAGTATCCCAAAATACCGTTTTCTAAAGTGAAGTAATTAGCATTAGTTGCGGTGGCTTTTAAGAGTGTACCAATAAGCAGCTTAAAGGGTATTGCCACAAACCAAAGGCAAGAATCCTTTTCCGCCGTGCTGAGGTTGGAAGAAAGAAAAGCAGAATTGCGTCTTGCTCATGATGAAAAAGGGTGGCATCACTAACCGTTCAAATCTAGGGACAGTTCTTCTCCATATTTGCAAGGAGGTGTAACGCCACTTTTGTGGCTTTACACGTCCTTGTAAATAATATGGGCCTCTCCCTCACAATTTTCTTCCTCAGAGGGGCGTGCAATGGGGGCTACAGTGGGAGTTCCGCGGCAACACCCATAGCTTTTGACAGCGCCAAAATCCAACACCACCCCAGAGGGAATACTTTTATTCCTCCTCATTTTTTGCTTTTTTATGTGTGCTGCAGAATGCCATGGATGATCGTTAATGTGCAGGAAGGGACACCTTCCAGCACATAAACAATCATACCCCTCAGCAACGATGCCTACGCTGGTTCAGGCTGCTGCTTAATTTAGCTCCGGTGCAGGCGGAAACACAGGGGTGCACCGTATTCTTGTAAATACAGCACATCCCTGTGTTTCAAAAGTGATGCACCACAGCGCTGCTAATTTTGGAGCAGCGGTGCGCTGCACCAGTTTCTTGTAAATCTGATCCCTCATTTCAGAAAAACCTTTATGCAAGAGGACTGGACATCAAGAAACCAGGACATGTAAAACACGTGCTACAGAAGATGGGAAGGCAAATTCCAGACATACATTAAACTATATCTTACAAGAGCCACAAATATGCTGAGAAAGCATTCATTAAGTGACCTAATTATGGTTTCATATTATTAGTCAGTGAGCAACGTAATAATAATAAAAGCACATTAACATTTCCTGTATGGACTTCAGTTTAACCGGCAATGTTGTTTCAATACATTGGAAATACCAGGTACGGGTAACAAACAGAACATGTTCTAAAAATCGTGTGTGCATGCAGAAGGATTACGACTGATGGGATGGAAAAGTCACTTGCATGGTAATGGAGATGCTCCCAGGCCCGTGTCTCCCATCTTCAACAATGTCTGAATCCCTGGTGTTGATTTCCTAACCTCTTTCTGTTGTCAGAGGTGACCACAGGTCACAAAGTTGCGCCATAAAAAAGGCTGCCTCATGAACTACGGTGTTCGACCGGGGGGCATCAAAAGCACTTCTCTCAAAGTAGTGAAAGGCTACTACCTTTGCATGACTTAAGTAGCACAAGAGCGGTGGTGGCAGAATACCATTTTGTGATCAGTAGGAGTGAAAAGGCCTTTTTACTTGTGTCACTGGAGTCAGACCTACTATAGTTCCACTGCTGTGGGCTTAACTTATCATTTGCCTATATCAAGTTAGTATGCAGTCCTGTGCAGGGTGTGAATGCATTTATGGAGACCCAGGGCTAAAGGGAGGAACATATGGAGATAGTGTAATCTCCCCAGACTGGTTTGTGTATTGCTGCATTCCTGAGTGCTAGGTGGGACACACACTAGAGGAAGGAGGGACATGCTCTTCAATACACTTCAAAGGGTGCTTTTTGATTCATGGAGAGGTCACTGGAAAAATGCCTGGGTACATCTCAGGAAGGAGATAGGGCTTATAAGAGAGTCATAAAGAGCGCGACGGGGGCCTACGGTAACCTTTTGATGCACATATCACTGTGGCTGACATCCAGATGTGAACCTTTAGTTACTCTCTTGGGCTGTGTTATGGGTCAGATTTGAAGTTGCTCCTGCTGTGACATACTGCTTTCTGGTGGAAGGGTAGGGCAAAGAAGTGGGCACTGCAAAGGCAAGCAGACCCCTAGCACAAACCTCAAAAGACTCAAAACCTAAATCGCATTTGCTGGCATATTTACAAGAAAGTGCACATCATAGATGTTGCACCACTTTTCATGCGCCACCCCTACTGGCACCTAATGACACCATGGTAAAGTTGAGTTTATAATACAGAATTTTTGATGCTATTGTGGCGCTTTACTGCACTAGCATAAAAAATGTTGATGCTAGTGCAGCAAAGTGCATGGAGGCCCATCGGTTACTACTTAAAGTTAAAAATTACACCAAAAATCCTGCAGTGAAATCTAGTAAATTTCACTGCACCATGTTTGCAGGCCTTCTAGTGCCGGAACGCTCCCTTGCATACATTATGCTTGGCACACGCATAATGTGGCGCATGGGGTTACAAAGTGGCACAGTGCATGCATTTCCACTTTGTAAATATGGAGTGGCAAAAATGCCTCCTTAATGCCTCATTAGCGTAAAACAAAATGATGCTAATGTGGTCCAAGAAGGCACTAGGGGCTTGTAAATATGCCCCTGGGTGTCTCGAAATGGATTATAAGAGGGGGAGCTCAAGGATCCCATAATTGTCAACTGTAAAACAGCAAGTCAGGATGTATGTGAAGGAGAAAAAGTTTTGCAAGGCTTCTGCTTGTGACCTGGACTGGGGGATTAGATCTGCCAGTCTACGAGCTGAGTGAGGGGCATCACCTAGGAAAATCCAAGATCAAAATCCACGATCACCTACCCATGGAGCCTTGAGCACCAGTGTCTGCCTGCTTGCCAAGACCAGTATGCTCTGTGGTTAAGAGGAGAGTGCTTGGCGGGAGTGAGGTCTAGTGCTGACAAGTGGATACCCATAGTGAGGTATGAGGAGACAGCTGTTGCATCAATCAGGTCCTTCCTTGTGTACACATTCTAGTCGGCAAACACATATGCCAAAGGAGGTTGCCGTGAAGTTAGCCATGGTTGCACTGATCGGGCTATCACCCATACGCAGAGGAAAGTCAGTGACTCTGTTTGCCAGAGGGGCTGCCATGAAGACTTCAGGAATGCTGTGCCAATCAGGCCATAGCCTGTGTGTGGAGAAGGGTTGATGACCCCATATGCCAGAGGAGTACACTATGAAGAACAAGGAATGTTGGCTGGTTCCACCATCGTTGAGAGGAGACAACAGTGTGTTGACCTGTGGGTGCCCAAGCCCCAGTTGTGAATTAGAACATGATTAATTGTTTATTTCACCTGTGAGAAGGATGAGAGGAACTTACCATCTCACTGGAGGAGGTATCATGTATGCCCAGCTGCTGCCCATGCAGAGCCTCCAGTGCTACTCACCTTCAACAGCCCTTCACGATGACCAAGAGGTAAGTGCTCCTGGGGACTGCAGTAGCACAACTCCTGTCGGTACAGGTAAGACTTATCACAGGGCCACAAGGCCCCAGGGGAAGGTTTTCTGCTGCATAGCAGCTCAGGTGCTGGAACACTTGTGACTTGGGAAGAGTTTGAGTGGGACTCCTGAGACTTTGATTACTATGGGGCTTAACCTAAATGTCACCTATACTGAATAGGGAATAGCCACTACGGCTAGTGAGAGGGAAGTGGTACTCAGTGCCCTGCCTATTGAACATTAGAGCCCAGTGACATGCCTACCGAACACTAGAGTCCTGACTTCAGGGGGCTTTATTAATTGTTTGTGTATGCTGTATTTTACTTTATGTTGGTATATGATTGACCCTTTTTGATAAAAGCAAGTACTGGACTGAACAATCATTTATTGCTGCTACTGAACGTATTTTGAGTTGTGAGCCTGTGTTTTCGTCTCCTTGAGTCTACCTCCTCCCCCTAAGAAGCCTTGGAATGCTCGACCCATGCTACTACTGGAAGTCAAGTCTTGAAGGGGTACATGGTCCATGTTAGAAATGGGGTCTTTGGTTGGCAGTCAGGTTACCCCTGGTCCAAGCAAGGGCCCTCACTCTAGTCAGGGTAAGTCACACACAATCCATATTTATCCTGTGCCCACCCTGTGGTAGCTTGGCACTGAGCATTCAGGCTTAACTTAGAAGGCAATGTGTTAAGTATTTGTGCAATAAGTCATGCAATAACACAGTAGAACACCACAAAAATACACCACACAGTGTTTAGAAAAATATATAATATTTATCTGGATAATTGCAGATCAAAACGATTGAGATGAAATAAGGATATGTTGAAAATATCACTGTAGAAATGATACAAAGGGGCATATTTATCCTCCGTTTGCGCCGACTTTGCGTCAAAAATCTTGACGCACATTCAGCGCAAACGTTGCCCCATATTTAAACCCTGACGCCCGAGCCGGCGCACAAGGGAAATGGCGCTATGTGCGCCAGTTTCTGGAAGCGGCACCCCGCCCTGCGTTAATGACATGCAGGGTAGGCGTTCCCGTCCAAAAACAGACGCACACAGCGGTGCGTCGTATTTATGCTTCCGTGCAAAAATGTCTCCCGCGCGGCAGGCGGCGCAAAAAAATGACGCAAAGCACGAATATCGTGAAATTTTAACGCCTGGGTCAGGGCAGGCGTTAAAATGGGGCAAACACACCTGTACTTAATCAGAACACACAGAACAAACAACAGAGCAGCAGAGCAGCAGAGCAGCAACAGGGAGACATGGAGGTGCTTTTTCTTCAGCGTGCACGTAGACGCAGAGCCCTGCAGCAACAACAGCAGCTACAACAACAACAGCAGGGACCCCAAAGACAGCGCAGAAGGCAGGAGAGGATATTCGGCCCAAGAACAACTCTGCATGGCCTCAGGGAACGAGACATCATCCAGAGGTACCGGTTGAACTGGCAGGCCATTCAGCAGCTGCTGACAAATATTGAACAGCAGTTGGCCCCCACTTTAGTGACTCCCCGCACTATCCCAACCGAAACAAAGCTGCTTGCCGTACTTCACCTGCTGGCAAGTGGCTCGTTTCAGACAACTGGTGCCCTGGTTGGTGGAATATCACAACCATCTTTCTCCGCATTCCTGCCTAAAGTACTGGATGCCATCATTCGCCTGACACCCCGCCACATCTGCTTCCCTAACACACTGCAGATGCAGCAGGACACTAAACAGGGGTTCTACGCCATCAGTGGCTTCCCGCACGTCCTTGGTGCAATTGACTGCACACACGTACGCCTTGTGCCACCTGCTGCGAGTGAACACCTCTACCGCAACAGGAAGCACACACATTCAATCAACGTGCAGGCCATAGTCGATCACCAAGGACTGATCAGCAACATTGTGGCTAAATATCCTGGGAGTGTACATGACGCATTCATCTTCCGTCACTCCACCATCAACCACCACTTCCAGGATGGACGGTATGGCAATGGACTACTTGTTGGTAAGGACAAAAAACAAAGTCATATACACACTGCTCAGAAACCCTCTAGGATAAACAACACATACACCACAATAGCAACACCTAGCCAGGAACACACTGAGGTACTCACATCACTAGCCATGTATCACAAGTCACCATTGAACCTCTCACACATTGGAATTTACTCTACAGCTTAGTGTGGAGACATTAATGACTGTGGTTGCCTAAATATCACCTTGCAAATTGGAAGTCTCACAATAACCTGTACACTAATACAATGCATAAGTTTAAAGGTATGGGATGGCCTGGGTATGTTCATATGAACGTTTCTAATACACTTTCATGTTTCACCTCTACATGGAACTATCATCACACCCCAAGTGAGGACACACGGACACCTGTATCACAAGTCACAATGCAAGGGAGGGCACACTGTACTGGAGAAACCAATACATCCTGCTGACAAACAGGTAGCCAACAAACACATGCTCAGCCTAGGAAAAAAAATCAAAGCAAAAGTTTTCACCAACAACCATAGGTTGTCACATTAGTACACAAAATAGTCACAGACAACACAACACAACTACTGCCATCAAAGATATGTACAACAGTGCCTCCTACATCTAATTGATACCATTCTGTGTTTCTCTTTCAGCTGATCAGGGGTATGGCATCCAGCCTTGGATAATGACACTATATGGGAACCCAAATACTGCTGCTGAGCGGGCATACAATGACGCCCACAAGAGGACACGCAGCATTGTGGAGCGGACCTTTGGGATCCTAAAGTCAAGGTTCCGCTGCCTTGACATAACTGGCGGTGCTCTACTCTATTCCCCAGAGATGGTCTGTAAGATCATACTCACTTGTGCCATATTACACAATATTTGTGTTAAAAGGAATATTCCCCTTCTTGACCTGGACCCAGACATGCCTGAGGATGACGAAGAGGAGGATGCTGGCCTGCATCAGGAGGGGGAACAACCTAACACGGCAGCAGGAGTGCGTAGGCGCCAACAGCTCGTCAATAATTTTTTTTCTTAATTTAATATAATAACTTGTATTCCACACTTGTAAATAAACACAGATAACCAACACCACATCATGCTTTTGCCTATGCATTTCTGACCACCTTTAGTTTGAAATTGCTGAAGAAGAATGTCGTCTCATTGAGCAAGAATGTTATAACAGTCATCACACCAAAAATTAACATCACAAATGTATGCACAGAGGGTAGGATATGACATGATATATTACCATACACAGAGCCCAACAGGAGTACAAATGTGGCAATTACACATGCCGGATCCAAACACCTGAAACAGTCTCTCATGCAGCCCAAAATTTGAGATCATTTGAAAGTCACATCACACGTGTTCAGAGACAGGGTGGGACCATCCATGTGTACGTGACCATGTCATCAATGGCTTCTCTCAAGTGTGTGATATGAGCAATACACAATTGGAACAACATCAGCTGCCACCAACTCAGGAGGAGACCTTGAAGTCACAGTGACAACATACACCCAGACAGGTGATAGTGGATCCACCTTCCAACACACATGTACACATATGTCATACAATCAACCTAATATTTGAAAGTAGACCATCACAGTTGTGTCCCAGTTTGAACCTAGCAGGAAGAATGTAACATGCCACTTGTAGGAGGCTGGACTGGCTTGTAGTGAGTACCAAGGGGTACTTGCACCTTGCACCAGGCCCAGTTATCCCTTATTAGTGTATAGGGTGTCTAGCAGCTTAGGCTGATAGATAATGGTAGCTTAGCAGAGCAGCTTAGGCTGAACTAGGAGACGTGTGAAGCTACTACAGTACCACTTAGTGTCATATGCACAATATCATAAGAAAACACAATACACAGTTATACTAAAAATAAAGGTACTTTATTTTTATGACAATATGCCAAAGTATCTCAGAGTGTACCCTCAGTGAGAGGATAGGAAATATACACAAGATATATATACACAATACCAGAAATATGCAGTATAGTCTTAGAAAACAGTGCAAACAATGTATAGTTACAATAGGATGCAATGGGGACACATAGGGATAGGGGCAACACAAACCATATACTCCAAAAGTGGAATGCGAACCCCGAATGGACCCCAAACCTATGTGACCTTGTAGAGGGTTGCTGGGACTATTAGAAAATAGTGAGGGTTAGAAAAATAGCCCACCCCAAGACCCTGAAAAGTGAGTGCAAAGTAAACTAAAGTTCCCCAAAGGACAAAGAAGTCGTGATAGAGGAATAAGGAAGGAAAGACACAAACCAACAATGCAACAATGCTGGATTTCCAATCTGGGGTACCTGTGGAACAAGGGGACCAAGTCCAATAGTCACAAGCAAGTCGGAGATGGGCAGATGCCCAGGAAATGCCAGCTGCGGGTGCAAAGAAGCTTCTACTGGACAGAAGAAGCTGCGGTTTCTGCAGGAACGCAAAGGGTTAGAGACTTTCCCTTTGGAGGACGGATTCCTCTTGCCTTGTAGAGTCGTGCAGAAGTGTTTTCCCGCCAAAAGAACGCCAACAAGCCTTGCTAGCTGCAAATCATGCGGTTAGCGTTTTTGGATGCTGCTGTGGCCCAGGAGGGACCAGGAGGTCGCAAATTGGACCAGGAGGTAGACGGGACGTCGAGCAAGACAAGGAGCCCTCTTAGCAGCAGGTAGCACCCGGAGAAGTGCCAGAACCAGGCACTATGAGGATGCGTGAAACGGTGCTCACCCGAAGTCGCACAAAGGAGTCCCACGTCGCCGGAGACCAACTTAGAAAGTCGTGCTATGCAGGTTAGAGTACCGTGGACCCAGCCTTGGCTGTGCACAAAGGATTTCTGCCGGAAGTGCACAGGGGCCGGAGTAGCTGCAAAAGTCTCGGTTCCCAGCAATGCAGTCTAGCGAGGTGAGGCAAGGACTTACCTCCACCAAACTTGGACTGAAGAGTCACTGGACTGTGGGAGTCACTTGGACAGAGTTGCTGGATTCGAGGGACCTCGCTCGTCGTGCTGAGAGGAGACCCAAGAAACCGGTAATGCAGCTTTTTGGTGCCTGCGGTTGCAGGGGGACGATTCCGTCAACCCACGGGTGATTTCTTCGGAGCTTCTAGTGCAGAGAGGAGGCAGACTACCCCCACAGCATGCACCACCAGGAAAACAGTCGAGAAGCCGGAAGGATCAGCGTTACAGAGTTGCAGTAGTCGTCTTTGCTACTATGTTGCAGTTTTGCAGGCTTCCAGCGCGGTCAGCAGTCAATTCCTTGGCAGAATGTGAAGAGAGAGATGCAGAGGAACTCGGATGAGCTCTTGCATTCGTTATCTAAAGAATCCCAAGAGACAGAGACCCTAAATAGCCAGAAAAGAGGGTTGGCTACCTAGGAGAGAGGATAGGTTAGCAACACCTGAAGGAGCCTATCACAAGGAGTCTCTGACGTCACCTGGTGGCACTGGCCACTCAGAGCAGTCCAGTGTGCCAGCAGCACCTCTGTTTCCAAGATGGCAGAGGTGTGGAGCACACTGGAGGAGCTCTGGGCACCTCCCAGGGGAGGTACAGGTCAGGGGAGTGGTCACTCCCCTTTCATTTGTCCACTTTCACGCCAGAGCAGGGCTAAGGGGTCCCTGAACCGGTGTAGACTGGCTTATGCAGAAATGGGCACCAAATGTGCCCATGAAAGCATTTCCAGAGGCTGGGGGAGGCTACTCCTCCCCTGCCTTCACACCATTTTCCAAAGGGAGAGGGTGTAACACTCTCTCTCAGAGGAAGTCCATTGTTCTGCCATCCTGGGCCAGGCCTGGCTGGACCCCAGGAGGGCAGATGCCTGTCTGAGGGGTTGGCAGCAGCAGCAGCTGCAGTGAAATCCCGGGAAAGGCAGTTTGGCAGTACCAGGGTCTGTGCTACAGACCACTGGGATCATGGGATTGTGCCAACTATGCCAGGATGGTATAGAGGGGGCAATTCCATGATCATAGACATATTACATGGCCATATTCGGAGTTACCATTGTGAAGCTACATATATGTAGTGACCTATATGTAGTGCACGTGTGTAATGGTGTCCCTGCACTCACAAAGTCCGGGGAATTGGCCCTGAACAATGTGGGGGCACCTTGGCTAGTGCCAGGGTGCCCACACACTAAGTAACTTAGCACCCAACCTTTACCAGGTAAAGGTTAGACATATAGGTGACTTATAAGTCACTTAAGTGCAGTGTAAAATGGCTGTGAAATAACGTGGACATTATTTCACTCAGGCTGCAGTGGCAGGCCTGTGTAAGAATTTTCAGATCTCCCTATGGGTGGCAAAAGAAATGCTGCAGCCCATAGGGATCTCCTGGAACCCCAATACCCTGGGTACCTCAGTACCATATACTAGGGAATTATAAGGGTGTTCCAGTAAGCCAATGTAAATTGGTAAAATTAGTCACTAGCCTGTTAGTGACACTTTGAAAGAAATGAGAGAGCATAACCACTGAGGTTCTGATTAGCAGAGCCTCAGTGAGACAGTTAGGCATCACACAGGGAACACATACCTATAGGTCACAAACTTATGAGTACTGGGGTCCTGACTAGCAGGGTCCCAGTGACACATAACAAACATACTGAAAACATAGGGTTTTCACTATGAGCACTGGGCCCTGGCAAGCAGGATACCAGTGAGACAGTGAAAACACACTGACATGCACTCACAAACAGGCCCAAAGTGGGGGTAACAAGGCTAGAAAGAGGCTACTTTCTCACACCACAAAACCAGTTGATGCAGAAAGGGACACAGACAACAACAAAATTATTCTCATTATCACATCGGGAACGCTGAGAGTCTTGCAAACATAGTCATTGGAAAATGGTATGCAAGTTTGCTCCAATTCATCATTCCAGCAAACGTCAAATGGGCTAATGAGATGAATGAATGGTCAACAGTCATTCATACCATATGGCCTTACATTAGCCTGCTGCTGCAGGTTTGCCATGATATAATAAATATACTCCATGGATACAGTCGCTATTCTGGATGGTCAAATCCTAGGGTGCTGGGGGCGTAAGTCCACCTCTACGGCCCCGAAAACATACAAGAATCTTGTACTTGTGAACTAAACACATGCATAAGGCACATGTGTGGGCTACATGTCAAAAGTCCAACACAAATCTGAAACACAAAATCATAATGGGACATGGTTACCCCCATAAAAACTGTAAGTGACTATTGCACTCCCTGTTAGGACTACAGATAAAAGCATCACCATCATAATTGTGGACACATTTTGGAGAAGGAATACATCATGGTATCCCATCCATCATTTCAAAATAGCCATCAGCAATTACCCCAAATATGTTGACAAATATGGTCAATACATTAGTTAACGTATTCAAAACATGACAGTGTGAATGTCTTCTATACATACAACAACGGACATGTGTCATATACAAACACAAATGTGTATCACATAGCACCGTTTGACCATGACAAATCACCTTTCCAAAGTTAAAAACATGAAGACATAAGGATACATTTTCTCCAAATTCTACGCATACAGCATGGGCGTCATAATTTGTTCACGTACATGAGTGCACAGAATGCAGAGTCAAATAGAAATGTATCCAAAAGTGTCACATATTTAGCCATCAAAGTATAATTTACATCATAATTTGTTTTGACTCAGCATCATGTGCACTACTGTAAGTGGGAAAAAATGACGCCCATGATGTATGCGTGGTAAAATTGACGCTACATGGACAATATGTTGGTCATCTCATGTACATTAAAATTTATAATATTCATATCATTTTTTTTGACTCAGCATCATGTGCACTACTGTACGTGGAAAAAAATGACGCCCATGATGTATGCGTGGTAAAATTGACGCTACATGGACAATATGTTGGTCATCTCATGTACATTAAAATTTATTAATATTCATATCATATTTTTTGACTCAGCATCATGTGCACTACTGTACGTGGAAAAAAATGACGCCCATGATGTATGCGTGGTAAAATTGACGCTACATGGACAATATGTTGGTCATCTCATGTACATTAAAAATTATTAATATTCATATCATGATTTTTGACTTGGCATCATGTGCAATGTAATGCGTCAAAAAAAAATGACGCACAATTGTGTATGCGTGAAAATATGATGCATAACGGGAAAATAAAAACGGCGGCCTTTTTATGCACGAAGTGATGTAATAGGATATCCTGTTTACAAAATCTGTACTGGGAGTTAACTTTCACTTTCACTTTGCAGTCTCAGATTTATCTAGACTGTGTGGTTGTGTGAAAGGTGTTGTCCTGTGTTTTACTGCTTTAGTGTCCTGTGTCCCTTGTATTTTGTCTTTTTGTCAATCTATTCTTGTTGTATAACATTGTCTCAGTCTGTTTAGTCTTGTTTTGTCTATTCCTGTGATTGTTTGTATTGTCTGTGGGAGTCTGTTGTGGGTAGCATAGTTTGGGGGGTATGTTGGGCTATTTTTCTCCTTTTTCATTTTCTTTCACACCTCTACCTTTCCCCATTTCCCACTTTTACTTTCTTATTTCATTTGTCCATTTTTCTAGCTGTCAATATGTCAGGTAGGCCTCGCCTGTCCAGGATGGGTGAAGATGAATTGGGGGGGTTCATATGGCTAGTTAGCCATTTCCTCCCACTGATGCTGGAGGCTGGGGGCCGTGTTATACAGGGGTATCACACAGAGGCTAGGAAAATCCGGTGGGAGAAGGTGCGCCATCACCTGGTCCGGGTCTATGGGAGCATGCGAAATGTCCATCAATTGAAGCACCGCTGGGCAGATCTGATCGCCAGGGAACAGGACCTGCTGGACCACCTGGGACTCAGGATTGGTGGCCATGTTGGTGAGTACAAATCAATTACATGGGAATAATCGAAATCTGTGTGGGAACATGTGATGATTGTTAGCCAATCTGCTAAATAAGTAGCTGACTGTGTGTAATGCTAGGGAAACCTAGGGCCATGTTTATACACATATATCCCCATTTTTGCAACACATTTTCACGCAATAACAGCAGCAAATTGCAACATCTATCTGTATTTTGCTAATTAGCCCCCTCTCTGCGTCACAAAATGATGCAAATGATGCGCTACAAAGGTATCCATATGTGCCCTAATGTGTATTTGTTGCAGAATGTGTAGGAAGACCAATGCTACCAGTCCGATTGCTCATTTTTGCAACACATACCAGACGGCTATAGCTGTATGTAATGTAGTGTTGCATTTGTGTCAGACAAGCAACACGTGAACGGCTCTATTTGTACTCTAGTGGTCATAATGGCCAGTGAGTAAGTCATGTAGAAACAACGTACCTACATATGTAGACGCCATAGCTAGACAGAAAATTAGAAACACATGATGATGCTATACATGTGTGTTGCCTTCACGTCACATGAAGTTAGTTATGTTGTGCACACATATGTCACATGTGTGTGTGGTTGCTGTGTGTTGAACATGTCCACCTAGCCTGTTTGATTGTGAGTGGTCATGCAGTCCTCATGGAACCAGTTTTGGAATGTCTCTCTGGGATGCACATGCTAAGATGTATGGATAACATTATTGTTGGGGCATACTAATGGAGGGTTAACTTGGACGACACATGACTGTCCTGGCCACTGCATGTGTGTAGTAGGGTGTGTCACTGTAGCAGGAGACTCATCCAATGATAATGTTGAATACAGAGTCATCCATGCAGTATGAGCATGTGGGAAAGTCTATCATCACCATGTCATATTCACACAGTGTCATTGTAACTGAAATTATTTGTCAGTTCACCCAGTCTGAGTATATTCTTCCTTTCATGCTTTACAGGTGGACCAGTCCCGTACACCGTGGGAGAGGTGGCAGATTTTGACAAACCCGATACCTACAGTGAGTGTCGCCTGAGTGCTATTTTCATTGTTTGGTAATGAAGCATGATGGATTACTGTGTGTTCAAGAGAATTCATGATTTGATGCGCTCGCCGTTCATTGGCATTGTTCTTTTAGTGTGATATCAAATAGGAATTATGTTTCTGTAAAGCAATACCTAGCCATCTCTCAGATTGAGGGGCTGTAGGTCATTCCAGTTGTGCGGCAATGGGGAATTGGATGACTCATTTGGAATACACTGGTCAATGTTAGACTTGGTCAGGGACTTGCCATGAACTGAGTCTGCATATCAGACTGACAGTCTCCCAGATAGCTTAGGCACATGGCTCTGATGACAAGTGTTTCTTCCTAGTTGAGGATGGACTGTGTACACTGTAGGTCGGATCTTCTGGGGGCATGTACTTCCACAAGGTGAACTAGAAGTGTGTGCAATGGCCTAGGTGTTCTGTCGAATCATGAGAATGGGTGTTCTACCTCCTCTGTGTGTGTTGTAAAACATGCCTCACTGATAGTATGTCATGTTGGCCTAAGTCATATCATTTTGACATGTGTGGACCTGGGATTTTCCTTTCAGGTAAACGGCCTACACTTGGGGATAAATAACCTGCTTTATTTAAAAGCAGTCACGTCCATGGAGGTCGGCTGTTCCCAGCAGGCCTCCATCCCCGTGAGTGCCCATAGTCGCTAAGGTGGCTCAACTTGGAACCCACATCATTGATGTTCATGAGGTGGGTCTTAGCGACCCCATAGCGACTCGCAGACGGTGTCAGAGAGACCGTTCTGCATTGCAAATTGCTAGTTGCATTTTCCAAATTCCTACATCTGGCCCCTAGTGTTGACATTTGATTCTGGCCCATGGGTTCAATCTTAGCACACAACTAATTCCAAATGCCATTGAGTGAGGAGTGTGATTGTTATCACATAGAATGACTTATGTAGTGAAGTCAGTATGCAGAAGAGGTGCTGCCATGATGTCAAATGCCTTAGGTATGATTTGGATGAGTAGTTTAGGGTGATGCCATCCATCATGTAGAGACATGGATATGCTAGGTGTGATATGCCCTTATGTATGCATGTTTCACATGTACTTCCTCTGAGCCTTTCCGTGAACTATGTTGCGACAATTGCTGCAACCAATACATTTCTAGTAATGGACAAATGACCCATTGTGGTATTCCACCCAATGCAAATCCAAAGCTAAATATTTGCCTTTTCTCTTCACAGCTGCAAACCTGAGTGCCGCAGATCGCAACCATTTTGAGCGCCGTGCGATGAGATACAGGCACATCCTGCAGGTGCAGTGTGGGTATCGGAGGATGGCCCACAAGTACCATTCAGATCGGGCCTCCGGGGCGTGGTGGGCCACACCACAGGCTCCCCCTACAGTGCCACCAACAACCACCGACACCACATCCACCAGGTCTGCCAAAGTGGACCCAGCAACGGACCAAGCATCTTCCTCCAGACCTGGACCCAGCCGTGTGGTGGTAGCAGGACTGTCCCGTGGCCACACAACTCCTGCCACAACATCCACCTCCGCCGGCCCGCAAGCCAGCACAGACCCTCCTGTCGACCCAGCTGCCTTCCTGGCATTGTCCCGAAAATTGGACAAGTTGGTTAAAAAGGTGGACAACCTGAGGGAGGACATGAGTTATGTGAAAAAGAAGGTCCACTCCATCAGGCGCACACTACGGAGGGCAAATCTGTAGTACTTTTGCCCTCTTGAACTTTTACCCCTCCCCTCTCACCTCTTTCCTATTTTATACTGTTAGTTGGGTTTTGGGGGTTAGTTATAGGATAAGTATAGGTAATTAGCTTAGTTAGTGTTAGGGAAGAGAGTGGGGGGTCCTTATTCTTTCTATCTTATATTTTTGTGTGGGCGGGTGGGTGTTGGGCAATGTTGGGATTCCTGTTTAAAAAAAAAATAAAAAAATAAAAATAAAAAAAATAACAAAAATATTACCAAAAAAATATATGTTTGTTTAGGATAGTATAGTATGTGTGTAGGTTAGTAAGTGTTGTCCTGCATGTGTCTTGTCTCATAATGGTGGGTGGGGGGTTGATGTTTAGATCGTTTCGTTACATGTGTAGAGTAAGTTTAGCTTAGGTTAGTTAGGGACAGTTGTGGGTTAGTAGTAGTCAGGTTAGATTAGTGTAGGTTTACCTTTCCCTTAGTTGCCTCTTTTATTACTTCATTGAAATAATTTTTTTTTTAACCCTTTACATGATGCGTTAGGTGCTACATTATCATGGCCTTGACATCAGTGTAGCAGAATGTTTTAGTATGACATTTGTGTCCTATGCTCGCTATCCCCAGGATATTGAGGTTTAACATGCCAGCTACCCGTGTGCTAACTTGGTAAGTATCCACCATGTGGGAGACCCAGCATTGGTATTGTGCATTGATCATCAAGCTTTTGGGTTGGCATGTATCCTAATTCACAAAGAGTGCTTCCAGACTTGTTATTGTGGGTAAATAGATAGGTCGGACAGCAGTGTGAAGTTCAGGGAGATCTTTGTAGATGAGGAATTGTTCACACTCTTGTCTTGTTGCTGTCATTGCTGACCTACATCATGTGTGTACTGATTCAGCATGACTTTCCTTCATGGAAGTATACTCCGTAAGGGTGATTGATGCAGTGTAATTTGTTAATGATTCCTTACATTTTACAGCATTATTTCTTATTTAAGTATTGCATGGTGCCTACATTTCTCAGCCACCATTGGTTGTCTAGAATAGCTATAGATGGTGCATCATTCTGTCCAACACAGCATGATTGTGTGTGCTTAGTCCCTTCATCAGTTATTTTCCTCAGTATAGTAAGGCTATGATGCATTCCTGGCCACTGCACAGATGTTTCTGTATACATGAAATCAGGACAGTAGGATAGAGAATCGACATGGTTGCCACACAGCCAATTTGGAGTTATGTACTGCACAGTTGGAGTGTGAAATAACACAGAGACACAATAGGTGTGCAAGTGATATTTATTTATAGGTGCTGTAGTGCAAAATGTCCATTCACAATGTTAGCTGAGTCCGTGCAGGTGCATTCTTACATGGTGATCCTACAGACGGGGTGTGGATGATGCTCTTGACATGCTGGGGTGATGTCACAGACAGTGCAGAGGAACAGGAATTGCCAAATAGTAGGAGAGAGACATTCACTGGCAATGGGGACAAGTCATACAGTGGATTGCCAAACAGTCATTGAGTGTAGTTGTAGTGAGACTGGCATTTGTCAAAACGTAGGACCTTGGTCAGAGTAGGCCATGGTGCAGGGACTAGGGCTTCCGGGTACTCTTGCGTGTGAATGTTATCTGTTCCATGTCTTCTTCTTCTGATGTGTGTGTTGCCTGGTGTGTCCTTGTTGTTGTTGGTTGTGAAGGGGCAACACACACCTCAGTGTTAGAAGACATGGAGGCAGACATCCCGGGGGCTGCTCCCTGTCGAGTTATGAAGGGCAGTACTGCAGGAAGGAGGGCCTGCTGGTTTTTCAGAAAGGCAGCCGCATCACGGTGGTAGGCAGCCAGGTCGGCCCTGAGGGGTTCTATGTTGCATTCGTGCACACGTTGACTGGCTTGCAGTTGGAGTTGTTGTGTCAACTGGTTGACAGCTGTGCAGATTTCCTTCTGTGTTTTTAAAAGTTCCTCCAAGAGCGATGTTCGGGCTTGCATTGCAGCTGCCTGATCAGCAGTTGACAACATGCACGAACGCACCCCCTCAAGGCTGGCTGCCATAGTTTGCATCCCCACCCGCACCTCCTTGGCCAGCTCCCGCTGGACCCCAACGACAGTTCTTTCAAAGCTGGTGCCAGTGTCGTCAGAGTCCTCAGCTGTGTTGGAGCTGGCAGGTCTTACAATTGGGGTGGCGGGTGGTTCTCCTGTGGTGGCTGCTTCTTCTGTGCTCCTCCTTGTGACTGAAGGTGGGGTTTGGAGGCTTTCAAGGACCATTTGAATGGTCTCTTGTGTGAGGTTTATGGGCTCGTCATCCATGTCATCAGGGAACTCATGGACAGGCATATCGGCAGGAGATCCGTGTTCCTCTGAAATGAAACAGGGTACAATTAGTGTGTCTGTGTTGTGACAATTTTGCACTAAGATACAAGCCTTGGTATGCTTTAACTTTGTGCTCTGTGTTTGTCTTGGTATCTGCTGTCCGTCATAGGGCATTGTTGTAGGCCTATGGCCCACCTGTGTGTCACATGTATGATATGGAGCTATCAGACATGTCTGCCAGATCGCCTCTAGGTGTTGCTTTGTAATTATTTAGGAATAGGCGTCTTTTGTTCCTACTCCTCCCTCGGTGTTTAACTATTGTTATGGAGGGACATTTTGTTGGGTGGGCTCTCATTATCCTACATGTGATTACTGGCTTTCTAGCCAGCAGGATAGCTAATGGTGTGGGGGACTAAGTCTGACCCACTTGTAAATAACTCTGTCACCCTGATATTTCATTTTGCTCAGACTAACTAGCATTGCCTCTGGTCTCCCACATCAAAGGAATGTTTAGACATCCGAGCGCATGACATCTTTGGAACTTCTCAGGCAAGTCGTGGTCACTCAGATCCTACACTATTATGTCTTTTCCGGTATGTTACCATACACAAATGACAAAGACAGCATTTGTTTAATATGAGGTTTCATTGTACAACTGACTTGTAGAAATTTAGGTGTGAGCCACAATAACCCAAACAATACACACTGTTAGAATTGAAATAGTCCGCAGGAGAGTAATACATTAGTACACAGCTATCATGGTGCCTAACAGTTTCTACTCTCCCTCTGCTTGTTCTATGTATTGCACAGCATGTTAAGTTTGGAGCTTGCCTGTCTGAATCACAGGGGAGACATCATCCCTCATATCAGAGGAATGGGCTGTGATCTGGTTGTGCATCAGCAGCAAGGCAGGCATCATCTAGTTGTGTTTCTCTGTTTGGAAACTCCCTCTTGCATATCTTGGGACAAGGAAGTGATTTTATAAGTCATATGTCATCGTGATGACAAAGTTTCCCTACGCAGGAATGCCAAACCTTAACCCCTACCACATCTATCAGCAACATACCAGACTGTATCCTTGACTGGGGCACAGAGTGAATATGTTCTGGCAAACTCCAGTGCAGAAGTAGGCAAAACAGTGTGATTTGACTAATTGACAACACCTTAGGACTGGCTATTTGCTAAATTAACTGATAGGAAGGGCAATGAGAATCATTTAGTGCAAAGTGCTCTGAGGCTCTTAGATGTGAGCAAATGAGTATAAGTACATTCAGGGTAAGATGCACAAAGGCCTCCAGCCTGAGGCTAATGCGCAAAGTATACGTTACACTTGCCACAATACACTTTGACTGACTGTGGGTGTTGTGACTGCCCTGCCAGCACACTTGCCTCTCAGGCCCTGCCCCATACACCTTTTATTCACATTGCATGAACTGTACATGTTACGTGGCTTTACCTATGCATGTCAATGTTAGGATGTGGTATGGATGTAAACATTGTTGATGTTTGAAGATGATGTTGGGTCATGTGTGTCTTACTGGATTGGCCTGTTTATCGTATGAATGTCCTATTTGTTTGTCAGACTTTGCAGGTGTGTTTCAGTGACCAGTTGCCTGTGTCCCCTCCTCAATGTTGTTGTCTGAGCAGTATGACATTAGTGATGTAGCCTTGTTAGCCAGGCACGCGAGGGACCGTGACGTATGCAGCATGTGTGTGTTGTTAGTGCTGTGTGGCTCCTATTGCTGTTTACTTAGGCTTATGTATGTGTCAGGTATGGACATTCGGCATTTGAGTGTACTGGTGCCTTTGTCTTATTTCTCTGAATAGTTGCGGATGTCATCCTCACCCCCTAATTTAGGTATGTATGTTCCATGGGGAGGTTCCTGCCATTTGGTACTATAGCTGCACAGAGATGAGAGGTGTTATTGTCAACTGTTGTGGCAGTTACATTGCAGTTGTTGTTTTGGCTACTGCATTACTGATAGGGACCTAGTTGATGTAGGATAGATTTTGCAATACAAGTGCCTGGCTGTGGATTTGAGGTAGTGGCCTTCCCACCTGTCGCTGCTTTTCCTTGGCTCTATTGTTGTCATTACAGGATGTCCCCATGGGACTGTTGTTGTTGCTGTATTTTGTCGTGCCCCAGCTTCGGTCTGTGCTGGGCATGCCCCCCTGCCGTGCCCCTTTACCCATGCCACTTCATATATGTGCTGACTTACATGCATTGTGTAGTAGGTATCCCCCCCCCTGCTTACAGTCCCCATTATTGCATTTGAATTCCCCATGCGACTTACCCTGCATGTGCGTTGTGTCGTGGTAGTCTGCGCTGTCCAGTCCTTGAATCCCTGTGACGATCTCCTCCGGGATGACGGCTGCGACCATCTCCTCCAAGTGGTCCAGGGCCTCCTGTTGTGCTGGACTCCCCCCCTCCAGTCTGCATTGCTGCCTTCCTGTTCCTGGCCATTTTCTCTTTTGTCCTACGTTTGCAGTCATGCCAGCGTTTCTTACACTCAGTGACTGTGCGGCGTTCTTCAGCCACACTGTTAATCTTGTCCACTATTTGTTTCCATATGGCCTCTCTCCTACTGAGTGGCAATTTAGAGGAGATGAAAAGTTGGTGCTGGTGTTCCGTCACCTCTTTCACCAGGATTTCCTGCTCCTCTTCACTGAAGCGACACTTTCTTTTTTTTTTTTAAATGTCCTGGTTCCTGTATGGATCCTCCTGGCTGGTTCCTGGTCTGCTCTCATCCTCCTGGGGTCTGTTGTGGCATCTGGGATCCATTTTAGGTCTCCTCTGCTGACAGGGCAGTTTTCGCGCAAAAATGTAACGCAATTGCGTGAAGAAAACTAGCGCTTTCCGGATTGCGCTGTCGTAAATCGACCCACAGTGATGTGCGTCGCCTTTACGTTGGTTTCCTTTACGACAGACCGACGCTGTGTGTGTCACGAAATAATGACTCCCACCTGTTGGTTGCGCCGCCGTACGTCAAAGTATAAATTTGACGCCCGCAAGGCGCTTCAAAATGGCGTTAGACGGCGCAAATTATTTTGCCGCAAAACTGCGTTGCCGCAGTTTTGCGTCAAAAAGTATAAATATGGCCCAAAGTGTCTTTTATCTCTTAAAAGCAACAAATGTCTCTTGCCAGCACAAAGTACCTGGTTTGTGTTCAAAATCTCCGCAAGGAAACGCATAGGAGGGGATGTGTGGAAAACAAGGAGATGTGCGTTGATTTGTTGGGCCGCACACGGTGATGCTTCATTTATTTTTCACACAGGGAAGGCTTTGCATCAATTTCTGGCACCTTGTCTTGGATCCTCTTTGGATTGCGGGGTTTTCAGATGCCATGGGGATGATGCGTTGAAATCCAGTGCTGACAGGACGAAGTCACAGGGGCTATGTCGATCCGGTGGGCATTGCATTGAAATTTCTACCGCACTGCAGGCACTGCGTCGATCCCTCTCAAGAAGTCGAGCTGCATCATTCTGGCTTGGCTGTGTGTTGATCCAGTAGGCCGTGCATTGAATTTCCGGTCGCTACGCTGGTGCAGCATCGATCTTCTCCTTTCAAAGTCGGGCTGCGTCGTCCCGGTTCAGCGTGCAGTGAATTTTTCACCGCGATGCAGACTGTGCATGGTTTTCTGCCACCTGTGCGTCAATTTCCGCCACACAGGGAGTTCTTCTTGCAGAAATGAAGTCTTTTTGGTCCTGAGACTTCAGGGAACAGGAGGCAAGCTCTATCCAACCCCTTGGAGAACACTTCTCAGAACAGAGAGAGAGCTGCAAGGCAGCAGGGCAACGGCAATGCAGCAGTCCTTCACAGAAAGCAGTCAGGTTAGTCCTTTGGGTAGCCAGGAAGTTCTTCTTGGCAGGTTGCAGGTTCTGGTTCATGGTTTCTTCTCCAGGAAGTGTCTTGTCAAGAAGTGTCTAAATTGGTAGGGTCAGAGAACCTGCTTAAATACCCAAATGTGCCTTTGACGTTGGGGAGACTTCAAAATGTGGCTTAGAAGTGCACAAGTTCCCCTTTCAGTTCTATCCATTCTGCCAGGGTCCCAGTAGGGTGTGTGGCAGTCTTTTGTGTGAGGGAAGGCTACTGTCCTTTGACATGTAAGTGTCAGGCCCTCCACCCTCCCAGCCCAGGAAGACCCATTCAATATGCAGATGTATGCAAGTGTGACTGAGCGTCCTGTGTTTGGGGTTGCCTGAGTGAATGCACATGGGAGCTGTCAACTAAACCTAGCCAGACATGGTTTGGAAGGCACAGAAGGATTTAAGTGTAGAGAAATGATCACTTTCTAAAAGTAGCACTTCTAAAATAGTAATATAAAATCCAACTTCACCATTAAGCAGGATTTTGTATCACCATTCTGGCCATACTAAATATGACCTGGCTACTCCTTTCAGATCAGGATCTACCACTCAAACAGTATACGAGGGTAGCCCTAATGCAATCCTATGAAAGGAGCAGGCCTCACAGCAGCGTAAAAACAAATTTAGGAGTTTTACACTACCAGGACATATAGAACACACACATGTTCATGTCCTGCCTTTTACCTACATAGCACCCTGCCCTATTGACTACCTAGGGCCTACCTTAGGGGTGCAGTATATGCAGAAAAAGGGGGGTTTAAGGCTTGGGAAGAACTTTTAAATGCCAAGTCGAAATGGCAGTGAAACTGCACACACAGGCACTGCAGAGGCAGGCCTGAGACATGGTTAAGGGGCTACTTATGTGGGTGGCACAGCCAGTGCTGTAGCCCACTAGTAGCATTTAATTTACAGGCCCTTGGAACATGTAATGTACTTGACTAGGGACTTACAAATACATTAAATAAGCCAATTGGGTATGAGCCTTTGTCACCATGTTTTAAGGTGAGATCATATGCACTTTAGCACTGATTAGCAGTGGTAAAGTGTGCAGAGTCCTAAAGTCAGGACAAATGAGGTCAGAAAAAGAGAAGGAGGAAGTCAAAATGTTTGGGGGTGACCCTGCAGAAAGGCCATTTCCAACAGTCCAGTTGCCCAAACACCCATAGCAAGTAGGGCCCGAGGACATCAGTAGTAAAAGGCTTGAACTTCCATGGTTGGGCCCAGTAGCTCCTGCTTGCCCCATGGCCTTCTGAAAGGGTTTCAGTTGTTATGCAAGTTGACATGTAGAAATACCCAGATGCCAGTAGATTAAGAGAGGGTTTATTGTAAGTTGAATACATAAATGACCCCATCAGGAGCAGATTTAGTTAGATGCTCAACCCTGCTCTGTCTGACTCAGTTGCCCTTCAGAGAACCCTCATAACCCTAACCTTCCATGACATCATTGTGTAACCTGACAAGTAGGATACCAAACATCTCCCTCCTTTTAAAACACAAAAAGCTAAATATAATGATATTTCTCCCTGTTGTGCCACTTTAATGCCACCCCTGAGGTGGCATAAGAATCTGATTCATTCCCAGACTTGTAAATCTGGGTCTGCATCAGATTCTGTCAGATTCCATGGTTCTTGCTGTGGAAACACCCATGGAATGCCCTTTTCATGCAGTGTTATGAGTGAAAAGAGTCCATATTTACAAGGCCATGAAAAGCCCTGGACAATGGCTTTGCATGGCCTTGTAAATATGGACCGACACACTGTGCCACCGGAGCGTAAAAAAAATGACTCTTTGATGGCGCAGTGTGGTGCTGGGTCCTCATAATGAGGCCCCCATGTTTTAGCAAAAGGTATCTTTCAACCCACAAAGTCATCCCACGTAAGGGCTTCTATTGTTCTTTCAACAAGTATCTTCATTCCACACACAAACATCCCCTATAAGGGCATCTGGGACCTCATGTACAAAAATGTGTCATAGAGACATGCCACAGTCTTTTTGCAGTGCTGTCCTACGCCAAATCAAAAGGGCAGGAAGGCACTCTATTTATGAGATACGGTGCATTCCTGTAATTTCAGCCAGCGCTGGCACACAATTCGGTGCCTAGCGCCAATGCAGACACCCTTGAGCCATGGTGCAAAGGTGTCTGCAATGTTGGGAGGGATGTTTTTCGTGCAGGAAGTCCATGGGGCTACATCAGTGGACTCCAGGGCTCCTTTACCTCCTTTTGCATTAAACGGAGCCCTAACCAGCTTTGTGGGGACGGGGCCTCCCTTCAGGGTCCTCTTCTGCCCGACGAGCTGTCTCTCAGAGTGTGAGGGAGGGGGGAAACACTCAATCCCTCCTTTCCAATGGGGAGATCTCTACCCGTGAGCCACAAACCTCGCAAAAATGCCACAACCTTGATAATTGCCCCCAGTCGCCCCCAGAGGCCATGACTGGCTCTCATGGAGGGGCAGAAAAAGGTCTCCTGACGCATGAGTGTATGAAGCTCAAACACTCCTCATGTAGAGACCTGGGACGAGGGACTTACCCTCAACTTCCCGGGTACTGCTCTTGGGGTGCCACCTCCTCAGACGGGGATCACTGTGCAACACATTCTCCACCGGGTGGGGTCTCCGCTGAGGCTTCCTTGCCACCCGTTATGAGGATCAGAGGCTCACACAGCCTCTCACACCACGGGGGACAATGCATCACAACCCGACCCCAGCGCAATGCACCAGCGTTGCAGGCTCTAGGGAGACCCAGGGAGCAAGGGGGACCTCTGATGAGGTTTCCTTCCCTCCTGGCTGCTGCTCCTTCACTCCTTCACTTGCCCGTACCCGATCTGGTGTGAAAGTGACCCAAAGTGATTGTCCTGGGCCGCAGTTGTGATTTTCCAGCAAACAGTGCCTGCCTATGCCCCTAGGCACCTTCCTCAGCATTCCTCACCCCAGGGGCACCACGCAGAGTGTGATTGCTCTGTCCTTCATTCTCCCCACGAAGTCTACCCTTCTTGCCCATCAAGACCCATCAGTATGCATATGGATGCAGATGCAGTTGAGTGTTTATGGCTGTCTGGATGGCGCTATAACCTAGCAGTGAGCAGACCTGAATTGGAGACAGGGTGTAAGGAACATAGACCAGGAAGAGCAGAGAAATGTCTACTTTCTAAAAGTAGCATTTCTCTAATAGCAATATCGAAACCAAATGTACCAATAAAAAGGATTTATCATTACCATTCCAAAGATATGAAACATGAGGTAGCCACTCGTCCCTGATCAGGAATTACAGATTAAAGGTACTTTAAGGAATCCCAAGTGCTGGCCTGAGAGGAGCAGGCTTCCTAATAGTGAAAAACAACTTTGGTAGTTTTTCACTACAAGGACATGTGTATTTTAACATTACATATCCTGCCTTTCACATACACCGCACACTGCCCTGTGGGTCACATAGGGCCCGGCTTAGGGGTGGGTGACCTATGTGTAATAAAAGAGGGGTTTGAGGCATGGCAGAGAGTTTTAAATGACAGGATGTGGTGGCAGAGGAACTGCATACACAGGCCTTTCAATGGCAGGCCTGAGACATTCTCAAGGGGCCACTTATGTGGGAGGCACAATCAGTGCTTCTGGCCCAGTAGCAGCATTTACATCACAGACCCTGGGCACAACTAGTGCAATTTCTAGGGACTTAAAGGTAATCTAAATATGCCAGTTGAGTAGAAGCCAATGTAATCACGTTTAAGAGCGATAGCACAAGCACTTTAGCACTGTTCAGCAGAGGTAAAGTGTGTAGAGTCCTGAAACTAGCAAAAGCAAGAACAGAAAAATGGAGAAAGGCATGGAAAAGACTTTGGGTAAGACCACTCTAAGGCTGTCAGGTCTAACGCACAAATTCTCAAAAATATGTGCCTTTAGATTGTGAAAATGATTACATTACAAATAACATCAAAATATTATCTTAAACTATGTATTGGTCTGAGAGATAACATGTTGAACCTCTTCAGTAATGCCCAGCATCAGTCAGCACAGCTGAAAGAAAACACTGGACATTAAATGGCTCAATCGTACAAAGTACAAATGCTAACACACATATGTTTGAATGACCTTACATATTCAAATCATTAATATAACAGAGATACAAAACATGTCAACGGGGAGCTTCTTCTTAACAATGGCAAATCTCTGATATAAGTCGATTGACTCGCCATTAAACAAGCCCCAGAAAAATCTTTCATTAGGACCAGAGAGAAGCCAGTGGTGCTCAACTCCTTCCGATAAATGTACCATGGAATCCTGTAAGTTCTATATCAGCTTGAAATCAACCACAATCAGTGGGAAAAATAAAAAATCGATATCCACCAACGTATCTATGGACGATGCAGGTTCCCACTGAGTGAAAGTGAAAGAACCATAGCAGAACTGTTTTCTTTTACATTTGTTGGTGCCAAACTGACTTCATGATCTACCATAATCACAGCACACAATGGCCCATATTTATACTTTTTGACGCAAAACTGCGCCAACGCAGTTTTGCGTCAAAAAAATTAGCGCCGGCTAACGCCATTCTGAAGCACCATGCGGGCGCCGTATTTATTGAATGACGTTAGCCGGCGTTAGCCGCCGGCGCTGTCTGGTGTGCATTAAAAAAACGACGTACACCAGGCAGCGCCGGCGTAGGGGGAAAATGGCGTATGGGCGTCCACAAATGGTGCAAGTCAGGCTGAGGCAAAAAAATCACCACAACCCGATTTGCGCCATTTTTTTTCGACGCCCATCCCCCATTGAAATGACTCCTGTCTTAGCAAAGACAGGAGTCATGCCCCCTTGCCCAATGTCCATGCCCAGGGGACTTATGTCCCCTGGGCATGGTCATTGGGCATAGTGGCATGTAGGGGAGCACAAATCAGGCCCCCCTATGCCACCAAAAAAAAAAAAAAATAATACTTACCTGGACTTACCTTAATGTCCCTGGGGTGGGTCCCTCCATCCTTGGGTGTCCTCCTGGGGTGGGCAAGGGTGGCAGGGGGTGTCCCTGGGGGCAGGGGAGGGCACCTCTGGGCTCATTCTGAGCCCACAGGTCCCTTAACGCCTGCCCTGACCCAGGCGCTAAAATCCGGTGCAAATGCGGGTTTTTTAGACCCGCCCACTCCCTGGCGTCATTTTTGCCCGGGAGTATAAATACGACGCATATGCATCGCAGTCATTTTTTAAGACGGGAACGCCTACCTTGCATATCATTAACGCAAGGAAGGTGTTCACGCCAAAAAATGACGCTAACTCCATGAACTTTGGCGCTAGACGCGTCTAACGCCAAAGTATAAATATGGAGTTAGTTTTGCGTCGAATTTGCGTAAAAAAAACCGATGCAAATTCGGCGCAAACGGAGTATAAATATGCCCCAATGTCTCCAAGACTATGACTAAGACTTGGGGATATGTGCATGACTAAGACGTGATGACATTGAGAACACTTCCTTCTTGCATCTCGTCAGAGTCACAGTCCTGACAGCCACCACATGATGATGAAAGAAGTTAGATCACGCAATGATGATAGAGTAAGTGCATACTTTGAAAACGCAGTCTTGCAGAGTCAACCTAATTCTTGGAATATTAAATGATGTAATGCCAACTGCCCACAACAAAGGTACATCAATGGGGCTCTTTGAGTGCAATCTCCATGAGATATTGTACTGCCAGGAGTGTAACACAGCTTTAGAACACAACAGTGTTCTGAAATGGTACACAGCACTGTCGTCAGCATTTCATGTATCTTATCATACAGCAAAAGCGGATCTCCTTATGGTTTAAAAAAACTTCTCATAGAACACTCACCACTGTGAACTGACACACAGGAATTGGTGAAAAGCTCTCATTGGAACCACACCCACTGAGTATGAAGCTAGCTTTGATGAAAACCCAAACAACCCTGTGATCTTGGCACCTTTCTCACTGGAAGTCTCTCGCAGGAATAGTTTCCAACTCAACATCTTAGCAATAATATAACTTTTCAGGTTATTGTTATATCAGTATTCTAACTTCCTGGCAACCAAAGACCATAATGAAAATGTAACATCCAAATGTATTTTGCAGGGCTACTTAATTACCATAGGGCTGCTGGTTAGAAAGGCACTTCTAGGGTCATAATTAAAAAAGCAACATAGTTTTTGTAAGTTATGAAGAGTGGGTTCTTTTCTCTTACCCTCCAAGTTCATGTAGGTGAGATCAGCTTTACCCATTGCTGTGTCCTTTAAATCATTGTTGTGAAGCAAGCTGGCATGTAGAAATAAGCAGGCACCAATATATTAAGAGAGGGTTTATTGTAAGTTGAATGGATACATAAATGACCCGACGAGGAGCAGCGGATGCTCTGCCCTTGTCTGTCTGGCTCAACTTCCCTTCAGAGAACCCTCATAACTCTAACATTCCAACACATAATTGTGTAACCTGACAAGCAGAATGCTACAGGTTCTAATTGCAGTCATCTTGAAAAGATCAAGTTAAATCAGGGACAACTATGCTGACACCATTATGGCACAGCCACTATAAAAGGACCTCTGTAACCTCAGTCAAACACTTCTCAACTGGCAAACATTTTAAGTACTCCTGGTTAATTCCTTCTTGCTCTCAGTTTCCTGACTATCCTTGTCCTATAGTATATCAAATTCCTGTCCCTCATACATTCCTATAATTTGACTTTCACGTGCTATGACCTACGTTTTCTGCACATCAGCCTGCCTTTTGATTTGTCTCCTGTTGGCTAAATTTTGACCCGTTCATATTCAGATGCTCATGGTGTTCAGTTTCCTTCCCCTATTGTCCAGTTCTTGGTGAAATAATTTGTCCCTTCCCTGGGATGTGTCTTTTTCCCTTCTCTGGTGTGAGACTTTGTTCATTTTCTGCTGTGTGATCCTTTCCTGGTGCAAGATTTGCCCTATCCCCTTTGCTCCCTTTTGAACTTAAAATTTGTCCACTCTGCAGTTTCCTTTCTTCTTCATCTTGAGCCCCTCCTTTCCTTCTGAAGTTAATTATCTTTTGTTGGATTGCTTTCGTTTGAAACATTAAGGGTATCTCTAGTTTTACATATGGTAAACAAAGCATATGGACAGTTAATTTTGGTATAAAGTATCATAATTATTCATTGTTATTTCACGTTCATCTCTGTGTACATATTCATTAATACTTTTGTAATAGTTATCACAGCTTCTAAGACCCTAACAAAAATTGACACAACCAATGAAATCCCAAGAACCACTAATGGTATGCATCTATTAGTCTGTGAATTTACCACTGTATATCTAGCTCTTTATGTCAGTGGTGAGGGTCCAATAGGGGGTTGATTTGGTCAAATCTTTCTCATGGCAATACACATTTGAAATGTGACAGACTGAGAAGCAAATATACCTGTCCTGAGATAGCATGAATCAAACACAAGCCACTGTGGAACAAATGACTCTGGAGTTTATTTAGCCCTTGGCTGACTGTTCTCTATTATGTCAGAGCAGCAGAGAGAAATGCTGCACTGAGCTGGCAGACAGCAGCATGCCATAAATGGGATGCTTGCCTTGCAGAAATGTTTATGCTTTAAAAAACAAAACAGCCACCAAGATAGCTCCTCTGAAGACACTGAAGCTTTTCTTTGCTGGCACTATTTTAAATGATTCTGGAGAGGAATTGTCAGACTGGCATCCTTAAGGTGATCGTAACATTGGTGTATCCACAATTGGCACATTTAATTTACTTGCAATTCCCTTATAAAGTGGGATTTATTATACCCAGGACCTGTAAAATAAATTCTACTATTAGGCCTGCAGCACTGATTGTGCCATCCACTTAAGTAGCCCTGTAAACATGTTTCAGGCCTGCCACTACAGGGCTTGTATGCACAGTTGCACTGCCACTTTGACTTGGCATTTAGAACTTCATGTCAAGCCCTAAACTCCCATTTTATTACACATACATCACCCAAAAGTAAGCTCTAGGTAGCCCCTAGGTCAGGGTGCTATGTAAGTAAAAGATAGGACATGTACTTCTACAGTTTACATGCCCTGGTAATGAAAAACTCACAAAGTTGTTTTTCATGAGGCCTTCTCTCAGAGGCTAGCATGGGAGTTCCTTAATAAACTTTTCCGCTGTAATACCTGATAAGAAAGGAGTAGTTACATCTAGGGATGGTGGGCAAGCTCTGCCCCGCTGGCAGAGCTAGCAGAGTTTTTGATACTCTGCCCTCTGGTTGGAGCGTGGAGTTTGTCCAAAAAATAGAGTTTTCTGCACTTGCGCTGTGTGGCCCATACCTGAGAAGCAGTGTGCAGTCTCTTCCCCCGATGGTGATGGAGCTGGTGCCAGCAGATGCTCGTGCAAGGAGGACCAGGAGCAGGGGGCAGAGGGAGGCTGAGCACGAGGCTGCTGGAAACGAGGACCGAGGTGAATCCTCAGGTTTTTACATTTTTGTTGTGGACACTGGTGCACAAGAAACAGCTGCTTTGGCTGCCTACAGCCCTGGCCTAAACGCAGGCCTCGGCTGTAGGCGATGAAAGTTGCAGTTTCAGGCCTCTTGGGCACCGGCCTGCCCAGGCCTCTTATGCACAGGGCAGGTCAGTGAAAAAGCAGCTTTCATTGCCTACGGCCTTCTCCTGAATGCACCTGATCTCTGAAGTGCTAAGCAAGCTTGGGCCTGGCTAACCAGGACCGACTTCCGAGATTGGGCCTATTCAGGACAGGGTGCCACTCTGCGGCTCACTGAATTCCGCTTCTGCAGGATTCCATAGAGTTTTAAATCAACTCCGTGGAATTCTGCTTGGTGGAACTCGGTGAGCTCTGCCCAAGCCTAGTTACATCATGTTTTATATAATTGGAATAGTAATGATAAATCCTCTTTACTGGTAAAGTTGGATTTATTATTAGTATTATAGAAATGTCACTTTTAGAAAGTCGGCATTTCACTGTTCTCACTGCTGTGTGTGCCTGCCAGCCTGTCTCCAATACACATCTGGTCTGGGTGACAGCTACATTTGTGCATTCCCTCCAGACACACACAACACAGGACACTCGATTACATCTGCATTAATCTGCCTAATGATGGGTCTTCATGGGCAGGGAGGATGGGAAGGGTTCACACTTACAATTCAAAGAGTGGTGGCCTGAACCCCACACAAAGGGTTGATTACCCTCAACTGAACGTCTGGAGCCAGAGCTAGGATGAAAGGGGGGCCTGTGCACTTCAAAGAGCTGCTTTGAAGCTACCCCCACTTCAAAGCTACTTTAAAGTATAAGTACTGGGTCTCTGACACTAGCAGATCAGATCACTACTGGACTTGGGAAGAACTCTGCTAGAGTAAAGGCTACTGTGCAGTAAGGATTGCCACTGTGCCTGGACTGATTGCTTTGAGGAACTGCTTCTCTACATTGCTGAGCTGCCTTGGTGCCTGATGAACTCTCCCCTGCTGAAGACACGACTGGACCCATCCTGCTGAACCAGAGTGTCTCCAAGGGCTTTCTGGCTTGGCCTGTCATAGGACTCTTGTTGTTCAAACAAGACTGCTGGATTCAGGATGGCAGCACCACTGCTTGTGGGTGACTGAGTCATTCCCAGACCCATTGGCGGCTGCCTGCTTCACACTACCAGCTTTCTAGCAGCACCTCACCCAACCCATGAAGGAAAGGAAAGGTGACTTGTGGCTGCCTATTACATGATGCTCTAGTGACCTCTCAGAGAAGACATTGTGAACAAATCTCACCCCTTTCTCTCATTAACATAAGGTCTCATACACACACACACAGGCAATAAAGAGATGCAGGGAGGTTTTCAATATACTTATTGAAAAGACTGTAATCTTCAATCAAATTTATGATCTGCTATAATTAGGATAATGAGGCATAACAAAATTAGGATTGTGACAGTTAGTGAGAAAAAGATGAACAATCCCAACATATTGCAATGGACATGTATTTAGAATTCCTACCTAACGCTTAGCATCTAGCTTCTAGCGAGAGGACAGAAGTGATAGCCCAATCTGTCCATACTCAGTCCGTGAGAGCAGCACCCATCCCTATTACCGTAGATTGAAGATCTGCCCTTCGTCTCCTTACCTGGCTTGCAGAGACAAGGCTGAGGTTTTGCTGAAAATAGCATTCAGAACTGATGAAAATCCAGACCAGAAGGGCCCCTATCAACCTCCGTTTTGCGTACATTATGTTTTATAGAAAAGCATGTTTTCTTCTACAAAATAGGCCTGACATGGACATGTGCCTAAGTGTTAGACTGTGTGCGTGCTCTTGTGGTGGCAATGCCAAACTTTATCTCATGTTGGTCTCGTACTGTTCCTTGTCAAGCTATTCTGAAATGAATAAATGAGAATAGAGTATAGTATCTAGGTAAACGGGCACAGGCTGCAGGCATAAGCTAAGCTAAAATATATGTGCCTGAGCAAGGTAATAAAATGAACCCACAATAGCCTCCTGTTCTACTGCAATCTCAGGAACATGAAAGATCACTTGAAACTCTACTTGCGCTGTTGGACTCTACCATCTGTGAGTCCTACCCTTTCCTGATGTGCCCCTATCTAGTCTTGGGCCTCAGAAATGGTTACTGCAGTTGATTCCTGCAAAAAAACGATGCATCTCCCCGAGTGTGTGTGTAAAATGTCGTTGCATTGCTCCTTCGATGCCGATGCAGCGGCTGCTCGATGACAGCAGATTCACAGCCTGCACGACTCGATGACAACATTATGTGTGGCTCGACTACAACACATTGCATTCACTTCAACAGGGCCCGATGACGACACAGTGACTCGACTGCATGGAAAATACCTACGCATCATGCCCTTGACATTGATGCTTAGCTCCATCAAAGATACTGTTTCAGTGGATCCCAAGTGAGTACTGTAGCTAGCTTCCCTCCATTGCAGTCTGCCTGGATTTTGGATTTGTACTGGTTCCTCACGATTTCAAGTAACCTTTTGACCTCTAGTGACTTCTAAGCACTATTTCACATTTAATATTTAAAAATTCATATCTAGACTTTTAATGAAGATATTTTTGTCATTTTGGTCATGTTTTACTCAGATAAATATCATCTTTTTTACTAAACTGGTGTGGCATGTTTTTGTGGTGATTTCATTGAGTTATTGTATCTTAAGTGTTGTACAAATACTTACACATTGCCTCTTAAGTTATGCCTGACTGCTCTGGGCCAAGCTACAACAAGGTGAGCACAGTTCAAATTAGGATATGTATCTGACTTACCCTGACTAGGGTTGTGGTTCCTACTTTAACAGGGTGCATACCTCTTCCAACTCGAGACCCAATTTCTAGCATTGGTGACTAGAGGTGGGATATTGTTTGTGCAATACTATATAGTAATTCAATGTACACTACTTCTCACATCTAAATCAATTCTAATCAATTCTCTCTGATACTTATTAGAATTCGTTTTCTTTTTTCTACTCTCTTCAATTGGTGTTTTTACAATTTTTTTGTTCTCCCTGATATGCATTTTTGCTTATTACTCTAAATAATTTTTCTGGTTGCAGGTTCTGCATCTACACCTGCAAGAATTAAATTTGAGCTGGTTAAACTTGAGGGTTTCACTCGGCCCAGCTCCAGGATTTCTGCAAGGATTTTGAGCTTCCTGTAAAAAGCAGCATCAAGAAGGTGGAACTGCAAAAGGCACCAAGAGCCTATTCAGAAGCCCTACTGCATTGTATGAGACCTCAGAGGAGAATGAGACTGAGGAAGAGCTGGATATTGAGGATGATTTTGACCAGGGTCTAGCAGGTGGACTGTGCTGCTCTCTGTGGAGGAGGAGAGAAGTGGCAAGGAGCCCTCATCGGGATTTTTATACAGGTGGGTTTTACAAAGGAAGTGGTGTCTGACAGGGGCACCAACTTCACACCTACATACATGCAGTCCACGTGAAAGAGTATGGAGTAGTTTACCACCACCAAACTCATGGGCTTGTAGAAAGGTTCAACAAGACCCTGAAAGTCATAATCAGAAGTCTGCCTTGTTTGTCTACAGGGAGGTTCTGCAGAAGGGTGTGGGCTTCAGACTCTTTGAGCGTCTAAGCGGGTACCCTGTCAGAGAGCCTTTTGGTGAAGGAGAGGTGGGAGCAAGCTCCCAAAAAAACTCCCCAGGTTGTATTAAGCTACATGTCGGCCTCATGGAGCCAAATGGCTACTTTGTGGAAGCAAGTTTCTGACAAATTAGTAGCCAGCCAGGCTGTGATAAAAAAAGTGGTATGACCAAAATTCTACCACATAGTGAGAACAGCTCTACCCAAAACACCAACATCAACTTTAACCTCACAGAAGGGAATACCACCTGTGACTAAACATTTAAAATGTGGTCCTTGTGTTGCCTGCAACTATTAGTTGGTAAACAAAATGTTTCACTCACCTAAACATAAACAACTGATTTGAAAGAATTTACCAACTGCAACACCATTGATGTCATTTATGGTCTCCCTGCGATCTTATTTATATTGGGTAAAGAGTCATATTTTACAATGCAAAAGCCACATCACATGCAAGGTAACCACCAGTGGAGCATTACCTACAATACAAACATGCAGCACATGTGATCCAATGGCAAGTGATGGAACAAATGCACCATGACCAGAGAGAAGGGGACATATATAAAATATTATTAGAGCATTGGAATGTTGAGCACTCCTTTGAAAACAATGGAAAAGCTCAAGTCTTCTAACGGCTGGTAGAAGCCCAGAGCTCCAACATTCCACTGTTTGTTTTTCACAGCAACAGCTGTGAACATAGGCCATTGTTTTAGCAATGGGAGCATTCTACCCTGATAGAATATGTCAGCCCATATATTTTACAGCCCAGCTGGGTGATACCGGCATTAATGACCCGCTCCTTTGTTAAAGGCCCTCACCGGTTGGAGAGGGCCTTTTATCGCCAGTATAGACTGATACAACAGACTATAAATCTACATTAAAAAAAGAGTTTAAATTGATTGACTCCACAGATTCTATTGATAATGAACTAAATAGTATTTATGATTAAAGACAATCTGCACTATTTTAACCATATACAAATAAGGAGTCTGATGCCTGTTTTATGTACTGTTGCTTCATGTTAAACGAAATTGTCTATTTTAGATTATTTTATGCAATTATTATTTTGCATGATTGCACATGTGGACAATATGAAAACAGCACACAAGATGAGGCTATCCCTTCTCCTTAGAGACAATCTGAAATAGGAAGACAAGCCCTCAAAGAAGTCTTTCTTCACTGTCAATCGTAGTTTATTAATTCTGAAGAGCTACTACTTAAGCTGCATGCTCATACTAAAGTGGTTATTTATTTATTTGGTTCTGCTTTTGTTTGTGCATGTTAGAAAACAGATGAATAAAAACATAGCCTATTGTTTGTGGTATTTATTCCTATTTTTATTAAAATAGCATGCACACTGTGCTTGCTTTGTTAGTCTTTTTCAGTGTGGCTCAATCAGGCTCACTGAAACCACTCCATTGATCTCTGACATCTGCAAGCAATTTCTGCACTTTAAGTACGGAAAGAGCCCACTGGATCGCATAACGTCTGCACCTTTGGGTGCATGTAATTTTAACATGGAGAACTTTGATCATTGACAATCATTTGAAAGGGTGAGATTGTTGGCTTGTTTCCTTTCTTCAAAGCATATTGAGTTGAGTATTATTTGTTAAATTTATTATCTGGGCACATTAGTTCATGTTTCTGACCAAATTGAAGGTTTGCTCATTTCCAGTAAAGAAAAGATTCTGTAATGATACAACCATACACAATTAAGAATGATCTACCTCTATGGGCTATCTCTTGTACATTGTTTTGCAATGGGCACATGAAATCATTGTACCCTGCACCGCATCACTGAAAGTGTCTGACTTGATAATACATTAAGTAAATCCTACAAATACACATAAGATATACCTGAGTGGGTTTACTGAGATTTCTAAAGGAAACAAATAGGCAAACATACATATTCTTTAGGGCTGTCATATTCCTGTGAGTTGATCATAGTTGTGGCTTTTATTATCCTCAGATTTGCTACTTAAACATAGAGGTCTCACTTGTATTTTTTTCTGTGTTAGTGAGGTAAGACATTACCGAATAAACTTGGGCATTCATACTTCACTATATGTACATAAAGAATAATGAATTGTCCTTGATTTTTTTAATTCCATGGGTTGTTTTCTGCACTTTTGTCCTGAAGAAGACCGGCTTTACGTCTTAAAGCGGTTGAAATGTCAACATATTAACTTGTTGACTGCTAAATAAGGTAGTACCCAAAACATACTCAAATTTTGAATGCTTTTGTTTGGAAATTGTTTCACTAATCAGTCAAAAATTTTAATGGATTGTCTTTTTCACCTAGCATCAGTGCACCTGTATTCACTATTGCCACTAATCACTCTCACTTTGCTCTTTAATGGACCACCTATTGCATATGTTTTTGACTGATTAAAACAATTTGATAGTAATTAAATACACTTTTTTTATTATCTTACAGTTGAGTAATACGCATTTTTTGCTTCAGAAATGTAGGCTCATAGATTTCTCCTATCATGGGCCAGCAGGCCCTTCTTCTCCTATAAGGCCAAGACCAACTTTTTCTCTTGTAGGGCAAGGTGGGCTGCTGCCTTTTTCTACTCAGCAGGCAACTTTCTGTCCTCAACAGCAAAGGTAGAAAGCTGAAACCTTAAGGTCCAGTATGACTGTCTGTCCTTCAGCTCCAATGGGGGCAAACTGTAGGAGGACACTCTGCTCCCTATTCTGGACAATGCTGGTGCTCAGTGCAGCTGATGCTGGTCCTTGGGGCAGGTGCTCAATGCAGGTAATTACACTAGTGCTTCCTCAATGTTTTCCTCATTTCTCTGTTCAATCTCATTCTCATTCTCATCTGAGGTGCACTATAGCTGAGAGCAATGTGAAAATCATCCTTCCAGGATTGCTTCTTCAGCTTCAGTCTTCTTCACTTTCACATGCTCCTCAACAATGCAAAGGCTTTCCACATTAGCCAGACCCACCTCCATGCTCCAAAAATGTAAGGTGTAGAAATTAAGGGTAAGAATGATTTTAGGAAAAAATTAAAAATGACCCAATTAAAAGCCAAAAGGCAAATAGAAAATCCAAAAAGTAAACTGTTGTTGTTGATTCCAGTTAAAGTACTAAGTAAAGGCTAGGTACTTGACCCTCAGGTTAGTGCTCATACTCCCAATTGACTTATTTTATTTTAAAAAGCTCCTAGTACATGTTACAAAGTGTACCCAGTGCCTGTGAGTTAAACAGCACTTGTAGACTGCAGCATCCATTGTCGCAAACACTACAATTACAGTCAAAATATGACTGCAAGCCTAACTTTGCAGCCTGGTTGGGCAGTATTAAAACTGCAAAAGTGGTGTGTTAAAATAACCCCATTTGACAGCCCTAACCTTCCATTAAAATAATAATGTCACTCCTACATAGGCTTGACTGCTCCTAAAGCAGGAGGCATGGTATTTAAAAGTAGGACATATAAAATGTTATTGTTAAATATTTCCTTACTGTGGAAAGTCCCCAAAAGCTATCTTTACTATAGCAGGGTTGGCTGTTCCATAGGAAAGTAGTGGGATACAATATTAAAATAAATAATGTTGAATCCAGCTATGAAGCAACTAGAAACTTCACTGGACATTTTAAAATATTTGTTGCAAGTCCAATTAATTTGTGAAGTCAAATTTTTAATAAATATGTTGGAATAGGTAATTTTACTTTTTCCTTGTTTAAAGCCTTTTAAGGCCCATTTGCATGAGCTCCGGCTGTCACTTGCCATCAGAACACACCCCATGATGAGGTGTGAAAACTGCTCTAGAACAGGACAATATTCTGGGTGTCGGTAGGTGTTTCTGTTCCTCTGGCAGGATGACCATTTGGACTTTGCCTAGGAACTTGTTTATCTTCATAGAGCCCTAACCTTTCATATGCAAATGATAGCAAACACCTGGACAGGAATCCCCTTTGTTCCCAAATTCAGACAGGCACCAATCCCAGGGGGAAAAGAACTTCCCCCAGAATTTGAAGTGAATAAAGAGGAAGGGTTGCTTATTTTCCTGTTAAAGCCTCTAAGGTGGCCACGCAGGCTCTGCAACATCTTGAATTCAGGCAGAGAGGGGTAATGTGGGATTGTCTGCTGCAAACATGTGTAGGTTAAACACTGGGAACTTTTCCTTATCAAATAGGAGTCACCCACAGGCTAGTGCCAGACATAAATGTGATAGCCGGATCACCCTTTTGAAAACACAACTGGAACTGTGGAAGGTAGAAGACTGACTGCACTTGCGGTTGAGACCTGTGAGGAGACCTGAAATACTAGACTTGTTCCCACTTGTACCAAGGACAAAGAAGTGGACTCCAATGGTCAAAGGGCTGAACTTCTGTTAAGCTGCAGGGACAGAACAAGCTGCAAGAAGCCCATTTTCCTCAAAACCCCAGCTGACCAGTTCCACCTAGACCTGGCTTGGACCCTACTGGTAGATTCTGCTGAAGTGGGTCTTGACCCCTAAGTGCTGTTATAGAGGTCCTGGGACCATTGGCTGGGTCAAAATGTACTATTCGTAACAGCCTGAAAAACCTGGAACTTGGAAACGTCTTAGCTCCAAAGACCTCTGGATGGCTAGGATAACCCTCACAAGTCAAACAGACGAAGGTGCATTGTCGCTGGGCCTAACATTCAAGCTGTTCCCACTCAGAGCTTTTCTGCATCAATAAGTATGTTGCAGCTGAAGTTACAAAGAGATGATCTGGCCTCCTGGAGACCTGGCCAGCTAATCCTGCAGTATTGCCCCCTTGAAGCCATCTGAACTTCAAAACAGTGACTATGCCTGAATGTAAAAATCTTCACCGGGTGAAATCACTGAAAGTACCTGGTCGCAAGCAACATTCTTTGGCCATGAATTTTGAATTTCTCCCTATTGGAGCTTTTCGCCTAAAGTCAACAGCTTCACCAGGACTAGTCTGACAGCTATTTGGCCTTGAAGAGCCCTTCCTGACAGACTTCAGAAAGGGGCTAAAGACCTGGCTTTTTGAATGAGACCCACAGCAAAGCACCTTGAAATCCTCACGGGTGTCAAAAGACTCTATACAAAGAGTACTTGTTTGATTGATTGATAGCATGCTGCCTTGCCCCGCTGCATATTTTTCACTTCTATTGCAGAAAGTTAGTGGTCAGAAGGTAAATTGTTCATCCAGGATGAACCTGGCTTTTGTGTCCAACTCATGCTCCAATGCTGTTGGCCTTAAATCACGCATAGGTCCTGGTAAAGTGCCACCAGGTGACCGCCATACATGCTTAAAACATTTGTGGTGCTAATTTTATTGATATATTTACCAAGGCTTATCTCTGTGTGCTCCTATTATTTTTTCACTGTTTTGATAATTTGTTTAATAAATTGTTCTCTATTACAATACATTTGGGCAGGGATTTTATTGTGTTGTGTTTTTGTACTTCTAAATGCTTTACACATTTTCTTAAGATATGTCTGTCTGCTCTGTGCCATAGCTACAAGGGGCTGAGCTCAAGTTTAAATTACTAAAACCTTTACTGGACTTAACCCTAAGAATAGCAACATTATTACTTGAGGTGGACTACAACCAAACGCCACTAACAACCAACTTTTTCACAGTACCCACAACAAATACCAAAGACAGAAATCTGTTTAGACTAATATAGGGTACGTCAGCAACCATTAAAGGGATCCACATGAGCTGTCTTGGTATCCTGTTCTTTTCCTTTGAAGAGTCCCCCAAAGTTTCCTTGTGGCACAACAAACCTATAGAGAATGATCAACAGTGTGGTGCCCGCTTCTATGCTACTGGCAGATATTTTGCTTGTGCAGTGGGACTGCTGAGATTAGCAGTCCTGCACCATTGCCCTATTTAGAGCAGTCGGGTGCAGACGTGCACAGTGGGCACGCTTAAGGTAAATCCATCTGCACCTGTCCATGCCCAAACGGGCCAGAAAGGCGGATGTATTCCTCTGACCAACTTATGTCACTCCAACCTGCTTGTGTTTTAGCCTACCAGACCTTGTTAGACCCACAGGTGAGCCTCTTTGTATGTACTTGCTGTAATGTTTCACCAAAGATACATGAATTTTACCAAAGGAAGCATGGAGTTTGCCAACTTCATGATTTTATGTGATTTTAATTTCCACTTAGATAACCAGGAGAACAAAGACACCAGTACTCTCATTGGCAGTTTTTTAAAATGTTGTCTGAACCAAATAGTGAGCAAACCTAGCTGGATGTATACTTGGTGGCATGTTTTCTAACCACCCTGAGCTATTCATGGATGATGTCCTTCAGTTCCCATGGTCTGATCACCTGGTGGTTCATTTTCATTTACATGCCACAGTTAAAATGCTGAAGCCTAAACTATCTAACAGTTGCTATCAGGTTAGGTCCTGGAAAAAAGTAAACAGGCCTGAGTTAAGGGACAGCCTGATATCATCCTGACCACCTCTTGGAGAGGATCTAAAAGATGTGATTGTTAACTTCAATAACTGGTTCAATGATGCAGTCAACAAACTGGCCCCTCTAAAGGAACTTAAAACCCAAAAGATCGAAACCATCTGCGTCATAGTATTCCAGTGAACTCAAACTACTGAAAAATAAATGTTGTAGACAGTAAAGAGCTTGGAGGATTACCTATGCCCCAGATGAAAGCCTCTAGAATAAACAATTAATAAAAGAATACAAAGAAATGATCATAGTGGAGAAAACAAGAACCAATCGGCTAGTAATTCCTCTAGAGAGCTTTTTCAAACAATCCAGGAGTTATGATTTCCACCAGCTATTCCAGCCATAGCTCCAACTCAACAGCTATGTGACAATTTAGCCAATTCGTTCCAATTTAAAGTTGTGACCATCTATCAGGTATTAGTAGAAGCCACCCACCAATGTGGTAACTAAAGCAGATAGGGATAACCCCTGTGACGTGGTAATCATGATGGACAAAAGCCACCCTACTTTTGAGTATTTATCCCATCTCTCAGTGGAGAGAGTAATTGATCTAATAAAACTTACAGAATCCGGCTCTCCATTGGATCCTTGCCCGGCCAAGTTGTTTCGAGAAGTCTCTGAACATATTGCAGCCCCTTATCCGGTTCTGCTAAATAACAACCTGAACAAGGGCCTCTTACCCAGAGAATGGAAAATGGCTTTCATTCTACCGCTATTAAAAAACCCTTTCTTGGTCTCCTGGGTGAAAAAAATTATAGACCAATCTCAAGACTCCTGTTCTTAGCCAAACTTTTAGAAAGATACCATAACTCCACCCTAGCTGATTTATATCTAGGTCAGTATGACATCCTGGGTGGTGATCAATTCGGTTTCAGAAAAAAGCATAGCACAAAGACAGTGATTATCACTGCCACAGAAGTAATCAGATACATCCTGAATGAGGATTGCAAAGTAGCAGTGATATTACCAGATTTATCTGTGGCCTTTGATACTGTGCGCCATCATATTTTAAAACATAGGCTAGCAGAAAGTGGTGTTGTGGGCACACTTGGAAGCTTTTGAGTTCATTCCTGGAGGATAGACAACAGATTGCTGTTCTGGGAAACTTCTCTTCAAAACCATTTTGCCATGCAACGTATCACAGGGATCTTCTTTGACCCCCACATTATTCAATATTTACATGATCCCACTCCTGAAGCTGATAAGGTCCTTTGGTTTCTCAACCATGTCCTATGCCAATGACATGCAAATTGTGATACCCGTCCTGGAGGATGTGGAAAAGATAGCCTTGCACTTTTGCAACTGTATGATGGTAATTGTTAAATGGATCACAAGTCACTGCTTGAAAATACATTTGGATAAAACTAAAGTTCTGCTGTTTGGTCACAACACACAGTCATTGGAGGCCCTGTCCACCCTGGTAGAAAAAGCCAGAAACGATGTCAAGCTTATGTTTTTTTCCATCAGGCAAACCAGCTGGCTTCTTCCTGCTGCTTCCTCCTAAAAACTTTGCGCAAAGTATTGCCTTTTATTCTCCAGGACCTACAAAAAACATGGTAACATCACTTGTCCTGTCTAGATTGGATTATTGTAATGCCCTCTATGTAGGGGCACCACTGGGCATTATAAAAAAGCTCCAGAGATTACAAAATGCAGCAGTGAGGCTTTTGACAAATATTAGGAAATATGAAGCAATCTCTGAGGCCAGAAAACAATTACACTGTCTTCCGATCAAAGAAAGAATAGCCTTAAATGAAGCAGTCTCTGAGGCCAGAAAACAATTGCACTGCCTTCCGATCAAAGAAAGAGTAGCCTTTAAGGCCCTCTGGTTTGCTCACAGCACCTTACACCAGGTGGGACCGAAGCCCTTGAGAAACAATATTGCATGGTAATCAATCAATCAATCAGAGAACTTATTAAGTGCACTATGTACCCGTCAGGGTTTCGAGGCGCTGGGGGGGGGGGGGAGGGAGCTGCTAGCGTTCGAAGAGCCAAGTCTTGAGGAGTCTCCTGAAGGTGAGGAGGTCCTGGGTCTGGCGTAGCGAGGTGGGGAGAGAGTTCCAGGTCTTGGCGCCGAGGAAGGAGAAGGATCTGCCGCCAGAGGTCTTGCGCTGGATTCGGGGGACGATGGCGAGGGCGAGGTTGGCAGAGCGGAGTTGACGTGTGGGGACGTAAAAGTTGAGTCTGGTGTTGAGGTAAGTGGGTCCGGTGTCGTTTAGAGCCTTGTGAGCGTGGATGAGGAGTTTGAAGGTGATCCTTTTTTCCACGGGGAGCCAGTGGAGGTCTTTCAGGTGGGGGGAGATGTGGCATCGGCGGGGTATGTCGAGGATCAGGCGGGCGGATGCGTTCTGGATGCGCTGGAGTCGTTTGATGTCTTTTGTTGGGATACCTGTGTAGAGTGCGTTGCCGTAGTCAAGTCTGCTACTGACGAGGGCTTGAGTTACCGTCTTTCTGGTTCCTATTGGAATCCACTTGAAGATTCTGCGGAGCATTCGGAGGGTGTTGAAACAGGAAGAGGAGACGGCGTTGACCTGTTTGGACATGGTGGGAGCGGAGTCGAGGATGAATCCGAGGTTTCTTGCGTGGTTGGCTGGGGTGGGTGGGGGTCCAAGTGCAGTGGGCCACCAGGAGTCGTTCCAGACCGAGGGGGAGCGTCCGAGGATGAGGACTTCCGTCTTGTCAGAGTTGAGCTTCAGGCGGCTGTTGTTCATCCACTTGGCGATGGATTTTAGTCCCTCGTGGAGGTTGGTTTTGGCGGTGAGAGGGTCTTTGGTCAGGGAGAGGACGAGCTGGGTGTCGTCGGCGTAGGAGATGATGCTGAGGTTGTGTTGAGGGCCACTTTTGCAAGGGGGGCCATGTAGACGTTGAACAACGTTGGACTGAGAGAGGAGCCTTGGGGGACGCCGCAGATGAGGTTGGTGGCTTTGGAGCGGAAGGGGGAGAGCCGGACTCTCTGGGTTCTGTCGGAGAGGAAGGATGAGATCCAGTTGAGGGCTTTGTCTTGGATGCCGGCTTCGTGGAGACGGGCCAGTAGGGTGCGGTGGCAGACTGTGTCGAAGGCGGCTGATAGGTCGAGGAGGATGAGGGCTGAGGTTTCGCCGTTGTCTATTTGTTGTCTGATGTCATCAGTGGCGGCGAGGAGTGCGGTCTCGGTACTGTGGTTTCGTCTGAATCCAGATTGAGAGGGGTCTAGTATGGAGTTGACTTCTAGGAAGTGGGCGAGCTGTGCATTGGCGATCTTCTCGATGACTTTCGCTGGAAAAGGGAGGAGAGAGATCGGTCGGAAGTTTTTGAGATCGTTGGGGTCAGCCTTGGGTTTCTTGAGGAGGGGTTGGATTTCTGCGTGCTTCCAGCTGTCCGGGAAGGTGGCGGTGTTGAAGGAGAGGTTGATGATCTTGCGGAGTATGGGGGCGATGGTGGCGTCGGCTTTGTTGAATGCGTGATGTGGGCATGGGTCCGTGGGAGAGCCTGAGTGGATGGAATTCATGGTTAGGGTTTCGGCATCGTCCACTTGGGTCCAGGCGGTGAGGCGGCAGGCGTGGGCGTCGTCGTCAGGGGTGGGGTCTGGCGGAGGAGCGGTGTTGAAACTGTCGTGGATGGCTGCGATTTTCTGGTGGAAGAAGGTGGAGAGGTCGTCGCAGAGTTTCTGGGAGGGTGGGACGTCGTTGATGTTGGCGTTAGGGTTGGAGAGTTCCTTCACGATGCCGAAGAGTTCTTTGCAATCGTGGGCGTTGTTGTTGAGGCGTTCAGTGAAATGGGTGCACTTGGCGAGTCGGATCCGTTGGTGGTGATCACGGTTGGCGTCTTTGAGGGTGGCAAGGTTGTCGGGAGTGCGCTCGAGGATCCATTTCTTCTTGAGCTTCTGGCAGGTGCGTTTTGAGGTGGTCAGTTCTTCTGTGAACCAGGCTGGTTTTTTCTTTCCTTGGTTGGTGGTGGGTTTCTTGAGTGGAGCTAAGGTGTTGGCGCAGTCGAGGATCCATTGATGGAGGTTGATGGCGGCGGCGCTCGGGACGTTGGAGTCCGGTGGTGGGTGTTTTTGACGAGGGAGCTGGTTAGTTGGTCTTTGGTGACTTTTCCCCAGCGGCGGTGAGGTGGTAGAGGGATGCGGTGGTGTTCGGTGTTTTTCTTGAAGGTAAAATGGACGCAGTGATGGTCGGTCCAGTGGAGTTCGGAGGTGTGGCTGAAAGAGATGTGGTTGCTTGAGGTGAAGAGGGGGTCAAGCGTGTGACCGGCGATGTGGGTGGGAGTGTTGACCAGTTGGTGGAGTTCGAAGTTGTGGAGGTTGGTGGTCAGTGAAGCGGTGTTGGCGTCGTTGTTGTTTTCAAGGTGGAAGTTTAGATCTCCCAGGAGGATGTAGTCTGGAGAGGCGAGGGCGTGGGTGCTTACGAGGTCGGAGATGGTGTCGCTGAAAGGGGCTCTTGGTCCTGGAGGGCGGTATATGAGGGTTCCTCTGAGGGTCGTGTTGGGGTCCGTGTGGATCTGGAAGTGGAGGTGTTCGGCTGTCTTGAGAGTGTCGTCCGTATGGGTGTGGATCTTGAGGGTGGATTTGTGGGCGATGGCTATTCCTCCGCCGATTCCGTTGGTTCGATCTCTTCTGGTGATCTTGTATCCGTCCGGTATGGCGATAGCGATGTCAGGGGCCGAAGAGTTGTTCCACCAGGTTTCGGTCAGGAAGGCCACGTCTGGGGCGATGGTGTCGAGCAAGTCCCAGAGCTCGATGGCGTGTTTTCGTGCGGAGCGTGTGTTGAGGAGGATGCAGTGCAGGTGGTTAGTGTTGTTTGTTGCTGGCTTCGTTGTTCTGTTGCAGGAGAAGTTGCAGGTGCGGCAGGAAAAAGGTCCTTTGGTGTGCTTCGGGTTGGCCAGGAAGCACTCTATGGAGGGGCCAGGGTTGAGGGCGAGGAGATCGCTGGCAGAGTATCGGAAGTAGGAGTTGCGGGGGGCGTGAGGACCAGGGGGGGTGGCGCTGGGCGCGGTCCAGGCGCGGACGGGCGCAGACGGGCTTGCCTCTGGCGCGCCAGCAGCGCGGGCGCGCCAGCAGCGCGGACGCGCAGCGCCAGCCATTAAGAAGGGAGGGGGGCGGGAGGAGCAGCTGGGAGGCGGGAGGCGGGAGGGAGCGGCGAATGGGGGCGCGAGGGGGGCGGGGCCGCAGGGAGGCAGCGGCAGGGAGCGGAGAGCAAGGGGGAGCGCCCAAGGGGCGAAAAACAACTTAAACAAGGCACAAGAAAGTCGGGCACAAAATCGGAAAAACAGTCACAAAATACAGTATTGGCACAAACTACAATCGGGGCACAGCAATCAGAGGGGCACAACGGGGGCAGACGCGCAAGAGGCGAGGCGCAGAAGAAAACAGAAACCACTTACAGGACGGCGGAATACATGGCACAACGGCTCAAGAGAGCCTCGAACACGCTAGCAGCAGCGTGGGCGTGGGTCAGAGGCAGGAGACAGCAGGTTGGTGCTGCGGACGCGGGGGGCGAGCTCTAGACCTAAAACAGGTCAGAGGTCGCTCACTCGCGACGCGCAGCGCCAGCCATTAAGAAGGGAGGGGGGAGGGAGGAGCAGCTGGGAGGCGGGAGGGAGCGGCGAATGGGGGCGCGAGGGGGGCGGGGCCGCAGGGAGGCAGGGAGCGGAGAGCAAGGGGGAGCGCCCAAGGGGCGAAAAACAACTTAAACAAGGCACAAGAAAGTCGGGCACAAAATCGGAAAAACAGTCACAAAATACAGTACTGGCACAAACTACAATCGGGGCACAGCAATCAGAGGGGCACAACGGGGGCAGACGCGCAAGAGGCGAGGCGCAGAAGAAAACAGAAACCACTTACAGGACGGCGGAATACACGGCACAATGGCTCAAGAGAGCCTCGAACACGCTAGCAGCAGCGTGGGCGGGGGTCAGAGGCAGGAGACAGCAGGTTGGTGCTGCGGACGCGGGGGCGAGCTCTAGACCTAAAACAGGTCAGAGGTCGCTCACCCGCGACGCACAGCGCCAGCCATTAAGAAGGGAGGGGGGAGGGAGGAGCAGCTGGGAGGCGGGAGGCGGGAGAGAGCGGCGAATGGGGGCGCGAGGGGGGCGGGGCCGCAGGGAGGCAGCGGCAGGGAGCGGAGAGCAAGGGGGAGCGCCCAAGGGGCAAAAAACAACTTAAACAAGGCACAAGAAAGTCGGGCACAAAATCGGAAAAACAGTCACAAAATACAGTATTGGCACAAACTACAATCGGGGCACAGCAATCAGAGGGGCACAACGGGGGCAGACGCGCAAGAAGCGAGGCGCAGAAGAAAACAGAAACCACTTACAGGGCGGCGGAATACACGGCACAGCGGCTCAAGAGAGCCTCGAACACGCTAGCAGCAGTGTGGGCGGGGGTCAGAGGCAGGAGACAGCAGGTTGGTGCTGCGGACGCGGGGGGCGAGCTCTAGACCTAAAACAGGTCAGAGGTCGCTCCCTCGAAATCCCTACGTCCTATGACAGTGTAAAAAGTAATCATCCTTAAAATACATAAAGCCACTGGGGCGGGAGAAGTTTCTCCTATTCTAACTGCCTGCTCTGGAATCAGTTACCTGATTATCTAAGAAACCAATCCAATCTCTCTTGTTCAGAAAACATCTAAAAACCTGCCTTTTTTCTGCGTAACCACACCTTTACTTATTAGCCTTAATACAGCTGATTAGAACGTAGATGCCCACGGGCAATTGCGAGCTTTATAAAATTAATAACAAAACATTTGATAATGATGGGCCTGGAAATGCTACTGGTGCCCAGAGCAATTTAAGCCATAATGCTGCTATTTCTAATAGTAGGTACTGGAATGATTTTGCTTTTTAGTATTAAGTGTCACTCTCTCCCAAAGCATCAGCAGCATTTATTACATTTTCTGTGGGAAAATACCCCTGACGCCCTGTTACTTATGGAGACATGGCATGATGAGACATCTGTACTGGATGTGAATGCCACACTGCCATCAAACTACTACATCATTTGAAGAGATAGACAGGATAACATAGGTGGTGTGATCGCTCTCATTTTTAAGAATATTTATAAATGGAAAGTAGATGAGCTTCCCATCCTCGCTTGAGAGAACCTGCTCTTTTTTCTCAGCCTCACACATAAACTCACTGTATCCAGGGCCTTGATTTATCTTCCTTCAGAGTACGCCGGGAATTGGTATACAACTATTTCAGACCTACTATCTTCCCATATCCTCAAGTCTGCCAATTTTACACTGCTTGGAGATCTCAATGTCCATTTGGAAGATTCCACGTGCATTCAGGGCATTATTCTCAAAGAGGATTTGAGTGTGTTGCATTTAGCCCTCTTTAACTCAACTCCTGCAGATGAGTCTGGTCACCACTTAGGTCCTATCTTTTAGAATATGAAGGACCTTGCTACAGACCCATCTGTACCGCTACTTTAGTCTGACAATCTGGCAATGCCTTTTGCCATTAGGACCCCAGCAACTCCATCTATAGGGTTGACCAAAGCAGTAGTCAAGTCTAGGAACTGGTCTAAATTGGATGCCTCTACCTTGAATTTACAGATAAAGAGGACCAAACTAGCCTTAAAGCAGATAGCTGATCTTGACCAGCCCATGATTGATCTCTGGATCACAGTTTCTTCGGAGACAATTCTACCTGCCACACCTATTACTTCAGCGAGATACTATCTTCCTGCTCCTTGGTTCAACAAAATGCTTTAGTTGGATAAAAAATTATGCAAGGGCCTGGAAAGGTTCTGGAGAAAATCCTATGATGAGGAGTCAAAATTCAAATCAAAACAGCTATAACAAAATATCATAGGTTTTATAGTGCAGTGCTGGTGTCGTTCTATTTTTCTAAAATCTACAATGCCCAAAATTACCGCAAGACTCTAATGTGGTTAAAAACTCTACTACCCTAGCAAAACATCCCCAGCTGCCTTGGTTTCCAGGCACAATGCGAGTCACTGAACATCTAAGATGACTCAGAGATGAAGGTGCAACAGCTATGCTGATTCTGTTACATCTTAGCACGGCCTTCAACACTGTGTCCCACTCCATCCTGGTGGAAAGATTGGTGACACTAAATCTCTAGGGAACAGCTTTAGCCTGGATGACCTCAATTTTGAAAACTCATATGTTGCAGGTCTTTTCGGCCAGTGCTAGGTCAGAGCTGTGGGGTCTGACGTCCAGAGTTCCTTAGGGCTCAGCCCTAAGCCCAAATGCTGTTTAGTATTTATGTACACCCATTGGCAGATGTGGTGGCAAGTTGTTGCTTAAACTTATTTTCCTACTCAGATGACACACAAACTATTTTTTCCTTCTCATCTGTACAGGGTCATGACTTTGGTGCCCTCAATCTAGGTTTGAGTCGAATCTCCAATTAGATAAACTACAATTCGCACAAACTCAATGACAATAAGACAGAGATAATGGTTATGCGCAAGAACCCTCAGCTTTGGGGTCCACAACATTGGCCAGAGTCCCTAGGGGCTCTTCCTGAACTGTTTCCCAAGGAAAAAATAATGGCTTTTGGCTGGACAAGAACCTCAGGTAGTTAGGGAGGCTTTCGCTTGCTTTACAGTGTTTAAGTAGGTGACAAACTATTTAGATGATTCCACTGGCAGCTCAAAGGACAGTGATCCACACTTTACGTAATGGTTACGTCCTGCGGCACAGTGCTGCTGTGTCCAGGACGTAACCATTACATCCTGGGCACCCAGCCCAAAGGGTGCGCTAGCTAGCGCTCCCTCTGTGGGGTGCTCCCCCACCCGCCCAAGTCAGGGATGGAAGGGGAAGCCCTTCCCCTTCCACCCCTGACTCCCCCCGCCCCCCCGAGAGAGGCTTCAAAGGGAAGGAAATGTATTTCCTTCCCTTTGAAGTCTCTCTCTGCGTTTTGGCAGCCGGATTGAAAGCAATCTGGCTGTCAAAACGCCCACTAGACACCAGGGATGTCTTTTGAAAAAAGGAAATGGACATAAGGGAGCGACCCCTTGGGCAAGGGTCGCTCTCAGGGGGGGCATTTTTTAAGGCCTTTTCTGCCCCCCCTATTATTAGGCCAATCTGCCCCCAGGGGGGGCAGAAACCTCTAGGCACCAAGGATAAAAAAAAAAAGAATTGATTTTTTTGTTTCGTTTTTTGTTTTTGAGGTTAGGCAATGGTCGCTCCCCTAGGGGGCAAATTGTATTTAGGCCATTTCTGCCCGCTTTGGAGGCAGATCGGCCGATTTTAGGTCAATCTGTCCCCAAGGGGGGCAGAAACCACTAGGCACAAGGGATCTTTTTTTTGCGCCGTCACGCAAGGGGAGCGACCTTGTAGGCAAGGGGTACATTTATTTTAGGCCATTTCTGCCCCCGCTGGGGGCAGATCAGCCTATTGTTATTAGGCCGATCTGCCCCCAGGGGTGTCAGAAATGTCTAGGCACCAGGGCAATTTTTTTTTATTTTTTATGTTTGTTGTTTTTTTAGAGATGGGGAGCGACCCCTTAGGCAAGGGTCGCTCCCCTGGATGGGCAAATTGTATTTAGGCCATTTCTGCCCGCTTTGGGGTCAGATTGGCAGATTTTAGGTCAATCTGCCCCCCTTGGGGGGCAGAAGGCAGAAACCACTAGGCATCTTTTTTTTTTGCGCCGTCACACAAGGGGAGCTTTGCAAAGGATTCTGGGTAACAGAACCTGGTCAGAGCCCCACTAGTCACCCCATCTTGGATTCCCCTAGGTGTCTAGTTTTCAGAAATGTGCTGGTTTGCTAGGTTTCCCCAGGTGCCGGCTGAGCTAGAGGCCAAAATCCACAGGTAGGCACTGTTTTCTGTGAAAAAATGTGATGTGTCCATGTTGTGTTTTGGGCCATTTCCTTTCCTGGGCGCTAGGCCTACCTACACAAGTGAGGTACCATTTTTATCGGGAGACTTAGGGGAACGCTGGGTGGAAAGAAATTTGTGGCTCCCCTCAGATTCCAGAACTTCCTGTCACCGAAATGTGAGGAAAATGTATTTTTTTAGCCAAATTTTGAGGTTTGCAAAGGATTCTGGGTAACAGAACCTGGTCAAAGCCCCACAAGTCACCCCATTTTGGATTCCCCTAGGTCTCTAGTTTAAAAAAATGCACAGGTTTGGTAGGTTTCCTTAGGTGCCGGCTGAGCTAGGGGCCAAAATCTACAGGTAGGCACTTGGCAAAAAACACCTCTGTTTTCTGTGAAAACAAAATGGGATGTGTCCATGTTGTGTTTTGGGCCATTTCCTTTTGTGGGCGCTAGGCCTACCCACACAAGTGAGGTACCATTTTTATCGGGAGACTTGGGGGAACGCTGGGTGGAAGGAAATTTGTGGCTCCTCTCAGATTCCAGAACTTGCTGTCACTGAAATGTGAGGAAAATTTGTTTTCTTAGCCAAATTTTGAGGTTTGCAAAGGATTCTGGGTAACAGAACCTGGTCAGAGCCCCACAAGTCACCCCATCTTGGATTCCCCTAGGTCTCTAGTTTTCAAAAATGCACAGGTTTGGTAGGTTTCCCCAGGTGCCGGCTGAGCTAGAGGCCAAAATCTACAGGTAGGCACTTGGCAAAAAACACCTCTGTTTTCTGTCAAAAAATGGGATGTGTCCACGTTGTGTTTTGGGGCATTTCCTGTCGTGGGCACTAGGCCTACCCACACAAGTGAGGTATCATTTGTATCAGGAGAATTGGGGGAACATAGAATAGCAAAACAAGTGTTATTGCCCCTTGTCTTTCTCTACATTTTTTCCTTCCAAATATAAGAGTGTGTAAAAAATACTTCTATTTGAGAAATGCCCTGTAATTCACATGCTAGTATGGGCACCCCGGAATTCAGTAATGTGCAAATAACTACTGCTTCTCAAAACCCTACCTTGTGCCCATTTTGGAAATACAAAGGTTTTCTTGATAGCTATTTTTTACTCTTTATATTTCAGCAAATGAATTGCTGTATACCCGGTATAGATTGAAAACCCACTGCAGGGTGCTGGTCATTTATTGGCTCTGGGTACCTAGAGTTCTTGATGAACCTACAAGCCCTATATATCCCCGCAACCAGAAAAGCCCAGCAGATGTAACGGTATATTGCTATAAAAAATCTGACATTGCAGGAAAAAGTTACAGAGTAAAACGTAGAGAAAAATTGCAGATTTTTTCACCTCAATTTCAATATTCTTTTTTTTTCAGTTGTTATTTTCTGTAGGAAACCCTTGTAGGATCTACACAAATTACCCCTTGCTGAATTCAGAATTTTGTCTACTTTTCAGAAATGTTGCGGTTTCTGGGATCCACCATTGGTTTCATGTCCATTCCTGTCACTGACTGGAAGGAGGCTGAAAGCACAAAAAATCATAAAAATGGGGTATGTCCCAGTAAAATGCCAAAATTGTGTTGAAAAATTGGGTTTTCTGATTCAAGTCTGCCTGTTCCTGAAAGCTGGGAAGCTGGTGATTTTAGCACCGCAAACTCTTTGTTGATGCCATTTCCAGGGAAAAAACCACAAGGCTTCTTCTGCAGCCCCTTTTTCCCATTTAAAAAAAATATATGAAATTTTCACTGTATTTTGGCTAATTTCTTGGCCTCCTTCTGGGGAACCCACAAAGTCTGGGTGCCTCTAGAATCCCTTGGATGTTAGAAAAAAAGGACGCAAATTTGGCGTGGGTAGCTTATGTGAACAAAATGTTATGAGGGCCTAAGCGCGAACTGCCCCAAATAGCCCAAAAAAGGCTCAGCACAGGAGGGGGAAAAGGCCTAGCAGCGAAGGGGTTAATACTCACAAAAATAGACTATGGTAACATTCTGTATTTAGGAATGGATAAGTCATCTATCCGACATGTACAGGAAGTACAGAATTCTGCTGCTAGACATTTCTATCATCTTCTGAAACATGCTTCTGTTTTGAACCTCCTCCTCAAGCTTCACTGGCTTGCTGTGGAAAAGCAAATACAATTCAAGGACCTGTGTTACATGCACAATGCTGGAGCCAGATCAGGCCCACAATTTATCAGAGATTTGGAGGTGCCTTACCAGCAAACGCGTAAGCTGCGATCACTTATAAATCAGACCTTGTGTACTGTGCCTAGAATTCATTTGACTCGCATTGGAGGCCGTTCTTTTACGTATCTGGGCCCAAAACTGTGGCACACCATCCCTGAGACTCTGTACTTCACTATCTGTGTTTCATAAAAACTTGACGACCTGATTGTTTCTTACTGGCCCTTTCAAGTTATGTATCATACCTACTGGAGGCAAAAAGTTAAAATATATATATATATATATATATATATATATATATATATATATATATATAAATAATATTTGTTTAATTATTTCTTTTAAACTGGTCCTTCCCAAGTTATGTATTATACCTAATGGAGGACAAAAGTACATCTACATACATTGTGTCTGTAGTTATAGTTAGGACCTAGTATCTATGGAAAGAGCGTTTTTTGTTTTGCGTATAACTTTGGCGCCTCTTGACGAATCTTCACGAAATTTTCAAAACTGAAACTTTCCTGAGTTCAGCTTCTGTCTTGAAAGTTTCGGGGTGATCTGTCAAGTGGGGGCCGGGAAAAAAGGTGTGGTCCCAAAATGTGTTTTCCCCATTCATGCCTACAGCCCGATCCACGGAATTACACCTAATTTGGCACAAGGCTAGATTCTGTTCTGAAGAGCAAACTTTTTGTGATTTGGTGTGAAATCATTTAGCAATTTCAGAGAAAATTAATGCCAAAAATATAGATATATAGGGACGCGGATCCTCCACGGATCCACTGCGGGTCGATCCACAGGTCCATGCACCAGAGGACGAATCTGCTTGGTTGCCCGCAACCTGAGAGAAATGCTGCAACCTCCATTTTCTTTTCTCTGTAAACTGTCCCCTGGGCTGAAATGTGGGAGGCAATTGAGTTGATGGGATCAGGGTACAGGTTTCCTGACCCCATGGGGGTGATATAGTTGTGGTGATGGACAAATAATGTCTTTGAAATGCGGAATATTATCTATTTGGGTGCTTCACAAGATCTGTGGATCCACTTGTGGAAACCATCATGGCACCTGGTGTGAATCTGTGGGTGGATCCGCAGATCTCGTAAAACATTAAAAAAAGAGTAAATTCTAATAGAGATCCTCTCACATTCAGTATTACCGACAGATAGACACTCTTACAACTAATCTGACATGCAGACAGACTCTGTTGCAGCTACTCTCACACCGACAGAGATGCTGTTACATCCACTGTCACATGTACACAGACACTCTCACACTCAGAGAGACACTCACGCCTACCCTCACATCCAGGCAGACACTGTTACACTCTCTCGCTCACTCAGACAGAAACTCTCATGGTCAGTCTCACAATAATATAGAGACTCTCACATGTAGTGTCAAACCCAGACACACTCTCTGATACTCACCCTCACACCCAGACAGCTTCTCTCACACTCAGTCTGACATCCAGGTAGACAGTTACAAGCACTCTCATACTTACACAGACAGTTTCACACATACTTTCATACTCAGAGAAACACTCTCACACCCACACTCGAAAGCAGGCAGACACTGTCACACGCCCTTTCACACACGGACACAGACTCTCACGCTCAGTGTCACACTAATATGGAGACTCTCATATGTAATATCAAAACCATTGATGCACTCTGATACTCATAATAATACCCAGACAGGTACTCTCACATCCCGTCTGACATCCAGGCAGACACTGTGATAGCCACTCTGACACCTACAGAGATGCTGTTACATCCACTGTCGATGTATATAGACACTCTCACACTCACTCACACTCAGAGAGACACTCTCACCCCCCCTTGCATCCAAACAATTATGTTTCCCCTTCTTAGAGATCCGCGGGCCATTTGAGTTTGCTGCCTTTCTCTGTTAGGTGAAATCTGTCATTTCTGAATATACCCTACACATCTAATCATAAGTAGTTGTTGTGTACAGAAATCATGTTGTTTTCCCTGAGTGATGCAGAAACAGTGGATTTCTAACATTTGTGGGCAGAATTCAGTTGACGAGTTCCACTTCTGTCTTTGACAAATGTTTGAAAAAGCCAAGGTAGTGTGTGTGAAGAGTGTCATTAAGGGGGTCATTACGACCCTTGCGGATGGCGGAGAACTGGCGGTAAGACCGCCAACAGGCTGGCGGTCTTACCTTGGGGAATTATGACCATGGCGGTTACCGCCATGGTCATCTGCCGGTTCTCCGTTCCGCCCGCCAGGGCGGAGACGACCGCCGGGCTGGAGACCTGGGTCTCCAGCTCGGCGGCTGTCAATATACCGCCGGCGGTATTTAGACCCGCCTTACCGCCGTGGATTTCCAGCGGTTTGAACCACCATGAAATCCATGGTGGTAAGCACTATCAGTGCCAGGGAATTCCTTCGCTGGCACTGATAGGGGTCTCCCCCACCCCCACCCGACTCCCTCCCCTACACCCCCCACCACCCCTGCCACCCCCCAAAGGTGGCAGGGCACCCCTCCCCACCCCAACCCCCAACAGCACGTAACTCACACACACCCGACACGCATGCAGGCACCACCAACACACACACGCACACACCCCGACATACATGCCAACATCCACACACACAGTCAGACACGCACACCCACATTCAAACATACACGCACACATCCATACAGACATACCCACAGACATACACGCACTCATTCCCATACACACAACACCCCCGCAAGCATACACGCACTCACACACCCCCTCTACATACACACACGCACACCCCCATGCACGCACACAACACCCAACAACCCCTACCCCTTCCCCTAACGGACGATCAACTTACATGTTCCTTCGATCCTCCGGGAGGGGACGGGAGCCATGGGGCAGCTCCACCGACACCACACCGCCAACAGAACACCGCCACGGCGAATCACAGGACGTGATTCACTGGGCGGTGTTCTGTTGGCGTGGCGGTGGAGGTGGAGCAACCTCCACTTCCCCGCCTCCCGCCAGTATGGCTGTTGGCGGCTCTCCATCCGTAAAGGGACGGAGAGCTGCCAACGATTTTAGTAGGCCGAGCGGCAAACCGCCTGCACAGGCGGTCTTCCGCACGGCGGTCCCTTGGCGGTCTTGAAAAAAGACCGCCGAGGTCGTAATGACCCCCTAATTGTCCAAAGGTTTCTTTCATTAGGATTTCCAAACCATCTCCTGTGACTACACTTAGGTCATAACTACCACAGTCTACAATCATAAGGTCTGGATGTTGGCAATCCTCAATAGTTTCAACTAAAGGAAGTAATTCATGCCACTTTAACCCTCTCTGGTCAATTCAAGTCATATCCACATTAGACAAACCTAGGTCCCTGTCAGTACAACTTCTTTTTGCACTCTTTGTGGCCCAAAACACAAAGCTGTGACCCACAATCCACACTTTGAGCATCTTGGAGGTAATCTGGAGAAGCATACAGGATATGGCTGCAGCTGAATGAATCTGGTATGAAATAAAAATCAGCTGAAATGGAGGATAGTAGGTACAGTCTGGAAGAAGTGATCCCATTGGCGATTGCAGATATGTTTGGGGGTGAAGGTAGGTAGTGAGGGTTTGTGAACTGTAAGTATATGTTGGATTTGGTTTAGGAAAATTGGAGAACAGTAAAAATAGCTGTGATATGTTTACTCTGAAAGATTCAACCACAACTGCTAAATGTGGTTTGAAACTAAGCATTCTCTAGTCAGAAACTATAATGAACTTGTGACCTGGTGCAGCAGAGTCTTGCAGATTGTGTAACCATGGTAATGAAGCTAGCAGAGCAAGAGGGGGAAAGGAATAGAAAAAAAGACTAGAATGTGACTTTGTTTTACACTATATACATATATATATCGAGATAGAGAGGCAGTAAGAATCATAATGATTATTTAACGTTATTATTTGGTTTTGTGTTCTAAAAAAGTGTTGATATGGATGTGTTTTTTTTAATAAGTTCAAAAAATTATTTCTGAACTTCCCCGTGGATTCACGCGCAAATTTACACAGGGGAGCTGCGTTAAGCGCCGCAGTAGATCCGGGGATCCAACAAAATTCACATTGTATTGGCAAACGTTTCAGGAGCACTGCAAATGGTTAACTATACAAACCAGTGAGAAGTTGTAGAACATTGTATTAACATGAAAGGGAGATTGTGATTAGCTTACTGGCTCAGTAACCTTGAAAGGAGAATTGAAGAGGTTGCCGTTGCTGGTTGCCTACTATGAGAGTGGACTTCCATTCTTGTGGTTGCTTTAATGAGGTTTGTTCAGTGTATATATACTGGCACTTGCCACTAGTAGTTAGTTATAGTTAGGATTAATTTCTATAGAAAAAGTGTTTTTGTTTCACTAATAACATTGGTGCCGTTTGATGATTCTTCACAAAATATTCCCAAAAAATATGACAATCATTTCAGCTGATGTCTGAAAGTTTTGGGGTGATCACCATCAAGTGGGGACTGAGACAAAGGAGTGTCCCAAAACACTTTTTCCCTATGCATTTTTCCACTGGGAGTTTGAACAGGAATAGTGGCCGAACCACAGAATGGATTTACATTAAATTTTGCAGAAAGGTATTTCTTGGTCCAGAAAGTGACCTTATTGTTATTTGGTGTTAATATGTTCAGTAGTTTTTGAAAAATTAAGGAAAAACTAATTTGTATATATAGGGATGCAAAGACTGTGCGAACCCTCCTAATATTATGCTGAGATCTGATTGGCTGCCAACACTTCAACATGGCTTCAGTGCAGTCTCCGAAAAAAAGGTAAAAAAATAAGAAAAGGGGGCAGGCTAGGGACACCCTGACAGCTCAGCTCTGGTGGTCCATCCCAGAGAGATGCCACCCTGGGCAAAAAAAGCATTTTAAAAAACAAATGTTGCCATGAATTTGCAACACGGTTGTGAATCTATCACAAAAATCAAAAGAGAAACAAGTGCTGGGTCCACGCTTGTTTTAATGAAGCCCCTGGGTCGGCCGGGACCCGGGGGCATAGTAAAATAAAGGAAGGTGTGCACAGGGCCCCCCTACTCAGGGACCACCACCTCCCTGGGGCTTATTATGATTATGCTGGCCGTCCCACTAGGCCGGCCCGTGACCTGGTGACTAGCACCTCCCCAGGGCTTCTTTCTCATTTTATGTGGGGGGACCATAAGGCTTCCACAGCCCTGGGAACTGCCACCTCTCCAGGAATTGAGATATAATTAATGCAGAGGGGCTGTGTATCCCCCTGCAACCCTGAGGGCCTCTACCTCCCTGGGGCTTAAGTAATAATGAATGAAGGGGCACCCCTGCAGACATAGGGACCACCACCTCCCAGGGGGAACTTCTTACAATTAGGGCCTGCCTGTGACCTGGGGACTGTCATCTCTCCAGGGCTTCATTCTCATTTTATACGGGTGCATGTGAGGCCTTCAGCAGTCCTGGGGACTGCCACCTTTCCGGGGACTAAGTTAAAATGAATGCAGAGGGGCCACATGGCCCCCAAAAAACCTGGGGACAGCCACCTCCCTGGGCTTAGGTAATAATGAATGAGGGGGCACCCCTGCAGTCCTGGGGACCACCACCTACCTGTGGCAACATTTCAATAATACGCGGGGGAACTCCCCCCCCCCACCGCAGCCCCAGTGACTGCTACCTCCCTGGGGTAATTTCTTACAATTGGGGGCCGTGCAGCCTCCACAATGCCCCATGGACCACCACCTCCATAGAGCTGAATTTAAAGAAGATAGGGGGACCATTGCGAACCCCAGCCCCCAGAGTCCACCACTTCCCCGAGGCAAATTACAAGGTTGAAGGGGGCCGCCTAACCCCCTTGAGGAGACACAGATGGCCCAGGCAAAGGAACCCCAACTCCCGGGGCTGGCTCCTGCTATGTCCTGCGGTACCCACTCCCGGGACATCACTGTTTGCTCTGACATGGCAGACGTTTTGACAGCTCCTACAACTCAGAGCAAACACTTCACTCGCAGCAAGTGAGAGCTGTCTGGAAAGTACAACTGGAGTTATGAATTTATCAATTTTTGTCAAAAACTAGCACATAAAATATCAAAGCATCAACTGTGGGCATCTAGAGCCTCATTTAGAAGAATCTAATGCATTAGCTGTGATGTGTCAGATTTCTTCGGCTGCCCAATGACCCCCCTGATGATGCCATGGAAGCACTGTATTTAAAATACAGAGATCCATGGCACACGTTTTCACAGATGTGTCAGAAATTCGGACGCACTGTGGCACTAATTTGAAGCATTGCTGGACTAGCGTAACAAAATGAGAAAGAGAATGCGAGTAAGGTCCAATTGAAAAAAGCCCTGTGTCATTTTAATGCCTGCTCTGATCAGTCAACATTTTTTTGAAGCAGTGAAGTTACAAAAAGATGTAGTGAAATGTAAATTTCACTGCGTCAGTTCTGGGTGGCTTTTTGCCCGAGGATCCCCTACCATGCTTACCTTCGGATTTAGAACATTTTTTGAAGAAAACATTCTGGGAAGGCAAATTTCCACAGGGCAAGCCAGCAGCCAGTGTCTGAGAAGGGAGCGTCGTCATTAGGGAGCCACTGGACGATGTCACAGTGAAGATTTTAACTTTTGATGATAGTCACTTTTTTGGAAGTCAAAAATCTTCAGCTGGACGAGGCAGAAGACTGTAGCTGAGGAGAGTTCCGGAAGGCTGGGCACCCCTTTGGTGAAGACCTCTAAACAGGATTAGATGCTGCAGAGAAGAATATAGTGGATGTTGCCGCAAAATCAAGTTTATTTGCAATGCACCTTGGGTGAAGAGATGAGCAGGTTGGCCCTGGTCTTCTCTCAGTTTTTTTAGCAGTTTTTAGCCAAATATTTTCTAAGTCCAACATTTTGGATTTTGGCTCTGTGGACTTAGGTTAGGACTTACTTAGGCTAGGTACAGGTGAGATTCAAGATGGTGGGAACCTGTTATATAGCTTTGGCTCTGAACAGGAGGCCAGCGCACTAGCCATTGAAGTCACTATGCTAGTCCTAGGTTCACAAGAGGACACAGGGTTCAATCAGCAGGGAGAATTCAAGAGTTTGAGAAAGGCTCTAGGCAGCAAAGCAGTCTTTCCAGGTGCAGCAAAGAAGTCTTGTGGAGTACATAGCAGGCCACAACAGCAGGCAGCCTTCTGAGAGTCTCTCCACAGGTCCAGAACGTGAACTGAAGAGTGAGTTTGAGGGTCCTATTTTATATGTGGTGCCCCTCTAGTCCTTTATGTGAAGGCAAGGCACAGCCTATTCAGTTGCAAGTGGGGCTGTTCCCAGCTCTGCCCCCCATCCTGCCAGCTGATGGCCCTTCAGCCACACCGAATCCCTCTACTGTGTGACTGTCTGGGAAGAATAAACAAAGTCCAGCTGCTAGCTACACCCAGTAACGTGATCTAGGACAGGCTGCAGGCATCAAATACCAAAGGGCAGGCACATGCAAACTTCCTAAAAGTGCCATTTTCAAAACTGTAATTTAAAAACTGATTTTGCTATTGAAGAGGATTTATTTTTACAATTTCTCGGGAACCAAACATGAAATGCTTACCTGTTCCCACTCAAAAGTTATCAATTATTAAATGTAATAAGGTAACCCAAAGGTATCCTATGGAACAGGTAGGATTTACAGTAGTTTTACACTACAGGGACATGTAAAACTTAACAGTACATGTCAAACCTTTCAATTGCAATAGGCGCTGCCCCATGGGCTACCTAGAACCTTCCTTAAAGGTGACATACATGTAATAAAAGGGGAGTTTAAATCTTAGCAAGGAGGTTACATTTTCAAGTCAGACTTGATATGCCAGGTCTGGGGCATGTTTTCAGGGTCTACCTAAGTGAGTGGCACAGTAGGTGCTGCAGGCCCATTAATAGCCTTTAATTTACAAACACTGGGTATATGGTATTCTACTCTACAAGGTACCTAAAACTAAATTAAATATGCTAATCAAGTGTAAGCCAATTATACTTTGATTAAAGAAGAGAGCATAGGCACTTTAGCACTGGCTAGAAGTGGTAAAGTGCATGTGAATCCTAGAGATAATAAAAACAAATTCAGCACAAATGGAGGGAAAAGGGGGGTGACCCTACAGAGAGGGCCAGGTCCAACAGTATATATCTATATATTTATATATTTTCCACCTACTACGGAGGAAAACAGAAAAAGGAAAAGAAAAAAAAAAACCTTTACAATTTCTCCAAAACAACTACTTTATAAACCACACTTATGGGGGGTGGGGGTTGGATTGTTGAATGGATATGTTCCTAGAATTTTTATTGCTAACTGGTGTCGTCCACCTTCATATGCCTTACCCGGAGGTCCTGCTATTTTGCCTCTTAAATCTGTAGAGTTTTCAGCTCAAAGGTCTACCTTTATTTGATTCTTGCTGGTCTCCTCTATCCTGACCAATTCCTTAAACTCGTGCTTGATCCTCTGCAAGATGTTGTTGGCCATGTATGATGCCCAGCACTGCTCCTCTTCTCACCCCTCCTACTGCTCACTGTTGCAGGGTTAGTGCTTCTTGTCACATGGCCAGTAACTACTCTATAATTCATCGTAAGCCTCTTTCAAACTGTGCTCCTACCTCCTTTACGTGACTTCTCCCAATCCTAGTCATAGTACTATGGCCGACCATATAACCCTTTCCAAGATCTTCCCTCATGTATCCTTCCTTTATCCTATTCATCCTATGAACAGACGCACAAGTCCACCACTCCAAATAATAATTCAAATTTTTCCTCTACTAATCCACCACTAATCCACCCTAGGTTCCAGAGTAGCATGCAATCTGCCAAAAAATGCTTCAATGGAGTGGTAAGTGCTATCTAAATACAATTTTCTATATATATATATATATATATATATATATATATATATATATATATATATATATATAAACGTTTGACATAGACAACAAAAGAGCTCAAGACTAATCAAAACAAAAAGATGTACAAGAGGCCTGAACAGTGTTCTCATATAATAGTCCAAGGTGGTTCACAGATCTGTTATTTTACAAGTGTGGCCTCTTCATAGCTGAAGTCGACATTTCAGCCCTATTTATATATTTTTCACAGACTAAACAGTCTAAAACATAGGGCCATTCTAACGCCACATTAGCGTAATTGTTTGACGCAATTGTGGCGTTAGAAGGCCAAAAAAGCCACACCATATCTACAAAGTGGCGCAATGCTTGCATTGCACCACTTTGTAACCCCTTGCACCACATAATGCTTGCGCCAGGCATAATGTGTGCAAGGAGGCGTTCCAGTGCTAGGGGTGCTGAAAAAGTAGTGCAAAGAAATCTATGAGATTTCTTTGCATCATTTTCGTCATCATTTTTTAACGCCAGCTTAGAGAAGGTGTTAAAAAGAGGCTCCCACTGTGTTCAATGGGCCTCTGAGTGCTTTGCAGGATTAGCGTCATCAATTTTTAACGCTAATCCTGCAAAGCACCGGACTAGCATTGAAAATTAAGATGCTAGTCCCCCTGACTACTGCCATAGTGTGCTGCATTTTAAGTATGGCGCACACATGGTGGCATTTGGGGGATGCGCTAAGGGGTGCAAGGAAAGTGACGCTGCACTTGGTGCAGCGCCACTTTTCATAAATCTTCCCCCCTAGTATTTACAAATAGCTTGAATCCAGGACATCTGCCATGGAAATTCGCTGTTTACAACCAACTTAATAAAACCTGAACTAACACATGCAAAGTTATAAAATGAAATCCTAATTGAAGATGCTTGTCTGACGTCCACACAACAGATTCCCTGGTTTCAATACATAAAATCCTGAGTGGAGGGTGACAATGCCTTCACCCTAGTTTTTCACCTAACATAATGATCCAGACTTTCCTGGGGCGATTGTAGCCTGGGTAGAAGAAAAACATTTTTTTGGTGATTCTTCAACCTGAGTTCATACGGGACACATTGAATTACCATCAGTAGTTCCATAAAGTAACTATAACTTGTGCCCTCACCATGCACAGTTTTCTCATCAATAATGTTAGTAGAAGATGTCATGAGTGCTGTAATATCAGCAGGGCATGGTGAGGGCGCCAGTTACAGTTACCTTAGGGCACGAGTTATAGTTTCTTGAAATAACTCTAACTATGACAGCTGAATTTCTATGGTTTTGTACGTTTAAATTGTGAGTCTAACATTAACTTGTATATATATATATTACCTACTGGCAGTCACAAGTAGGTAGTTATAGTTAGGACCTAGTTTGCATGGAAAAAACATTTTTTGACTTGGCTATATCTTTGGCGCAGTTTGATGAATCTTCATGAAACTTTCCTAAAAATGTTTCAAGTTGGGTCTTGTGGTGGGTGATCTGTCAAGCGCAGGCCAAAAAAAAGGGTGGGGTAAAAAAAAAAAAGTGTGTTTCCCAATTTAATTCTTATAGTCTTTAGACATGCCTGCAGCCCAAACTGCTGGTCTGAATTACACCAAATTTGGCAGAAATTGGGAGAACACACTAGGGGTAAATCTGTTCAGTAGTTTTTGATATTTTTTTTATTTGATTTTTTCTCTTTTTTTTTAAATCTTGGATGCTACCTAGAGTTGGTTTATGAGATGTTAGCCCAAATTTGTATGTCTAGAAGTGTGAATAATTAATGAATAGTCACAATCTGGTGCAGAGATCTGATTGGCTGGAAACACTTAAACCAGGAAGTGTTGCCACCCATTTTAGACTTGGTCACATGGCGCCCTCTCGTTCTGTTTTAAGAAGTAAATTGACCCCTGGGCTTGCGCCTCTAGATATACAAATATGAATTTCCTTTAATTTCTTTAAAACTACTGAACAGATTTACAACAAATAGCACAAAGCATAATCTGTGAACCAAAAGCTACCTCATGATCAAATCTCCTATGGGAATTGACATGGGAAATGCACTTTTTTTACCCTCTCTTTTCTCGTCTCCTGTTTGACAGATCACCTCAAACCTTTCCATGCACAACAAGATTCTTGGGCACACTTTTTTTGAATATTTTGTGAAGATAAGCATCAAAGACGGATACTGGTGATGTAGGGATGGATGCAGTCAGAGGGCGCTCTACAGTCTCAATCAAGCCATTAGGAACCGGGGAATGATGTTTAAACTACAAAGAATCTTGTGCAATGGACATTTCAGGCAGTCAACATGCGTCTTTTGCTAGTCACAACTTAGAATGGTTCAGCCTCAAAAGGAGAAGCTAATTTACATTTTTGCTGTTGTCACACCATACTCGGTCTCCTTCGTTGAAAGTAATGTTTTTGGCACATCGACACTTGTCGGCATATACATTCATCTTTTGTTTACAACACAAGCCTTCTGTTGCAGATCTCCTGTTGTCCATTGTGGTAACCTGGTCATCATGCCTGTCCCAAACATCAGTGTGGCAGGACTTTAACCTGTCGTTGAATGAGGATTCAACTGATAAGCTTGATGAGTTGCATGGAGAGTTGAATTAAGATTAAGCATCAATTATCACCATCAGGTGATGACTATTGTCTAAAGGATCGAATAAATCAACAGCAATTCTTTCCCATACGTTTTGTAACTCTGACCTGTTCAAGGTATGGTTAGAGATTATGGGAGATGAGCATTTGCAGAAATTGCAGGCTTGCAATTATTTTCCATCTCTTTCATTAAGTTGAGAAAACCAACCTCGATCTCGAAGAGCTCATTTAGTGGCAGCAATTCAATGATGATTATTTGTTGTCGCAAACTCTCTGGTATGACAATTCTTTAATCTCTTAATACAATACCTTCTTGAGTAACAGACACTTCGACCCTCATTCAGCCGCCCACCAAGATCGGACCGCCGGGCGGCCGCAAATGCGACCGCACCCCCGCCGCGTCCATTGGGAGATCCCCGCTGGGCCGGCGGGCGGAAACCGAGGTCTCAGCCGCAACACAGGAGCCGGCTCCAAATGGAGCCGGCGGTGTTGTGGCCGTGCGACGGGTGCAGTTGCACCCGTCGCGCTTTTCACTGTCTGCTATGCAGACAGTGAAAAGCTGCACGGGCCCTGTCAGGGGGCCCCTGCATTGCCCATGCCAGTGGCATGGGCAGTGCAAGGGCCCCCAGGGGCCCCGCGACTCCCCTTACCTCCAGCCAAAAGGCTGGCAGTAGGGGAACTCGTAATCCCCTAGGCAGCGCTGCTTGGCGGATTACTACCTCCGCAGCCATTGTGGCAGCAAAAAAACGCCGGCCCCGGTGAAGCATTGCCAGCCTGTTGGCGGTGCTTCCGTCATTACGGCCCTGGCGGTCTTGTACCGGCAGGGTTGTAATGACCCCCTCCATCTTTTACATTTTTGAACTTCTGATATTCCCCGTTATGTGTGAGAGGTCGAGTCTGCTGTTTCCAGGATTGATGTGCAATAATGCCCTTCAGTAGTGACTTGTCACTGTCTTTGCTCATTAAGGTAATACTTTCTTCCAAAGAAATAGTGGCAAGTTTGATTAACTTTACGATGAAGTTAATGTACTCTTCGCCCTCTTTGGAAGGGTTCCCATGACACTGTACTGGCATTCATGAAAAGAAGTCAGCAGTGTTTTGATCTTTCCCTGGTCAGTGCACTATAGTATAGTCAAATTCCTGTAGTTCCAAACCCAAATGTTCAATACTGGGAGGCATCTTGGGTTTTGGATTGCCAAAGATGGTAAGTAGTGCTTGATGATCACTTACAAGAGTGAAAGGTTTTCCATATAAGAATACATGGAAATGTTCACAAGCCCACCCAAGTGCTAAACTTTCTTTTTCAGATTCTGAATAGGAAGGTTACGTTTTTGACAAACTTTGGCTTGCATATGCCTTCAAGCATTTGGATGTCCATTGTGTTGGGCAAGGATTGCGCCCAACCCAACCAGTCTTGTGTCAACAACAACTTCTGTATGTAGCCTTGGATCAGAGAAGGCCATTTCAGTGGCGTTCTCATTTGCATGTTTGATTTCTTAAAACTTTGTTCACATTCATGTGACTAGTACAATGAAACATTTCTTTTTGTTTAGTCTTTTAAAGGAGTGCTTACTGTGTCAAAGTCACGAATGTATCTAGAACAGTAACAAGAAGTGAATGTAACATGGTAGCCTTAATCTTTTATATAAGAACAAACCAATGTGAGTAGAAAAGGTAGTAATGTACCCATCATTTTCTCCAAGTTCCAATTGATGATACCCTTTGTTCAGATCAAGGCAAGAGAAGACATTGGTTTCGTTTAACTGTGTGACCATGCCGGAAATGTGCGGACCGGGATATTGTTCTCTTTCAGTTGCCTTGTTAGCTTCACCCATACCAATACATATGCGCACAGCTCCTTCACCGTCCTTTTTGGGTACTACCACTATGGGTGAAAGCCACTGAGTTGGACCAGTAGATCACTTAATAATTGTCAGAGTCACCAGATCCTCGGGGTCTGCGCACGTTCCCAACACATCCACCACTGAACAGCTCCAAGACTCTGATAGATAAATCACAGAGGCTAAGAGAGTTCAAGAGGGGAAGAGAGGATTAGGAAGGGAACAGCTGGGAAGGAGACCTGTAGTAAGAAAAAGGTTAAAACACACAATATGAAAATTACATCTCATGAAATCAATACTAGACTATGACTCTAAGCCTAGTCATTCTGAAAACATGAACAAACTAAGAATTAGGCTTAAAATGTCTAAGTTTCAAGATGGCCTGATACCTGCAAGGGAATCAAGATGGATTAAATGAAACTTTCAAATTCAAGTACTTTCCTTTACATGAGAATCAGGAAAACATTCTGAATAGGTTCTAAACCAGTCATATGAATCCTTTTTTAAGAATGCATACTAGGACCATGCAATATTGCATCTAGAAACTCTGTGTTCTCTTGAAATGTTCCAACACGAATTGCGCACATTGCAGATTTTCATATATATAGTAAACACCTTAAAAGGATTGTGCACCATGAATAACACATTATGGATTCAGGAAACAAATCACACAACTTGTCAACTCGAATATTACCTAATAAATGTCTTAGAATAGTGGCATACAATGAACAACATTAATTAAGCTCCAGGAGAGAATCGTGCATCTTGCCGATTCGAGTGCCACCATGTAAAATGTCAAGAAATAACAGCGCACAATGAATAACAAGATTAAAGCACCATGAAACGAATAGCACGTCTTTTGCCGATTCTTAAGCCACCATGTAAATGTCAAGAAAGGGTAGCGCGCAATGAACAACAAAGTTAAATCATCATGAAACGAATTGCGCGTCTTGCCGATTCGTAAGTCACCATGTAAATGTCAAGAAATGGTAGCGCGCAATGAACAACAAGGTTAAAGCACCATGAAACGAATCGCGCGTCTTGTCGATTCTTAAGCCACCATGCAAATGTCAAGAAATAGTAGCGCGCAATGAATAACAAGATCAAATCAGCATGAAACACTTTTTTCTGAAGTAAACATCAACATCGTACATCCATCTTTCTCATTGTTACTTGACACTTAAACTGAAGATCTCTTGGATGAAGATTAAGATGATGATCAACTTTATTTCCTATCTATTTTCCTCAGCTGATGTTGCAATTTGGTTTTGTGGGCGCATGTAGAAATGGGTTCTGGAACATTAGGCATCCATTTAGTTTTCTCAGTGTGATGCACTTAGTTTTTTCTTTGCCTTACAAACCATTACAACATGGTTTTACTTCCTGCAGCCCTTGCATATTTGTCCAATGGCGGGACATTTACCTTCATGTGGAAATGAAAATCCATATCTCAAACACAGTTACTTTTTCTTTGGATAAATCACTTTGGGGGTCATTCTGACCCTGGCGGTCGGTGATAAAGTGGCGGCGGTCCAAAAATGGAATTCTGACCCTGGCGGGAACCGCCAACAGAGCCCGCCACTTTAACACTCCGACCGCCACGGCGGGACACACAAACAGCGCGGCGGTCACCGCCAACAGGCAGGCGGCAGACAATGTACCGCCCACCCTATCACAACTCACCAATCCGCCACCTTTTCCGGGGCGGGAGCACCGCCGATAAAAACACGGCAGAAACAGACTACGAACGGGAAAACGCTCACCTCTATACACTCCACGAGGACGGAGGACAGCATGGAGCCCGAATTGAACATCCTACCTGCTCTCGTCTACCTGCTCATCTACCACGAGTACGAACTCCGGCACAGACGACAACGGTGAGTACCGCACCTACGACACAGGGGAAGGGGAGGAGGAGGAAGGGTTACGGGCACACACATACGCAATACACCCACCCCCCAACTATCTACACACCAATGCAGAGCACCAAGTCAAAGTGACCCCACCCAAACCCCCCGGAATAATGAAAAGATATAATTAAAGTGAGAAACTAAATTTATGTATAAAATAGGTTCATTGAAGTCATGGTAAAATAGGAAAAAGAATAAAAAAAAAATCAATTTTAAACATTGCGTAACCGATAAATAGAGGCAATAAGTCCAGCACAGTCACTGAAATTTCAACTGTCCGTGGGCCAAAGTGTATCAACACATGGGCAAAGCCCACACAGGAGACCTGAGTCCGTTGGAGAGAACACTGCAGGGGCATCAGATGATAAAACTACAGGCACCTCAGGGGGAAGGGAAGGGGGGGCACCACAGCCACATGAGTCCACGACGCCAGATCCAAGAAGGGGCCACCATGCCCACTGTTCAATCCTGGGGAGTGCAAAGCCACAGTCTCTCAAGTCTCTACAGTGGGTGGCTTGCCCACTGTCATATCCTGGGGAGTGCAAAGCCACAGTCTCTCAAGTCTCTACAGTGGGTGGCTTGCCCACTGGCATATCCTGGGGAGTGCAAAGCCACAGTCTATCAAGTGGATAACAGTCTCCACAGGCAATGGAGGAGGCAGGGTGGCCCGAGTGCAGCGTGAACAGTAGCACGACACAGAACCGGCACTGTCATTGGGCCAGCGGTGCTTGAGACGGCGGGGCCCTGCGGAGCGGTGCTTGAGATGAAGGGCCCAGCGGAGCGGTGCTTGAGATGAAGGGCCCAGCGGAGCGGTGCTTGAGACGGCAGGGCCCAGCGGAGCAGTGCTTGAGACGGCGGGGCCCAGCGGAGCGGTGCTTGACAGGAAGGGCCCAGCGGAGCGGTGCTTGAGACGGCGGGGCCCAGCGGAGCGGTGCTTGAGATGAAGGGCCCCTGTTCAGCGGTGCTCCTCCCGGCGGGGCCCTGTTCAGCGGTGCCTTTCTGGACGGCGGGGCCCTGTTCAGCGGAGCCTTTCTGGACGGCGGGGCCCTGTTCAGCGGTGCCTTTCTGCACGGCGGGGCCCTGTTCAGCGGTACCTTTCTGGACGGCGGGGCCCTGTTCAGCGGTGCCTTTCTGCACGGCGGGGCCCTGATCAGCGGTGCCTTTCTGGACGGCGGGGCCCTCTTCAGCGGTGCCTTTCTGCACGGCGGGGCCCTGTTCAGCGGTGCCTTTCTGCAAAGCGGGGCCCTGTTCAGCGGTGCCTTTCTGGACGGCGGGGCCCTGTTCAGCGGTGCCTTTCTGGACGGCGGGGCCCTGTTCAGCGGTGCCTTTCTGGACGGCGGGGCCCTCTTCAGCGGTGCTTGTTCTGTAAGTCAAGGGAGTCAGACCTGGCCACGACTCCCTGCTCAGTCGCCCTCCGACCGTGCAGTTGCTGGACCCTTCGGTGACGGTGTCCTGGGCCCTTGGGTGTCCTCCCTCACACCCAGGATGGGGCTTGTGGGGCCCTCCTGGTCCGCGCTCCTGCTGGCTGACTTCTCGGCCCTGCTGCCCTTGCCCTCCTTCGATGTGGCTCTCTGGGACTTGCCTCCCCTGGATGTTGTGGCAGGTGAAGTGGCAGAACTTTGGTCCTTGAGGGCAGCCGTGTCAGTCTTCTCGCGGCGGCCCCTTACTTTACGGGTCCTCTTTCCGGGGGGGGGCTGGCTGTCCCCTTGCTGCTGACCGATGCATCACTCCTGGCAAAGGGGAGACTCCAAAATCCATGCACTACGGTGACCCTTGAAGCCGGGCTGGTGGTGGCTGAGGCGCTCTTGGGACTCTTAGCAGATGGAGGGGGTAGGGTCAGGTGAGGGAAAGAGGTCAAGAGTGAAGAGGTAAAGTTTTTTAGGACCAAGGTAAATGGTAGGTGTAGTGGTTATGGGAGTGGAGGAAGAGGAGGTGGTTGTAGGAGAGTCAGGTGTGCTGTCCTTGGGTGAAGGTGCATGGGCTGGAGGCTGTCGTGAGGTGGTTGGCTGTTGGGTGGGTGGCTGCCTGCGTTTGTGTGTCTTGGAAGAGGGGGTGACAGACACAGTGGGAGAGGACACAGGGGACGTGTAAATGGCAGTGGGGGTGGTGACTGCACGTGTGCGGACTGGACTGGAGGGTGTGCTGGTGATGGAAGTACTGGCTGTTGGTGGTGTGCATGCAGGTGTGAGTAGAGACGTCACAGGGAGGGAGGAGGGAGACGAGGAGGTGGGGGACACAGAGGTGGTAGTGGCTGTTGGCATGTCTGCATCTGGGTGTTGCTTGGGTGAATGTTTGTGTGATCTGTGGTGCTTATGTCTGGATGAGCTGCCCTTGGGTGTTGAGGTGTGTGCAGGCTGGTCTGATGGTGTGGGTGGGATAGGCAGAGGAACAGGAGACAGAGACAGGCTGGAGGCAGTTAGAAGAGGGAGGCTGGAAACAGGGACAATGGCTGCCGTCGGTGCTGAGGCCAGAGCATTGAACGATCGTTGATGGGCTGCCTGACCCGATTGAATGCCCTCCAGGTATGCATTGCTACGATGCACCTCCCTCTCTACCCCCTGGATGGCATTCAAAAGGGTAGACTGCCCAACAATGATGGTCTGTAGGAGGTCAATGACCTCCTCACTGAGGGCAGCAGGGGTAACAGGGGCAGGGCCTGAGGTGCCTGGGGCGAAGGAGACGCCCGCCTACTTGGGCGAGCTGGCACGGAGCGAAGGCTGAGGGGCTGCTGGGAGGGCGGAGCTGGTGCGCTGGGTGGTGGCTGTACCTGTAGAGGCGGGGGGCACGGATGTTGCCGCCACCGCTAGGGAGCTCCCATCCGAGGACGTGTCGGTGTCGCCTGGTGTCACCACGGCTCCCCGTTGTAAAGCTCCCCTCGCCCTCCGTATCACTGGTGGCCTCGGTGTCTGTGCCATGGCCCACCGGGGCCTTGTGAGTTGCAGCTCCCTCGTGCTCCGGTGCCAATTCTCCTCCGCCTGATGATGCTAATGCACACATGCACAAGAAGATAAAGAAAAAGGGTGGGGGGAGAAATAAAAACAGGTTGAGTGCATGCATTGTCAACACCGTTGGCGGAGAGGACAGACACAGGAGCCTCATGCACTAAGCCGCGCAATCGGGGTACACTACTCAGTACTTGTGACTAGGCCAACAGGTCTAGGGACAACAAATGCGCACATGGGTGATGCAGGACCATGGATAGCTGTACTTGACACCCTACAGAGGTGGGGGGCGGGGGCACAGGGACATGGCTAAAGGAGAGGACTACACTACAGAAAGCGCCCTGGCCTAATGTCACCCAGAGCCCTCTTCCCCCACCCAGGCACCTCCACTGCGCGTAAAGATAGCTGAATGTGCTGGTACTCACCCCCTTGTGTCTGCTGTGATGTCCTCACGCGCCCATCCAAATCGGGGTAGGCCACCGCCAGGATCCGGGACATCAGGGGGGTCAGGGTACGACTGGCACCCCTCCTAGGTTGGGAGGCCATCCCCAGCAGTGACTCGGCGGTCTTCCTGGTCCCGCGGCGGATGTCCTCCCACCTCTTGCGGCAGTGGGTGCCAAGTCTGTTGTGGACCCCCAGGTTCCGGACTTCCTTGGCGATGGCACGCCAAATGTCGACTTTCTGATGGGCGCTGACCTATTTGACATGTACAGGGTGGAATTTGAAATATCATCAATTTTTCCGCATAATAGATGCGATTGGCCCCCCCTCCCCAACCTTGCCATGTGGCACATGCTCTCATCTGTCGTGCCTTGCACTCGTCATTGTCTCCCCACCCCACCATCTAATATCCACCCCACTCAACACAGGCATAGCCCATTCAACGTGCACACAGTGTACTTACCTGTTGGTCTGGAGGACCGTAGAGTCGCGCATACTGGGGCAGGACCCCATCCACAAGTTTCTCCAACTCTTCTGTAGTGAAGGCAGGGGCCCTTTCCCCAGTCGCAGCAGCCATTGTCTCTTCCAGATCGAGTTCACAGCAGCACTTGCAGTATAGGTCCTCTCCTGTGGATGATCAGGTCTCGAGTGATTAACCAGATAGAAAATGGCGCACCTAGTCATTGGCTTGTGAAACCCATAGGGTTCGATGTTAACCAGTGCAGCTTGGTGCCGCGGTCTTCGACCGCCTACCGCCACGTGTGTCACGCCAGCGCATTGACCTCACATCCCACTGTCACACTTCTCAGGTCAGGCAGCCGCCATTTCAAGGGCCCACATGGCTTAATTTCTACTGCATCACACAGGCCTAGGCCTTGCATTGCCACTCATACAAGCCATTCAATGCATTGAGAATCGTGTACTGTGCAAGCTGTAGTTACGTACCTGTGGGTTGCTTGACTCTGTGGTCCATGTTGTCCTTCCTAGGCACCATCCGCTGGGACTTGCGAGGAGAAGGATGAATCCTCCCGTGTACCGACCGCTGGTGGACCTGTCGACAATGGAGGAACGTCATATAATACTTCGATACCGACTTGACCGAGCCACTATACATGAACTGTGTGCCCAGCTGGAGCCAGCACTGATGTCCCCCATCCGCCAACCCACAGGAATTCCCCCTCTGGTGCAGGTTCTGTCAGTCCTCCATTTTTTGGCAAGTGGGTCTTTTCAGACAACAGTGGCCATGTCATCAGGGATGTCTCAGCCTATGTTTTCTAAGGTTTTGTCCAGAGTGTTGTCTGCCCTGACGAAATACATGCGGAGCTACATTATTTTCCCTGAGGAGGGTGATTTGGCCACTGTGAAGGGTGACTTCTATGCCCTTGGACATATCCCCAACATCATTGGTGCCATTGATGGGACCCATGTGGCCTTAGTACCCCCAAAAGACGATGAGCAGGTGTACAGAAACAGGAAAAGTTACCATTCAATGAATGTGCAGGTGGTCTGTTTGGCTGACCAGTACATCTCCCATGTAAATGCCAAGTTCCCTGGGTCAGTGCATGACGCGTATGTTATGCGAAATAGCAGCATCCCCTATGTGATGGAACAGCTACAGAGACAACGTTTGTGGCTAATAGGTGACTCTGGTTACCCCAACCTGCCGTGGCTACTGACCCCAGTGAGGAATCCCCGGACCAGGGCAGAGGAACGTACAATGAGGCCCATGGGCGATCTAGGAGGATCATAGAAAGGACCTTCGGCCTCCTGAAGGCCAGGTTTAGGTGCCTGCATATGACAGGTGGATCCCTAATGTACTCACCAAAGAAGGTGTGCCAGATCATCGTGGCCTGCTGTATGCTTCACAATCTTGCATTGCGACGCCAGGTGCCTTTCCTGCAGGAGGATGGTCCAGATGGTGGTGTTGTAGCAGCTGTGGAGCCTGTGGAGAGTGAAGAGGAGGAAGACGACGGGGACGACACGGACAACAGGGACACAGTCATACAACAGTATTTTCAGTAGCACCCAGTTAAGAATCCCCCACGCCATTTTACATTTACTTCTGGCCTCCTGCACCTCTACTTTCTGTGTTTCCCCCCAGTTCCTTTCAACTGAATTGTGACTTTCCCTTCCCTTTTCAGAGCTGTATGACCCACTGCGTGACTTCTGGTTTGTTCGCTCATGGAGTAAAGCACATTGATATTGGTATGTTGTCATCACAATGTAACTGAACATTGTTGAACCGTTATGTGTAATACATTTGTTAAGAATACAAGCAGACTCATGGGTGTTTTAGGTGCAATTAGTGATTTATTTAAAGTGCTACATATAGGTCCATGATAGTAAAACGGTGATGGGTGGGGGTGGAGTGATGTCCATGGCAGAGTCCAGTTCTCGGTCGCACAGGTGCATTGTCCATATGCCTGTGGAAGGATGGAGCAGGGGCAGTTCAAGGTTGGACAGGGTGACGATGTGGGACAGTGGAATGACATCCGGGGGTATCTTATGCTGGCGGGGGTCTTGGCATCCTACTCTGTCTTCCTTTGTGATCTCAGGTTCCTCTTGCGGGGTGGTTGATCTTCAGCAGGAGGTGGGGTTCTGGTGACCCGTCGTTGTGTGGGGGCCTCCTGTCCACTAGCGCCGGCGGAGGTGGTAGGCTGTTCCTGGTCCGGGCTGGTGACAGGGGCCCTTTGGGGTGCCACATGGTCCCGCAATGTGGTGGCTATTAGGTTCAGGGCCAGGACGATGTTCCTGAGCTCCTCTCTGTACCCCATGTACCATTCCTCCTGCTGTGCCTGGATCTCCTGGAACCTGGCCAGTACCGTCGCCATCGTCTCCTGGGAGCGGTGGTATGCTCCCATGATGGTGGTGAGGGCCTCTTGGAGAGTCGGTTCCCTGGGCCTGTCCTCCCCCCCCTGTCGCACTGCAGCCCTCCCAGTTGCCATGTTTCCCCGGGCCTCTGTCCCCTGGACGGTGTGCCCACTACCAGTGCCCCCAGGTCCCTGTTGTTGTTGGGGTGTTGGGTCAGCCTGGGTGCCCTGTAGTGGCGGACACACCGCTGATTGACCTGTCCTGGAGACAGAGGCATGGGCCCGCTGGGTGGGAGCTGTGCTGATATTCCCAGAGGGGGTTAGGTCTGCTGTGGCCTGTGTCTGTGTGTGGGGAACCGACTGTCCAGAGGTCCCCAATGGTCCGTGCTGGTCATCAGGTTCTAGGTCGACAGAGCTGCTGTCCTCACTGGGGGCCTGTTCTGGGGGTGGGATGGACATATCTGGACCCTCCTGGCCGGTGTGTTGGCGTTCGGGCCCTGCAGGGGTGAAAGAGTATGGTTATTGCTTCTGTGTGTTCCATGGTGTGCGATTTGTGGGTGCCCTTGTCCCCCAGTGCTGGCATTCCCTTGTGGCAGGAGTTGTGAGGGTGGTTTGTGGGGGGGATGGGTATGTGCAGTGGTCATGCATAGGTGATGGGTGTCCATGGTTTGTGTTGGCATTCAGGGTTTGGTTTTGGGTTGGGTGGGTTGTGCTGGTGAGACATTGGCAGGGAGGATGTGTGCTGGGGGGTTGGGGGTGAGGGTGGGGGTGTGGGTTGGCATGCTGGTGGTTGGGGGGGGAGTAGTTGAGACTAGACTTACCAGAGTCCATTCCTCCGCCTACTCCAGCGAGGCCCGCAGGATGCAGGATGTTCAAGACCTCTTGCTCCCATGCTGTGAATTCAGGAGAGTGGGTGGAGGTCCGCCGCCAGTCTTCTGCACAGCGATGTTGTGTCTTGAGACCATCGACCGTACCTTCCCCCGTAGGTCGTTCCAGAGCTTTCGGATGTCTTCCCGGTTTCTGGGATGCTGTCCCACAGCGTTGACCCTGTCGACAATCCTTTGCCATAGCTCCGCCTTCCTGGCTATTGTGGTGTGTTGCACCTGTGTGCCGAAGAGCTGGGGCTCTACCCTTATTATTTCCTCCACCATGACCCTGAGTTCTTGGTCCGAAAACCTGGGGTGTCTTTGGGGTGCCATGGGGTGGTGTGGATGAGGTGTGGGGTGGTGTTTGTGGTGATGTGAGTGGTGGTGTGTGGTGATGTGTGCGTAGATGTGGTGTGGTTGATGATGTTGGGTTCCTGTGTGTGTTGGGGTTTTCGATTGCTGTGGTCTCTCTCTCTCTCTCTCTATCGCCTTCTCTCCGATTTCCTACTAGTGGGGGTTTGTGGGTGATGTGGGTGTGTGTTTTATAGTTGCTTGGATGTGTGGGAGTGGTGTTTGTATGTGTATCAGGTGTGGGTATTTCAAATTGTCCAATTTGGCTGTGTTTTGGAGCTGGGTGTGTATTTTGACCGCGGCGGTGTGTACCGCCAATGGAATACCGCGGTTGAATGACCGACGCGTGGATTCGTGGGTCGTAATGGCATGGGCGTGTTTGTGTTGGCGTGGCGGTGGAGGTTTGGTCATCTCCAGTTTATCGCTGCCCGCTGATGAGGCGGCCTTCCGTGGATGTCGGGTTTTTGGCGGCTTGGCAGTTGTGGGTCAGAATGACCGTGGCGGTTTACCGCGGCGGTAGAATGGCGGTCTTCTGACCGGCGGTAAGAGCCTTTTACCGCCGAGGTCCGAATGACCCCCTTTGTGTCCTTCAGCCTTGTGTTTCTGCTTACTATTCCTACTCATGACTGACTCACTGTGGGCGCCTCTGGCCTCCATGTCAACAGCTTGTCAATCTCCAGACTATGGGATTCTCTCAGCATTCATCATTAGAATGAATCTGACAAACAACCATGTATAACTCTAAGACGTACGGCTTTAAATCATTAAATTAATTGAATTTACAGTGTTTTATGAGCTTATTAAGTCTCTCAACAAATCTGTTGATTGTTTCACCAGCTCTCTGCCTTTCCTGACTGAAAACTATCTTTCAAAATGGACATGAGACATTGAATTGAACTTAAGATTTAGCAATTCTTTGATCTCACAGTATGATACTTCACCAGCATCTTACTCCTTCACCGGCAAGATTCTTGAATTATTTGACAATCTTTTTGTTATTCATTTCTTTCAGTGCATCATTGAAATTAGCAGGAGTTTCTATCCAGGCAGTCTATTTGTCACCAATATTTTGCTTTTTGGCAGTATCGAATGGAAGTGGTGGTTTCAAGTAGGAGACAGCATTATAACCATTTGGGGAACCTGGGTTGCCACAAACAACTGGAAGTCTTGTGGCCTCTTTCTATGTGGCCATTGGAACCCTTCAACCTCTCAAAGACTTTTTTGGGTTGTACTGAGACCCACCCTGCAGCTTCGGTGGTATGCCTCTTGAAGGATTGACCTCTTTGCAAGTGGAACCATATGCTTTCACTTGGGTTGCAGTGCCTGTTGCTGTGGTCAGATAGCTTTCTTTGTTCAGGTTCTGCGAAGCACGATCGTATTGTCTATATATCTGAATTAGACCACTTCAAATGTTTCTCTGCATTTATCTGCTTCGACTCACAGCTTTCTCTTCCACCTGTCTGTCACAGGCTCATCATATTTTCGGTATCTGATTGTTGCTGCCTTTAGCATTTCTTTGCACTAAACTATGGCTGTCTCTAGCACATCTCTGCACCTGAGGATCACTGTCTTTAGGGTTATCATACAGTATGTCTTGTAGCTCTGTGTTGCATTGTGGTGCTGTACCACTTTCATGGCCTCCCCAGCAAGTTCCTGGCCAATAATACACACATTATTCTGTGGGGTCTTCATCCTCTTCGAAAGCTTGGTACTGGGTGGAGTGGTGCTCTGACTCCACATACTCCAAACATCGATCTTCATTTCGACTGAGGCGATAGTGGTACTCACAGGCAGTTTGCTGGACCACTGCAAACTCTCTGGCAAAGCACTGTTTTCGGGTTATGCAATGCATACCTCATCACCAGTTGTAGCGTCCTATAATGAATATGCCACACACAGAGCTTGTTCTTATGTACACGTACTTATTCTTCTGCATGTTCACACCAACTCAACATTCTAAACATGAAATATATTCACCACACCCTAAGCCTTACTCATAATGCTAGAGTCCATCCTTAACTAAAACGGTCCTGTCATTGCAAACTCACAAGACACTACATCATTCACCATCAATAAGTCAGACATATGCTCAAATGTATATCACACCTCATGCACATATTTAAGAGCACAATCTACCTGTTCAGAGAATATAACTAGCCATGTTTGCCATTCTGTTAGGTGGAAAAAGCAGCAATCATCTTGTAAACACAAAAAGAGAAACACAAAACAGAAGCTCATAAACGCAGTAAACGTTACAGAGCTGTGTAAAGGAAAGCATAAAATGTAACATGCAGACAACAGTAGCCAACATCCTTCACATGTTTTGGCAGTTAGATAGATAGATAGATAGATAGATAGATAGATAGATAGATAGATAGATAGATAGATAGATAGATAGATAGATAGATAAATAGACAGATATAGGCCCTAATTATAACCCTTGCAGTAAATTCCGCTTACCGCTGTGCCGACGGCCGCCAACATACTGTGACCGCAGCAGTAATCCGCTATGGGTATTATGACCCACACAGAGAAATCCGCCACTATACAGACACCCACACAAGTCCGCCAGCCCAAAGGTCAGTGATAAACTGGCAATATCAAAACCCACACTGTCACGCCAACAGGAATAGGCCCACAGTATCATGACCCACGAATCAATGCAGCGGTCTTTCAACCACGGTAAACCATTGGCGGTACACACTGCTGCGCTCAAAATACGCACACACTTACAAAGCACAACCACATTGGACAATTCAAAATACACACACCTAACACACATACACATACCACACCCACACAGTCACGTCACTATAAAACACACACCCACATTACCCACATCCCCATACAGTGAACAATTTTGAAGAAGCAGAGAGAAAGAAAAGCAAAGAGCACACCATCATCCAGAGGCCCAGAACACCATCACACATACACCATCCTCGTACCTCACAGCACACACCCCAACACATCACCCCACACATCACCTCACACATCACTCACACCACATCATGGCACCTCAAAGACACCCCAGGTTTTCTGAGGAGTAGCTCAGGGTCATGGTGGAGGAAATCATCCGGGTAGAACCACAGCTATTCGCATCACAGGTGCAGCAGAAGTCCATTGCTAGGAAGATGGAGCTATGGCAGCGAATCCTGGACAGGGTCAACACAGTGGGACAGCATCCAAGAATCAGGGATGACATCAGGAAGAGGTGGAACGACCTATGGGGGAAGGTACGTTCCGTGGTATCAAGACACCAGATTGCTGTACAGAGGACTGGCAGTGGACCCCCTCCTCCTCCCCCACAACTAACAACATGGGAGTAGCATGGGAGTCTTGGCAATCATGAATTCTGAGGGCCTGGCGGGAGTAGCAGGAGGACTGGACTCTGGTAAGTTAACTCTTCACTACTACATCCCCCACCCTACCTGCATGCCATCACTAACTCCGACCCCTACCTTCACCCCATCACTCCACCAACTCACACATACCCCACTATCACAACCCACCCATCCCAATACCAAGCCCTGCATGCCACAACAATGCATGGACACCCATCACAGACCTGCATGGACACCCATCACCCCAGCATGCCCAATGGAGGAACAAACCCAGGCCACAAATCCACCACTCACACAAGGCCAAGGTGACAGTGCAAGCACATTAATACGGGGAAATACACCCACCACACAAGATGGCACACACAGATACAATAACAATGCATTTACATCCCAACAGGACCCCTACCCAACGTCACTGGACAGGAGGTGCCAGCCATATTCAGTCCCCCCACAGAAGAGGCCCACAGTGGTGACAGCAGCTCTGCACACCTGGATCACAATGACCAGCCTGGCCCATCTGGGACCTCTGGACAGTCGCTTACCCTGCCATAGTCACAAACCACCACAGAACCTCCCCCCTCAGGAAACACCACCACAGCACCCACCCAGCGGGCCCATGCCACTGTCCCCAGGACACGTCAATTAGCAATGTGTCCACCACTACAGGGACCCCAGTCACACCCACTATCCCAGGACGATCAGGGACCTGGGGTCAGTGGCAGTAGGCACAGGGTTCAGGGGACAGAAGCACAGGACAACAGGGAAGCTGGGAGGACTGCTGTGGACAGGGGGATGACAGGCCCAGGGAGCCGACCCTCCACGAGGCACTCTCCAACATCATGGGAGCATACCACCATTCCCAGGAGACCATGGGCACGGTACTGGCAAAGTTTCAGGAGACCCAGCGGCTGCAGGAGGGACAGTACATGGGGATCAGGGATGACCTCACAATAATCTACACCATCCTGGTCACCATAGCAGGGGTGCTGGCTGATATGGGCAAGACCATGAGGGAGGCAGTGGCACAGCAAAGGGCTTCTGACACTAGCCAAACTGAGGAACAGCCTTCCACCTCCACCCGAGCTAGTGGACAGGAGGCACCGCCACAGGACCAATAGGCCACCAGCACCCCACCCCCTGCAGAAGGAGAACCACCCCGCAAATGCTCCCTGCGATCCAGGCAGAGGATAGAGAACATTGCCAAGACCCCATCCAGGAAATAAGACTCTCCTGACTGTCCCCCTTCTGTCCCACTATGTCATCCTGTCCAAATTGAACTGCCATTACTTCTCTTCCTATGCCCCATTGGACAGTTCACCTGCGATACCAAGAGACTGGACTATACTATGGACCTTCTTCCACCATCACCCGGCCCCTTGTACATACCACTATACTCATTAGTCCCTAAATAAACACCCTTTAATCACAAACCAATCTGAAATCAGTCTGATATTTCACAAATGTATAATGACAACATTAGCAACAAATAGCAATGTAAATGTTCATTTACTCGTACCAATGTATGACAGTTGTTGGCCAGCAGTACATATAACAGAAGGCAGAATGTGGTACCCAGATCTGAAAAATGTAAATTCAAAGTGAACAGTCAGAGTCCATAGACAGAGGTTAAGAGGCTGACTTGTACATTGTCCTACAGTATTCTGAAATGTGAGGAGGAGTTACAGTCTCTTACCTGTGTGTCACTGGACGTACTGCATGATAATGTTCTTTCTGTTGTCAACATCTTCTTCCTTTGCCTCCTCTTCCTCAATGTCTACAGGCTCCACTACTGCCACAAGACCATCACCAGGCTCATCCTCCTGCAGAAAAGGCACCTGGTGTCTCAATGCCAGGTTGTGCAACATGCAGCATGCCACGATTACCTGGCACACCTTCTTCGGTGAGTAGTATAGAGAGCCAACTGTTACATGGAGGCACCAGAATCTGGCCTTCAGGAGGCCAAACGTTCTCTCAATAATATATCTAGTTCAGTCATGTGCCTCATTGTAGCAGTCCTCTGCCCTTGTCCTGGCATTCGTCACTGGGGTCAGTAGCCATGAGAGGTTGAGGTAACCAGAGTCTCCTGCAAATTCCGACGAATACCTGTTAGACACACACTAACCCTTAGGGACTACCGCATAGCCAGCCACCTACTCATACTGTGTGAGAACCTTGGGCTCATCTATTAGGGCCAGATGTAGGAAAAATAAAAATTGCGAGTCGCATTTTGCGAGTCAATGCGACTTGCAAAATGCGACTCGCAATTTGGTATGCCAGGAAATAAACCTGTCCGATTTAGCGACTCACATCCGGACTCGCAACGCTGTGTGCGAGTCCGCAGATTGCGAGGTCGCTGTTTGCGAGTGTGCAAAAAACGAACTCGCAATTAGCGAGTGGTTGTCGCAAATTGCGAGTTCCCTCAAAATTGCTTGCAGGTGCAAAAGATCACTCCAGAAAGCACACCAAAACACTCTGGAAACACTTCCTGGCACATGATGATGACATCACAGCCAGGAAGTTAACAAATACACCTGGGAGGAGGCTGGACCACACCCTTTTACAACTGCCAGTCTCCACACGGAGCAAGCTGCAGCAGCCATGGAGGGAACCCCCCAAAAAAGGAAAAGGAAATTCTCTGAGAGGGAGCTTGAGGTGCTGACCGAAGAATGTTGTCAGCACCATGATGAGCTCTTTGGGAGAGCAGCCCTCACTGTTCCTGAGGCCACCAAAAAGAAAATCTGGCTGGAAATGCAAGAGAAAATCAATGCCCTGGGGGTGAGCCACAGGACACTTGAGGACATAAGGAAGAGGTGGTATGACCTCCGCTCCCGGACCAAGGAGAGGGTGGCAGAAAGGTTCCGGGAGATGAGAGGCACTGGAGGGGGACCATCATCTGTGCCACCACCCACACCCCTTGAAGACAGGATTGAGGAAACCTTTGAGCCGGAGGCAGTGTGTGGATTTGGGGACCTGGACACCTCAGAGCCCAGCACATCAACCGGTGAGTTCCATGTGATAAGCCTGTACCCCTATCAATGTCATACCCCACCCACCATGTACACAGGTGCATGCACAACCAAAATAGCTCCATTTCAGGGTAGAAAAAGCCAGAATGATGCATTATGGGAAATGTAGTCCAATAGGCAGTGCATAGGCAAATGTTTATTAGGAATTGTGCAAAAGATACTAGACACTGACAGTGTGTTCCCCATGTCCCACAGGTCACCAGCAAGACACCCCCTACACCCCAAGCACCCAGGCCCAGGAGGACACCCCAGGACCCTCCAGCACCCCCACATGCACAGTCAGCAGCATTCCTGCAGTTGTAACGCCTGCTGCACCAACAACGCCAGGTGCTGCCCCAGCAACAGCCAGGGAGGATACAGGTGCGAGGACAGGGCAGCCACCACTGCGCAGGCGTCGCATGGCAAGAGCGTCTGGATCCCGGATTCATCCTCCAACCAGCAGTGAGGCACATCCGCTGCGGGGTCAGCGCCTGCAGAACACAATATTGGGCAGGATCAGTGGGGTGCTGCACCGCATTGAAAGACACAACCATGCAAGCATGCGGCACCTCAACAGGCGGATGGACCTGATGTGCCAGAACACTGGGGACATTGCCACTGCCATCAGGGAACTGGCGGCCGGACTGCTGGGCCAGGCAGAGGCTGGGCGGCGCAGGGATCGCCAGATTATGTTAAGACTGGACAGGATGGCCACATCAATCGGCAGGCTAGCCATCAACACAACAGGCCTGTCGAGGAGGACAGTTGGCCTGCAAATTGAGATGGGCCATTTTGCTGGGGATGTTGCCAGTGGCCTGGGACGTGTCACACATATCATAGAACTAATGGAGACACGTGAGATGTCGAGGGCCACCGGGGAAACACCCCAAGATAGTGAAGAGGGCTCCACAGTGAGCAGTGTATCTGCCACTGACAGTAGGGTGCTAAGGAGTGGGAGGCAGGGCACCATAGATGCGGCAGGGACCAGCCAAGCTGGCAGGAGGGGCAGGAGAAGTTAGTCAACAGCCCGGACAAACAAATGTGGCACATGGCGTTAATGTGCCACATGAGTGGTTGGCATTTCCCTGCCCATGGACAATTTCATCTTGTATATAGTTCATTCATTACATTATTAAAACGGTTATTTTTCTTCAACTTAACAAAATGAGTGTTTGGTTAATGGGTGAGTATGGTGGGAGTTTACACGTACCGTCCGAAATATTGCGTTGCAATGTGTTCCCGTCTCAGTCTGCCTTGATTAGCTAGACTCCTATCCCCATGATGGCGGTGTGGTTGTTCTTGCTCTTCCTCATCAGGATCTGGGTCTGCAGGGGTGAGAGGTAGCCCACGTCGGGTGGCTATGTTGTGGAGGATGGCGCATGCGACCACAATTTTGATGGCGGTAATGGGGGTGTATTGGAGGGCGCCTCCGCTGCGGTGGAGGCATCGGAATCTTGCCTTCAGGAGTCCGAAGGTGCGCTCTATCAGGTTCCTGGTCCTCTTATGCGCACTGTTGTATTGCCTCTCTGAATCATTGCTGGGTGTTAAAAATGGAGTCATGATCCATGGCCTTAGAGCATATGCACTGTCACCTGTTGGGCACAAAAAGTACACTGTTAGTAAGTCCAGATAGTCGTGCACAGTGACCTGTGTGTATGTCTACAAGGTGTATGCAGCTCTACCTAGGAGGTATCCGTCTCCAAACTCCCCACGTTCCAGGCGTTGATGTATCCCACTATGCCTAAAAATGTATGAGTCATGGGTACTGCCTGGAAACTTAGCTACGATGTCCGTGATGACGTAATGGGCATCACAAACAACCTGTATGTTGAGTGAGTGGGTACACTTTCTATTGCGGAAAATATGTTCCAGATTAGCGGGGGCATATTTGAATGTGTGTCCCATCTACACATCCAATGACATGGGGGAAGTGGGCAATGCGGTAAAAGTCCAGCTTTGTGCTGTTCATTTCTGCCTCATTCCTTGGTAAGTATATGAACTGAGACCTGTGCGCTACTAAGGCATCTAGGAATGCCCTGAGGAATCTTGACCCTGCACTTTGGGATACCCCACCTGCCACGGCAATGACCCCCTGATAGCTCCCTGAGGCCAAGAGGTGCAGTGCGCATAGTACTTGCACATGCGTAGGGATGGCGCAGCCACACAGAGTTTTGTGTTCTAGCTGTGGTTTAAGTAATTCTATTAATTCTAGGATGGCAGCGCTGCTAAGGCGGTATTTATCATAGATCTCCTCTTCAGTTTGCTGGAAAAGGGTCTGCCTTGTTCTATATATCTTCTCCTGTCTGTGGCCCCTCCTCCTCCTCTGCTGGGCTGCGTAGACTCTCCTTCTCACTGCTATCAGGTATATCTCCGCCATCTTGAGTAACCCAGATGCCTTCTGGGTCTCCTTTTATACTTTGGTTAGGTTACCACCTGCTCTGAGTTAGTGGTAAATGCGACTTGCAAACTGGTTTTTTTGCGACTAGTCGCAATTTGCGAGTTGCAATTGCATATGGGTTGCGACTCGGAATTTGCGACTCGGACATTGCGGGTCGCAAAAGGGGGTCGCAACGGATGCGACTCGCAAACGGGTCCCATCGCTTTTTGCGAGTCGGAAATGGGCTTTTTGCATCCCATTTCCGATTTTGCACTGTCGCAAATTGCGAATCGGCCCGTTTGCGAGTCGCAAACGTTTGCTACATCTGGCCCTTAGTCACACTCGGTGCCTCTGGAGTTGACCCATCACATAAGGGATACTGCTATTCCTCAAAATGTAGGCGTCATGCACAGAGCCAGGATACTTGGTATTCACATGGGAGATGTACTGGACCGCCAAACACACCATTTTCACATTCATCGAATGGTAGCTTTTTCTATTTCTGTACACTTGTTCATTTCGGCAGGGGGGGGGACAAATGCCACATGTGTACCATCAATGGCACCAATGATGTTGGGGATATGTCCCAGGGCATAAAAGTCAGCCTTCACTGTGGGCATATTGTCCACCTGGTGGAACATGATGTAGCTGCGCATGTGTTTCAGCAGAGCAGACAACACTCTGGTCAACACGTTAGAAAACATTGGCTGAGACATCCCTGATGCCATGGCCACTGTTGTTTAAAAGGAGCCACTTGCCAGGAAATGAGCACTGACAGGATCTGCACTAGAGGGGGGATTCCTGTGGGCTGGCAGATAGATGACATCAGGTCTGGCTCCAATTGGGCACATAGGTCTTGGATTGTGGCACGATCAAGTCTGTATGTGATTATGATGTGTCTGTCTTTCATTGTCGGCAGGTCCACCAGAGGTCTGTACACCGGAGTATGCCACCATCTCATCATCTGCCCCAGCGGTTGTAGCCTATGGAGGAGAACGGTGAGCAGAGGGTCATTTACCACATAGGTTGCACAACTCTGTCTGTAGCAATGTTAGTAAATCCGTGTGTGAAGCAGTTTGTCCGTATATGTGCCAAAATGTGCTGTGACGCAGTTAGGTGCCATGCCATGTGCCGCCCTGAAATGGCGGCTGCCTGACTTGTGAGGAGGGACAAGGGGAAATAAGGTAACTGTGCTGGCGTTGTACAGCATTGTGGTACGTGTTCCAAGACCGCCGCGCAACTCAGCATTGGTTATCATTGAGCCCAATGGGTTCCAGGAGCCAATGGCCATGTATGCTGGCGGTGACTCTATCTGTTCACTCACTTGATACCTGACCTTCAACAGGAGAGGACCTACACTGCAAGTGCTGCTGTGACCTCAGTCTGGAAGCGACAACGGCTCGACTGTCTGGGGAAAGGGCCCCTGCCTTCACTGCAGAGGAGTTGGACAAACTGGTGGATGGGTCCTCCTCCAGTACATGCTAGTATACGGTCCTCCAGACCAAGAGGTGAGTACACTGTTAGTATGATGCATTGGCAATGCCGTTTGGAGTGGTGTGGATGGAAGACACATGTTGGGGGGGCTAAGGGCTGCATGTGAGGATGGTCAGTGTATGTGCATCAAGGCATGGGTGGGAACTGGTGGGCAATGAGTATGATGGTCCGGACGAGTGAGTAATTTCCTTTGCTCCTGTACCTTTCCTCTAGGTCAGCCCCCACCAGAAGATAGGTATTTGGCGTGCTATCGTCAAGGAAGACGGAGCACCCACTGCTGCAAGAGATAGGAGTACCTACGCGGCTGGAGCAAGAAGATGGCGGAGGCCCAGCTGGGGCTGGCCTCCCAACGTGGAAGTTGTGCCGTCGCACCATGACCCCCTGATGTTCCGCATCCTGGCGGTGGCCTATCCGGAGTTGGCTGGGTGCTTGAGGGCATCACAGCAGCCACATTGGGGTGACGCAGGGGGTTTAGGAACTTGCTGGGTGGGGGGGTGGGCTGTGGGTGTCCCTAGGCCAGGGCGATCATGCAGGGTAGCTCCCTTGTTTTCAGATTCAGAAGCACCCCTACCCCACAGCTACTAGTGTGCTGGCTCCTTTGGGTGAAGGTATGCATATGTTGGCGTTAGGCATTGTACCCCATGGGGTGGTGACTACCATGGTGACTGGTTGGGCAAGGCCTAGTGCACAGGGCAGCTCTGTGTGTGTTTTGTGACCGCCAACGGTAGTGGTGTTGCTGGCATTGACTATGTGTGTCCTCTGTCTCCCCCCCCCCTTCTTGTTTTGTCACCCTGTTCTTGTGTGGATTAGCATCATCTGGCAGAGGAGCAGAGGCACTGGCAAAGGAGGGAGCTGCATCCCACATGGCCCAGGAGGGTGAATCCACGGAGGGTGAAGGCACCTGTGGGACAGAGGGCGATGGGAGCTCCACGACGGGGACAGGAGGGGATGCCAGCGACAGCGACTCCTCCTGTGATGGAAGCTCCCCGGCGGTGGCGGACACCTCTGTGCCCACCCCAACAACAGGTACAACCGCCACCCTCCCACCAGCACCGCCCTCCCAGCAGCCCCTCAGCGAGTTTCCCGTGCCCGCTCACCCAGGAGGGTGGGAATCCCCTTCGCCCCAGGCACCTCAGGCCCTGCCCCAGTCAGCCCTGCTGCCCTCAGTGAGGAGGCTATTGACCTCCTGAGATCCCTCACTGTTGGGCAGTCAAACATTCTGAATGCCATCCATGGTGTCGAGAAGCATTTGCAGCAAACAAATGCATACCTGGAGGGCATTCATTCTGGCGTGGCAGCCCAACAGAGAGAATTTCAGGCTCTGGCCTCAGCACTGATGGCAGCCATTGTCCCTGTGTCCAGCCTCCACCCTCCAACTTCCACTACCCAGACCCAATCCCTTTTACCTCAACCTATCCCAAGCACACCATCAGACTAGCATGCACACACATCAACACACAAAAGTGGCTCAGGAAAACGGTGGCTCATCGTGGAGTGTCATGGAGTGTCGAGAGGTGAGTGGTTCCCCTTCGTTGTTCAGTTTTTGCAGTGCTTTGATGTCATTGGTACAGCCCCAGAAAAGCATGGCGGATTGGTGCCTTGTAATACATGTTGTTAAAGTGGCTGTCTATGTTGGCGTTTTCCGCCGTGGTTGTGATCCCATTTTTTTTACCGCTGGCCTGTTGGCCATATTACCGCAGCTTTAACACCGACCGCCAGGGTTGGAATGAGGGCCATAGTCTCACCTGTGACATGATTTGTGAAGTTTTACACTGCAGGGACGTGCCTGCCTCCAAGTATCAAAATAGAAATGCAATAGCTATTCTTCAGCAGTCACCACTTCCCATTTCCCACTACCGCAAGTTTCAATACAAACCTTCTGGTAGCTTAGGGATTTGCACAGCATGGGACAACAGGGAAATGTAGTGGACAGAGTTGCAGTGGTAGAAGGAAAACTCTTAGATGCAGACAAGGTCATACAAGGTCTTCATACCAAGGTCTCACAGTTAAAGGCAATATCCAAAGCTTTCAGGTGTAAAGTAGAAGATGCAAAAGGACATGATTGACATAACAATATGTAGTGATGACCGACAACACAGTAAGTAAAAGATGGTTTGTTTAATTATGGAACTGCACAGGAAAAGAGGACAAACTCACGGGAGCTCCGCTACTACGATCCAACTCCTATCTATCACACTATTGTCATAACATTCCATTTCTTACATCATAAACACTCTATTGATATCTGCCAGAGGACTCTTCAACATCACTTAAGATAACAGTAAAGAAACACAGTGAGTAAGATAATACACATCTTCCCTTCTTCTTACAATGAACACCAAATAAAACAACAACAACAAACACCCAAGCACAAGGAAATGTCAACATGACTAAACATGAGTATGAGACAAAACAAAGACAATAGACTCATTGCAAACAAAAGCAGAAAGAGAACAATATTACCCTAAGAAAAGGCTACAAATAAACAAACTACAATGCTTTCAAAATTATAATACAATCAGGTAAGAAACCTGGGTTTTTACAATGCATTGCATACTTCTACTCACCCTGGGTTCTTGAGGATTAACATAAACATCGGGTTGCCCATCCCCATGGTGTTGACTGGCCTGGTAAACATGGAAATCTTGAGGCAGTTTGACTTGGTCCACAGGTGAGCCATGGTGAAAAACAACCCTCTCACAGTCATTACCTATTTTAACAACGTTTGAGAGGTTGCACCATTGCCTCCATTGAACTTTAACAGCACTACCAAAAATCCCAATTTTAACTGGTTCACTGAATGTGCTTCTCCCTTTTTGGACATGAACTGCGACTATCCAACATTTACTCTTACTGACTTAACCCCTTTTTTCCTGTTGTACCAGGATTTGTGTTTTTCTTGAGCAAGTTCAACATTCATCTTTAATATGCCTATCAACTGTTCCACAGCAGACTCACACATCAGCTATTTGACATCCACACTGGGTGAAAACTGGTGATGGCCCTTTTACCTTCCAATAATTCAAAGGGAGATGCTTTTGTCAGAGAGTGTGGAGTAGTTCTGTAAAACCACATCATTCTCTGCACACATTTCACAATATCATGTTTGCCACACTTAGCCAACCCAATGCATTCACCAACCACACAATTAATTCTCTCGGCAAGGCTGTTAGTTTGAGGTTGACATAATGAACTCTTGAGATGTCTCACCCCAAATGATTCCAGAAATCCAACGAATTCCCTGCTGATAAATTGAGTGCCATTATCAGAAACTAAAGATCCGGCAAGCCTTCCCTCAAGAAAATTAACCTAGGGAATTAAATAACAGTCCCAGAACTTAGCTCTGAACCAGCTTACGTTTAGGCCATTTTAAACAGTTATCTAACAGCATCAGAACATTTCTGGCACCTCCTAGTAGGGAATCATAGGGACCCATGACAATACCAATGGAGCTGACAGGCATTCAATTGGCGTAAGTGAAGGAGAAGACATTTTAACCCCTTATCTGCAGAAACACACAATTACCCACCACCTCATCGATGTTAACATCCATTCTGGGCTACCAAAAAGACTCATGAATGTAAAGTTTAGTTAGCGGTAAACACAGTGCCCCTCATCAGCACTGTTGATGATGCCACCCCTCACAAAAAGTAGAGGAATCAGTATGTCAGACTTTAATAACACATCATCTTCCACAGAAAGATCATCTCCAACCTTACAGTAAGGTTTAATCACAGGATATAGAACTTTCTTTTATGCCAACCTTCTTTAACCAGTCCAATGAGTTGTTGAAGGACTTGGCCCTCATTGAAAGCTTTCATCCATGGCAGCCAACCATGATACTTAAATATCAGCCACCAAACAGTCCTTAAAATCCTCTTCTAAAAGATCGGATAATAGCACATTACTATTTTCATCACTTTTGCCTGGGAACCGGGAAAGTAAGTCAGCCCTGACGTTCTTTCCCCCTGCAATGTGAACAACATCAAATAGGAACTGTAACAATTTGGTAGCAAGCCTTACAATTCTGTGAGAACAACATCTTCTTTTCTCCACACATAACAGTGAAATTTTCAATGCACATCAACAGGCAATGGGTTCCTTTTCTACAACAAAGTATTGCAGTTCAGCCTGAAGCAGAAATCTCAAAGCTAAGGTAACAGCTGATTCAGACTCACCAGACTCACTCATTGTGAGTACAGACCCAATCCAACCTGACTGGCATCTACCCTGATACAACATGGAAGAGAAGGAACAATTGGCTTCAAAGCTTTATTTGACTCAAAAGTGTTATAATTTCTGTAAGACTTTATCTGACACAAACTTTGAGCCTTTCTTTAACAAGCTGCTAATGGTTTGCAGTCTTGTAGCTTAGTCTGGAATAAAACAGGACTAGCACAACCCAAGAAATGCTTTGACTACAACTTTGTCAGTAGGAGGAGGTGTTCCCACTATAGAATCCCACAACTCAGGCCTAGATGCATCCTTAAATACATGTACTCCACTTCATTGGCACTTTCTTGGGAACAGCACCATGGTTTTTAAATATAATAAACACTTTTTCCAAAAGGGAATTGTGAGGAAGAACATCCTCTGTGAAAATCAAGACATCATCTTGAAATGATTATATGACGGAACACCGAATTAAAAACAACTACTAACCTTAACAACGAGGTCGGAACACCGACCTCGTCCTTACTACTAATGATTTTACCACGAATGCCTTAACAACGATATTTCGTTGTAAAGGCATTCCTGATAAAATCATTAGCAATAGGCACCATTCACCCTACATCCCTCACCCCACCCCCCCAACCCCACCCCAAAACCTAAAACCCGCTGACCCCCCACCCACTCCCCAAAACCAAAAATGCCCCACCCCTCAACCCCACCCTAAAACCTAAAACCCCCTGACCACCCACCCACTCCCCAAAACCAAAAACGCCCCACCCCCCCAACCCCACCCTAAAACCTAAAAACCCCTGACCCCCCACCCACTCCCCAAAACCAAAAACGCCCCACCCCCCAACCCCACCCCAAAACCTAAAACCCCCTGACCCCCCACCCACTCCCCAAAACCAAAAACGCCCCACCCCCCCAACCCCACCCCAAAACCTAAAACCCCCTAACCCCCCAACCCCTCCCCAAAACCAAAAACGCCCCACCCCCCAACCCCACCCCAAAACCTAAAACCCCCTAACCCCCACCCCCTCCCCAAAACCAAAAACGCCCCACCCCCCCAACCCCACCCCAAAACCTAAAACCCCCTGACCCTCCACCCCCACCCCAAAACCTAAACCCACCACTTACCTTCGCCAACTCCCTTCTTTGTACCTTAACCACGCATGTTCGTTGTTCAGAACATACGTAGTTAAGGCACAAAAATACGAAGTCGTGGTTAAAAAAAGCGTTGTTACGCTTTCGTTAACCACGACTTTCGTAATAAAAAAGTCGTAAAAAAGGATGTTTCCCTCTTGAAATACCAAGACTCCCTTCCACAGGTTTCTGAAAATTAAACATAACTTTTTGAAAGACAGATGTCACAAAGGCTAGCCCAAAAGGCATAAGTGGGTACTGAAATGTGGCAATGGGTGATACAAAAGCCATGAGATGCCTTGAATCAGGATGTAGTTCCACCTGATGGTATGCAGAGGCAAGATCAAATTTGGAAAACAAACTTGCATCAGCAGTGCAAGCAAAAATATTGTTGGTTTTGGGTAAAGGGTGAGAGTCAACCCAAATCTCTTTGTTAAGTGATCGAAGATCCACACATATGCATAATTGACCACAACGTTTTCATACCACCACTTTTGGAAAAATCCACAAGGATGACTCAGAAGGCTAAATGATTCCATGCCCATACAAATTTTTGAACTCCTTCTGAAGGTCATCTCTGACACTAAAGGGTATAACTCTTAATTTATGTGTAAACAGTACTGCACCATCTGTGATCCTGATTTTGTGCATCAAACCCTAAATCTTACCAAGGTGACACTGAAAACCTCCAGGAATTTATGTCTCCAATCCATAGCCATTTAAACACACTCGACAACAAGCACGTGTTCTTTTGCTCCTGGTCTAAGAACCATTCCAGAAAGACCTTTGTGAAACCACCCTAAGATATTTAGGCCCATATTTATACTTTTTGACGCTAAACTGCGCTAACGCAGTTTAGCGTCAAAAAGTTTTGCGCCGGCTAACGCCATTCTGAAGCGCCATGCGGGCGCCGTATTTATTGAATGGCGTTAGCCGGCGCAAGCAGACCGGCGCTGCCTGGTGTGCGCGAGAAAAACCACGTACACCAGGCAGCGCCGGCGTAGGGGGAAAATGGCGCATGGGCGTCTTAAAATGGGGCAAGTCAGGTTACGTCGAAAAAATCATCGTAACCCGACTTGCGCCATTTATTTTCGACGCCCATCCCCCATCAACATGACTCCTATCATTGTAAAGATAGGAGTCATGCCCCCTTGCCCAATGGCCATGCCCAGGGGACTTCTGTCCCCTGGGCATGGTCATTGGGCATAGTGGCATGTAGGGGGGCACAAATCAGGCCCCCCTATGCCACAAAAAAAAAAAAAATATATACTTACCTGAACTTACCTTAATGTCCATGGGATGGGTCCCTCCGTCCTTGGGTGTCCTCCTGGGGTGGGCAAGGGTGGCAGGGAGGGTCCCTGGGGGCAGGGGAGGGCACTCTGGGCTCATTTTGAGCCCACTTGTCCCTTAACGCCATCCCTGACCCAGGCGTTAAAAAGCGGCGCAAAAGCGCCGTTTTTGGCCACGCCCACTCCCGGGCGTCATTTTTGCCCGGGAGTATAAATACCACGTAAAGGCCTGGGAGTCATTTTTTAAGACGGGAACGCCTCCCTTGCATATCATTAACGCAAGGAAGGGGTTCACGCAAAAAAATGACGCACATTCCGGGCACTTTGGCGCCCGAAGCGTCTAATGCCAGAGTATAAATATGGCGTTAGTTGGCGTTAGTTCTGCGTCGAATTTGCGTCGAAAAAAACGACGCAAATTCGGCGCAAACGGAGTATAAATACGGCCCTTAGTTCCCTCAATGCAACATAAATATTCTCTTTAATACTTCTTCCTTTGAATTCAAATACATCTTTACTGTATGCTAAGAGTTCAATTTTCCTCCCTTCATACAAAACTGGAGAATGGTCGGGGGAAACAGACACCTATCACCCCACCTTTCTGGATATAACCATTGGGTGATCATAGTAATTCTAGCTCCAAAATCTATGCGGAGTTGAAACATTTTGTTTCCTACAGGTTATCAACAACGGGATACAAACATGATAAAGGATGTCCTAAAATTGGAGTCAATTTTTTGTTGTCTTCCAAACCATAAAGAGGAAATTCCAGCTTCCTCACCAAAACCCTTAGATCATCTTGCCCTTCTATATTGGAATCAGATTCAGCATCACCTTCTAACACTAGAACACATGCAACAGGCTTCCTGGAGTTTCTTTTCTTCTGGCAAACCTTTGCGAAGTGGCCAATTGTTTTTATAAAATTGTAAATGATACTACTTGTGGGACATCCACTACCTTTGATATGAGGTGGAGTACCAGAATGAAAACACGTTAGAAGGTAAACTTTCTAATTTCTGAGGTTTGCAACCACTAGTTTCTTGCTACAACTAGAAATTTTCGCAAAGATTTGCTGGAATTCATTACATTCTCAGGCGCAATTGGTTATTAATCTAATTCCTTGACTGATATTTGGGCAATTTCTATACTCTTAGCTACTTTTGTGGATTTTTCAAGTGAAGGATTGCCCATAGACAAAACGTTTGTTGTATCTACTTATCCGTCTGATGACTAACAAATTGATCTCTTATAAAATGGCCCATGAAGTTGTCAAACTCACACTCTGTAAACAGTCTACAAATAGCAGACATGTAGGAATCCACACCCTCCTCCATGCTTTGTTTATGTTTAAAGAATGTGGTGGTCATTATGCCATTGGGGGTGACTGTTAAAGTAGCAGTAATACCGCCAAGATGCTGGTGGTAATTACTGCCAAACTAAGACTATGGCGGTGATAACTCCCATAGACAGCCAATGAACCAGACCATCTGCCAGGGTGTTAATGCCACTCACCACGGCGGTAGCCATCAACAGCCAGGCGGAAAATAAGGTGGCGCCTACCATATCAAGACACAGCAAACTGCCACGATTTCTGGGGCAGTACCAATGCCATCAAAAGCCTGGCGGAAACACAACGCAGAAGAACAAAGACTTCCCATCAGAGACACAGAGAAAATCAACACTGCAATGGAACCAGAACTGCAAGTCTTCCCGATTCTTTTCTACACCATACTCCACCTGGGACCCCAATGCTGATGAAGACGACAACAATGAGTACAGCCACCTGGCACACAATGGAGGGAGGAAGGAAAAGGAGAGTGACACACACACGTACACAACACACACCATTCACACATACATCATACACACAACCAGCTGTAGAGTAAAACAGTGTCATAGGACACGTCTCATAATAATGCAAGGACAACAGTAAGGCAGAATTGAAAATGTATTCGCATGCCAACAACCACCATAAGTACCGAAAGTGACAAAAAATATACATAAACAATTGTCCAGAAAGGGCCAAGGCCCAGTCCAAAGTACAAAAGGCCCACATGGCCAGAGGGCACACTCCAAGCCCCAACTTGATCCTGACATTCTCCGCACCAAACTGTGCAGGGGCAACATGTTGGAAGTGGGCAGGCACCTCAGGGGGAAGAGGGGTAGGGGGCACCTCAGCTGAAGTGGGTACTCACCCACTGATTCTGGAGGGGGCTCTATGCCCATTTCCTAATGCTGGGGAGTGCAAGGTCACAGAATCTGAGGTGTGGAACTTGCTCACTGCTTCTGGAGGGGGCTCCTTGTACAACAGTCCATGGAGGGTGGCCTACATTCCCTCTGCTGGAGGCGAGGGCTGCATTGTCTCTGCTGGGGATGTGTCCCCTGTGCAACCTCTGCTGGAGGTGAGGGCTGCATTGTCTCTGCTGGGGGAGATGTCCCCTGGGCAGCCTCTGCTGGAGGTGAGGGCTGTTGTGTCTTTGCTGGGGGAGGTGTCCCCTGAGCTGTCTCTGCTGTAGGTGAGGGCTAGTGTGAGTGGGAACCTCTCCTGTCATTGTTGGTTGAGTGGGAACTGCTCCTGCCATTGGTGGTTGAGTAGAAACCTCTTCTGTCATTTGTGGTTTAGTGGGAACCTTTCGCTTCCTGGCTGGTGGAGTGGGATTCTTCCCTTTCCTGGCTGGTGGAGTGGGATCTTTCTCTTTCCTGGCTGGGGGAGTGGGATCCTACCCTTTCCTGGCTGGTGGAGTGGGATCCTTCACTTTCTTGCCTCCACGACTAGGAGGTGCCTCCACTCTCCCCATGGACTGTTTGGCTGAACATGGGCAGTGTGCTGATGTGAGGTGGATGGCTGTTTGGTGTCAGAGTGCATGCATTTGTGTCCCTTAGGAGGGGGGGACAGACAGGGTGGGAGAGGACATGGGGAACACGAGGATGGATGTTGTGGAGGTGTCTGCTAGTGAGGTGTGTGTGCTGCTTGGTGTGGTGATGGTGTTGCAGGTTGTTGAAGCAGTGTATGCAAGTGTGAGTGTGAATGAGGTTGTGAGGGAGGATGAGGAGGGGGAGACAGTGGAGGCAGTGGATGTTGTGTGTGCAACTGTCTGTTGTTTGTGGGAGTGCTTGTGGCTTGAAGTGTGCTGCCTGTGTTTGACTGTCCTACTCTTGTGTGATGATTTGTGTGCATGCCTGTCTGAATGTGTGCATGGGATGGGTTGAGGTTGAGGAGACTGGGACTGGGAAATGGTAGTTGGAGGGGGGATGGTAGGAACAGGGACAATGGCTGCCATCAGAGGGGAGGCCAGAGCCTGAAATGATCTCTGTGGGGCCACCAGTCCACAGTGGATGCCCTCCAGGAATGCACTGCATTGAAGCAGCTGGGATGCCAGCCACTGGATGGCATTCACTATGGTTGACTGCCCTACCGAGATGGTTCTCATGAGGTCAATAGCCTCCTCACTCAGGGCAGCAGGGCTGACTGGGGCAGGGCCTGAGGTGCCTGGGGCAAAGGAGATGCCCACCCTCCTGGATGAACGGCCATGGGCAACTCAGTGGGGGGCTAGTGGGAGGGTGGTGCTAGTGCAGCATGACGGCTGTACCTGGAGCTGGGGTAGTCCCAGAGGTGTCCGCCACCACCAGGGAGCTCCCATCGGAGGAGGAATCAGAGCCAGTGTCATCACCTCCTGTCTCTGCCGTGGTGCTCCCCTCGCCCTCGCCCTCCGTCCCACTGGTTCCCTCGGCGTTGGTGGGCTCTGTCTCCTCGGTCCCATGGGATGCAGCTCCCTCTGTCTCCCGTGCCCCTGCTCCTCCGCCAGATGATGCTAAAGCACACATGGACAGGATGACAGAAGAAAAAAGAGGGGGAGCGAGAGAATGGGAACACTGGGTCAATTACAACACCAACACCACAGTCGGCATACATATTACCATCACACACAGGGTTCAGGATTGAGCACTACTGGCAATCAATTGGCTAGGTGCCACAGCAAGATGAGGGCCAAACACTGCCACCTGGAGCCCTCCTGGGACCCAATAAGCCCTGTCTGACTTGGAATACAACCTAGCTACATTACATGAATTTGCTACACACCCAGAAGAAGAAGAAGAAACTTTATTCGTATGAAAAAATTCATCCATTACAGCAATATAATCAACCAATAAATTATTTAAAATACAGATAAAAACCATATGTAATAAAAACACCCATAAGAATTATAATCATAAAAACGGAAAAAGAATAAGAAGAAATCACTCTAAAAATTGTACATTTTTTCGCCAGGTAGTAGCTCCCTTCAGGAATGATCCCAGGCCCTTCCATACCAATACATCAGAGGCCATTTGCAGCCACATAAAAGCAGGACGGTATTGCACAAAACCCTTGTTCCTTAAGAGTGGTAATAAAAATCGGATTCTAAAAGGTGCATAAAAAACACAGAAAAGTGTAAAATGAATCAAGGTCTGATGGGACACCCCATCACAGGGGCAGGGTCTAAAACATTTTTCCCCATACTGACCTAAAGGGAAGCACTAATTACTTCTAAGGATCCCCAAGCGAAATCGAGTTATGAGAGACCTTTCCCTCACATCCTTGATTTCTAAGAGATATCGCTCAGGACCCACCCACATCTTTAGCACAATAAAATCCCTGATCGATTTTTTCCCCAGAGCCTCCCCCTCTCTCTTAGTCTCCTGGATTCTCACAAAGTTATCCTTAGCCCATTTCTTATCATAGCTAGTCAGGTCCTCGGGATAGTCAAACAAATCAGGCCGCCCCAGATCATGTGCCATCTTCCTTATGTGCGACAACCAGGGAATATGCTTTACATTATCGCATGCCAAACAGTCCCTTAGGATATCCCTATTAAAAGTGGCATGTTCGTTGCTCCAAACTGAGATCCATTGCAGAAGGGGGGCCAGCTGGATAATGTCCTGTACATACTCAAGCTCGAGTTCCAGGTGTAGGCAAAAACCAGGAATATTTTGTCCAACACCCAGAAGCCTTCTACAAAAACGATTTTCTTCCACCATAAGGGCACGGGGATCCCCAAACCCCCAAAGTGCCGAGCCATACAGGAGGACAGGTAGGCATTTCCGCCTATAGATTTCAAGCATGGATTTGACAGGTTTACTGCCTACCCTAGCCGCAAAGTCAAAGGTTGCACCAACTGTTGCATGAAAAAGCACAATCCTTCTGGCAATACAGGGTTTCCAAGATCCTTTCTCATCAAAAATGACCCCTAAATATGGGAACTCGTGGACTCTGCTAATAGCTTGATCACCCACCCTTAGCTCCCCCACCCTGCTCATAGGTTTACCGTACACCATGAAATGCGATTTCTTAAAGTTTATCTCCAGTCCCAAAGCTGACATAAAAATAGCATAAGCTCTAACTAATTCTCGGAGACCGTTCATCGTGCGTGCCATAAGGACCGCGTCATCCGCATACGTCAGCACAGGGATATCAATACCTTTCACCTTCGGGACATCCCTGCAATATTCCATCAGAAAGTCGGACAATCCATTTGTATATAGTAGGAACAAGGTAGGGGCCAACACACACCCCTGGCGCACGCCCCTTGAAAGCTTAAAGGCCTCAGAGCATTCCCCATTTGGGCCCACCCTCACATTTGCGATTGTCCCTAAATGGAGATATCGAAGAAGCTCTACAATATCCGGATCCAGCCCTGACTGAATTAGCCTTTTCCATAATAAGGACCGGTTCACTTTATCGAAAGCACAGCTAAGGTCCATAAATGCAAGATAAAGGGTACCTTGCCTAGCCTGGGTGTATTTACCGATCAGCATTAGTAAATTGAGACATTGTTCTTGCGTGCCAAGGCCTTCCCTGCTACTCACCCAATACCCTTGAGCTGGGTCATGCTGCAATGTCTGACTTGGCATTAAGGGGCACCCACTGACTCACACCCACCACCCGGAACCCATACCACCTACTAATGATTGTAGTTACTCCCACTGTACTCACCCACTTGTGGCTGCTGTGATGCCCTCAAGCGCGGATCCAGATCTGGGTAGGCCACCACCAGTATGCAGGCCATCATGGGGGTCAGTTTCCGACAGGCACCCCTTCCTAATTGGGATGCCATCCCCAGCTAGGCCTCTGCGGTCTTCCGTGCCCAGCGTCTCAGGTCCTCCCACCTTTTCCTACAGTGGGTGCTCTGCCTGCTGTAGATCACCAGGGACCGCACGTCCTTGGCGATGGCATGCCACAATCCTTTCTTCTGATGGGCGCTGACCTGCAGAGGTAATACAGAAGGGAGGGCAGCATTACACATACAATCCAGCGTGCCACACAGATGGCTCACAAATCCCATTTCTATCTCCATTGGCACACACATCACCCTGCACCCACCCTGTACACTACCCTCAGACATACCACCCCCCAAATGACATCAAGCTTGCACACACATCTCCATGCAACCTTGCCACATGCATCGTGCCCAAGGTGTACTCACCTGTTGGTTTGGAGGCCCATACAGCAGTCCATACTGGGGTAGGACCCCTTCCAGCAAACACTACAACTCCTCTGAAGTAAAGGCAGGGGCCCTTTCCCCGGTCACACGGGCCATGGTAAGGTCCAGACACAGGTCACAGCAGCACACACAGTGTAGGTGTTGTCCTGTGGAAAGTCTGGAATCAAGTGAGGATTTAGATAGAAAATGGCAGTCACGTCTGCTGTAGTGTACACCGTCACCACAGCCGCTGATCCCCATTGGCCACTGTACTCCATAGATCCCCATATTAGCCAATGAGGAATTGCATGGTGGTGCAAGACTGCCTTCCACCACGACGCCCAACGTTGGCGGAGTTACCTCACTTCCACCTGTCCCTAGATAGAGGACAGGCCTTCACCGGTGCTTAATTTGTAAATTAAAAGGTGCCGGTGCCCAAAGCTCTCCTCTTGGTGATACTACAACAGTGTATTGATGTGATGACCACAAACAGCTACAGGTCATTAATTTTTATGCTATCACAGTTTTCAGATCATTTGCACATGATGTGACTGTTTCCATAAATGCACATTTTCATCCGTGTTCAAGGGTGCTTATTGTAGTGCAAATAATTGACGTAAAAATGCAATGGAATGGGGTGATGGTAGAGGAAAGTCAGGTGTATTGTTCCATTCTGTTTGTAGCACAGGTCCAGTGTCCAAGGGGCCATAAGAAGGGGAGCAAAGGCAGTTCAAAGTGGACAAGGTGACAGGGTGGGACACAAGGGGTATATTCAGGAGGGTCTTATTTCCTGGCAGTGATCTTGGTCTTGGCAAGTGTCTCTGGATTCTGTGTGGGTCGCAGGGAATGTTTGTGGGGTGGTTCACCTTCTGTAGGGGGAGGGGTGCTGGTGGCCTGTGGGTCCTGTGGCAGGGCCTCCTGCCCACTAGCTGCAGCGGAATGGTGGGCTGCTCAGTAGACTGGTTAGTGGTAGGGGCCCCCTGGTGTGCTGTCCATTCCCTCATGATATTGGCCATGTCTGCCAGAACCCCTGCTATGGAGATCATGGTGGTGCTGAGGGCCCGCAAATCCTCCCTGATCTCCTGATGGTGTTCCTCCTGCAGCCTTTTGTTCTCCTGCATGTTGGTAAGGATCTGGCCCATCATGTCCTAGGATTGTTGAAAGCCCACAGGACATTGGTGAGTGCCTCCTGGAGAGTCGGTTCCCTGGGCCTGTCATCCCCCTCGTGCACAGCGGTCCTCCCAATGTCCCGGTTCCCCTGTGCCTCTGTCCCCTGAATGGTGTGCCCACTGCCACTGACCCCAGGTCCCTGATTGTCTTGCGGGTTACGCGTGGACTGGGGTCCCTGTACAGGTGGGCACATTGCTGATTGATGTGTCCTGGGGACAAAGGTGTGAGGATGTAGGGTGGGTGTTGGATACTGATGGGGGAGGCTCTGTGGTGGACTGTGAGTGGGCTAGGGTGGCTGACTGACCAGTGGTGCCTGAAGGGCCAGGTAGTTCATCCAGATCCAGAAATCCAGAGTTACTGTCATCACTGGGGGCATTTTCTGTTGGGTAACTGGTTAGACGTGGCAACTCCTCTCTGCTGAGATTGGCTGAGGCACCTGTGGGGATGTAAGTGATGTATTATGCTACATGTCTGTGACACATTGTAGATCCCTAGCTTCCCCTCTATCGTTGCTGTTGTCCTGCCACCTTTGTTTGTATATGGTGATGTATTGTGGGATTGTTAGTTCTCCATGTTGTGCATACTTTTGTGATGGGTGTACATGCAGGGCTGGAAGGGCTGTCCATGCAGTGGTATAGCATGCAGGGCTAGGCATTGGGGTTTGTCATATGTGTAGGTGCAGTGTGTGGGGTGGAGTGGAGTGATGGGAGTGAGTGTGAGGGCATGTGATGGCATGCAGGTACTCACCAGTGTCCAGTCCTCCAGCTACTCCAGTGAGTCCCTCAGGATGCAGTATTGCCAAGACTTGCTCCTCCCATGCTGTGAGCTGTGGGGGAGGACTTAGGGGTCCACTGCCAGTCCTCTGGCTTGCGAGCTGGTGCCTTGCTGCTACGGAATGTACCTTCCCCTGAAGGTCGTTCCACTTCTTCCTGATGTCGTCCCTTGTTCTTGGATGCTGTCCCATGGCGCTCACCCTGTCCACGATTCTCTGGCATAGCTCCATCTTCCTGGCAATGGATATTTGCTGGACCTGTGCTCCAAACAGCTGTGGCTCTACCCTGACTATTTCCTCCACCATGACCTGCAACTTCTTATCAGTGAAATGGGGGTGCTTTAGTAGGGACATGGGTGTTGTGTAGAGGGTGTTGAATACTGTGATGTGTTGTGGGATGTGGAGTGCGTGATGGATGTATGGGTGCTCGTGTTGTGTGTGTGTAGTTGTCTCAGTGGTCTTGGTTTCAGTCTGTTAGAAATAATTTGTGTCCGTAAATGGTTGTGGGCTATGTAGGTGTGTGTTTTATAGTGCTGTGGGTGGGTGGGTGTGATGTGTATATCAGTGTCAGGTGTGTGATTTCGGTTTTGGCCAATGTAGTGTTGTTTTGTATTTGAGTGTCCATTCTGAGTGCGCCAGTGTGTGCTGCAAATGGTTTACCCCCATTGAATGTCCGTCGTGGTGATTCGTGGGTCATAATGTGGTGGGCGTTGTATTGTTGACGTAACGGTATGGGTGTTGGTATCAACACTTTACCACTGACCTTTGGGCTGGCGGATTTATGTCTGTGGCAGTATTCTGTCAGATTGGTGTGTGAGTGTTATAATATGGCGAACTGATATCCGCCACCGCTGTGGTATGTTGGTGCCGTCACCATGGCGGTAAGCGGCATATACCACCAATGTCATGATGAGGGCCTGTGTGTCTTAACAATCATGTTGGGCTGCTTGTTAAATCTCAGCTGATGTGTCTTCACAGCAACATAATATTTATTAACAATTTCACATTAGTCTAGTACAAGATCAATTAAATGTTTGAATGCTAACCTTCCTTCAAAGCGAAAAGAGTGTAGGAGCGAAAATGTTTTCTCTCTGCTCTGAATCTAGAGGCTCTTATCGCCCCCAAATATGTTTCAAAAGCATCAAACCAAACACCCCACCTGAGAGGGGATTCACCCTGTGTTTCTAAAAGTGATGGGGGAGGCATTACAGCTTGCATCATTACTCTGCAAGGTAGCCTGGATCACTGGTTTGTCTCCACAGACGTTGAGATACAGGATAAAAACGTGCAGAAAATATATGGCATAATCCCAATGTAGACTATTCCCCAGATGCATGATATACCCCTTAAATGCACAGTCAATAAAAAAAAAACATGTTCATAAAGAAGTTACTCCCCATGATAAATTGTTAGGGTGCAGACAAATTAGATTGTTCCAGGTACAATACAGTACATGTAAAAAAATAAACTCAACTTATTTTACCAGCGTACAATCCTTGAATTCTGAATAGGTCTGGAAATTCCATTTTGGATAAAGCAGAGAGGAGATATGATGTGCGGAGTAGGCCATACAAGTGCAACGTGACTGATATCCTGTCTGCCATATTACGATCCCCATAGGATAGAATGGGATGATAATATGGCATATGGGAGTATTCCCCTTCGCCAACTTGTAAATCAGGCCCTATATTCTGAAAGTCCAGTGACAGAGGTAATCGTTTGCCACAGCTGAACAGAAACTATGCACCATGCAGCTAGCATACATGCTGCTAATTTCTGCCAAATTTAAAATGCTCTATCAGGGGAATATCCAATTCTTTTATTCCTAAAATTAAGTTTGGAAGTGGTTAGAGATGCAGCCCCCACCAGGGCTGAACCTGGGGACAGGTGCTCCATGGATCCTGATTGGCACCGGAAAGAGCAGCACTACAGATTTCCTAGATGCAAGCAAACTCCACAGACGCCAGAAGAGCACCGACATAGATCCGTATTGGAGAAAGATTGCCGAGACATCGCGAACTCCATCACCTTACAATTGACATGGCTCCACCTGCGGCTGGAGAGCATAGGCTGTTTAATCGCTGGTACCTATTGGAAAAAGGTCTCCAATCGGCCAGCCTAAATGGAGGCGATGTGCCACGCTGGTACACTAGTTATGTTTTGCCTCTCTTTGATTTGTTTGATGTTTTGAAATGGGAGACAGATGATTTCCAGTGTGGAATGGATTGGGGGAATAGGGAATATGTTCTTGCTCTGTTTTTTCTGTGTGGTTTTCCGTTTGATTTATTTTCATGTCATTAGCTCTTGAAGACCACTTCACTCATAGAAAGACACATGGCCCAAACATTACTGTCGTGGAACATAAATGTAACATAAAAATGGTAAATAATTAGACCAAACATGAAACAGTGCTGCAAAATGCGAAGTGTCATTCCCAACATGAATTAGTACTACAGGAGGCTTATCTTTTGGGCACTGACAGCATGGACTTCAGTTCACCGAAATGCCAGAGATACCGAAAGTGACATCACATGCCCCTTGACCTTCACTTTTGCTCACACACACATACATAGAGACACAAAGTCACACATACACTCTCTCTCACAGAAACACACTCTCACCTGCAAGCACGCACAAAACATACATTTCAAAGCATTTTTTACTTACCTCAGCTGCCGTGGAAGGGCATATTCCAGCTAATGGTACTCCATTTTTATTGCACTAATAGTGAAAAATGCATTATTTTCACTGTTAGTGTAATAACAAATTGGCAGAAAACAAAGAAAGTTGAGCTGCCACTGTGATCCTGGCACTGAATTTACCACCTCTGAGGCCAGGGGTTGCAAAAGGAGGGTCAGGAAGGCAAGCCAGGGGTCGCAGCTGTGATGACGTCCATGACTGACTGTTATTGCTTGGGAAGGTGTGGTTACTCCTAGGTTTTTCACTCAGGGTTTACCTCCTCTTCAAAGGGGTGGCCATAATTATTCATAAGACCTTTTCTTTGACTGTCAAACACATCCATAGAGATCCACTAGGACCCTATATATATGGTAGGCTAAATAAGCTGAACTGCACTCTGGCTAGTATTTAACTTCCCCCAACTCTCCTGGATGACACACTATGGACCTGAGGATGCGAAAATCTGGCTGGTACACTTGTCATTGTTGGAGACTTTCATGGACAAGCAATTGGACACATGATACTCAGAGCGACTGCATACACACCATAAGCATAAGCTGTCAGATTGGTCAACCTCACTGGGCTTGATGGATGTGTGGTGTGCTTGGCACATTGGGCTCAGGAATATCCCTTCCTCTCTAACTCCTATGATTCCGTCGAGGATATTTTTTATGCTGGTAGCTGACATCAGTTTAGTGATAGGAGTGGAACAGTTTCCCAGGGCTGGCTTTAGTACTGGTGGCTCCCTGTGTGACAACTTTTTTGGTGCAGCCCACCATGGCCTCCTTCTTGGATTCCCGCACTACCATTCGGCATAAGTGTCCCTCATCCCTCCATAGCCTCTCTCACAAACATTTAATTTGTGCTAAAGTGCTGGTAAAGGATGGCTTTACTAATCTACTCAGCTATCCACATAAAATACAGATCTGTTTTTTGCAGCAGGCATATTAATCCTGAGGCGCTAGTTTCTGGTGAGTAAAAACTGACACTGACAAAGCTCCAACATTAACCACAAGAGTTATCTTGACATTTTTATTGTTGACTGATAGCTGGACGCATATGGAACTCTGGTTCAGGTTCTTTTAAGTTGTACGTTATTGCTAAGCACAGCACACCCCTGAGGCCTGCTCCGCCCTTTAGGTCAGCACCCAGTGCAGCCGCACCAGTTGCACCTCCCTAAACCATCCCTGTGGCTCCCCTAGAAATATGCCTGGCAGGACCCAGTGGTTCCATTAGAAGCTGGTACTTTAGAGCCTGAGTGACCACTTTGTGGCCTCATCAGGGATGACATAGGTAATTATTCTAACATTAATGCACCCTCAATAGAATTGTACAAGACTTTACAGGAGGTGTTCAAGCCAGTGAAAACAAAGTTAAATAGGTTGGAGTACCAGAATCAGTTTAGGCCCAGCTGTGTTAAATATAATTTCTGCATAGTGACAACTCAAAGACTAGACTTGGCTAGATTCATCTAGATGGCTACCCAGAACCAGGCATATTTCTTAGGGAATCAGTTTGGAAGGTTGCTGTACTGGCTGACAACTTAAGAGATATCCACCAGAGTAATTCCACATATTCGCACTAGACACGGGTCCCTGGTATCTGAACTCAGGGAGCTTGCAAATGTGATTGGTGACTATTAAGCTCCCTATACTCTTGTTGCCATCCATCGAAGGCTGAGCTTCTTGGAATCTTGATAGAGAATCTCCAAGCTGTGGTTCCTGGTATTGATGCTCAAGAGGAGTCGGACTCCACACTATGGCTGAAGACCTATCAGGAGTTGTGACCGGCATGCAGTCGAGTAAGATCCCCGGGCCAAACAGGTTTCTAATTTAATTGTTTTGAAAATTTGCTTCTCTTACCCACTCTTCCATATTGTTGATGTTTAACAAAGAAATTCATAAATACTCCCTACCAGATGATCTACGGGGAGGGACATTAGTGGTAACTGTCAAACAAGGCCGGCTCAGGACCTGATCTCCTGTTATCTTTTTGACTTATGCACTTAGTGGCTCATTTACAAGCCCTTTTCACCATGGTAGCGTAATTTTTTAGGTTGAGTGCGCAAACGCTTCTGACCTGTGTTCATCTATTCTGTGGGCTTGCCTTTTAAAATTCCCTTGATTTCATTTGTGAAAGGCATGCATACGTTATGCCTTTTCCGATGTTAAGCCCTCCTCAAGAGAACGGCCAAGAACTGTACTGTTACGCTTTGCATGGGTATCTGTTGACTTGGGGGACTCATTTTTTATCTGTTCCTGCTGCACGTCAAACTTGTATCTAAATGGGTGCCACACTTTATGTTTCAGCACGGCACCCACTTTCTTGTTTACTTGCCTAGGAGCACAAGCCCAGGATGTTTTTAGTTTCTCTGAGCGACGTCTTCTGTTTACAGCTATAAGACATGTACTCGCCTCACATTTGGTGTGGATCGCACCTTCCACTCCTGACACACCTGTGCAATCCCAGAAGTGGTGTGCGTTACTCATTTTCACCATCCCCTGTTATTTCCCTTTTGTGGCAGCCTGTTAGCCCTGTGTCATCTCCCCCCTCCCCCCCAATCACTACGCCCCCACCACGCCGCTGAGATAGATGCTTGTATTTTAACTCCCAAGTCGGCAGCTCTAACCACACGCCCTTCGAAGCATGTTCAATTGTGTTTCATTGCGTGTGTTTTAAATGTTCCCAGATTGAGTCATTTATAAGCTCAAATGATGTTCAAGTCACATTGCTGTACGCTAAGATCTTGGTTGTTTGTTGTTTAGTTTGGCCTCACATGTGCTGCTCTTGCTTCAGGGGACTGAAACCTACTTCTGATGCCAGCAACTGGGAATCACTTGGTGGACTTTACCCTCATTAGGGCATGAGCAGTGCTCACTGCCAGCAGTACGCATTATCTATGTATATTTGCCCCACCACAACATATTGAGTGAATGCCTCTTTATTTTGCTTCCTTTGTAATGGTTTGTTTAGGTTGCCACTTGTATCCGCCCAGTTCTATGTATGAAACTGTTCCCATTATTTTCAAGGAGAATTGCTCCAGCGGTGTACCGTTAAGGCCGGTGCCGTCACCGCTGTGGGTACTGACTTGCTCCATTATGTGTTTGTTTTCTGTGCCAGTAGACATCATAGCTTTTTGTTTTTGAAATGACAGACTTGGTTTGGCATCACTGACTCCTTTAAGATTTGGAGGCTATGTTGCTCACATCTGACATAGGGAACATGGTCTTCCCTCTTCGGAAGACAACAACCTGTGACTGCATGCATAATCGCATTGCTCAGGGAGGCGTGTCACAATTCGAAGACACACTTTCAAATCTTGGGCTGCTTCTAGGAAATGCCACAGCTCCAAAGTGTTTTTACGCTATTACTAATTAGTAAGTAGTATGCTATGTGGGTCCTTAACGCTTCACCTGCACATTTAGGGACATATTTATGAAAAGTGGCACTGCATTTGGGCAGAGCCACTTTTCTTGAGCCCCTTAGCATCCCGCTAACTCCACCATGGTGGTGCCATATTCATAATACAGTGCACTATGGCAGTAGTTTGGGTGACTAGCGTCATCATTTGTGATGCTAGTCTGGCGCTTTGCAGGACTAGCATCACAAATTATGACGCTAATCCTGCAAAGCTCCCAGAGACTCTATGTAATCAATGGGAGCCTCTTTTTAACGCCTGAAGTTAGCAGGCATTAAAAAATGCTGATAAAAATGGCACAAAGTAATCTGAGATTTATTTGCACCATTTTTACAGGATCCCCAGCTCCTAAACGCCCCCTTACATACATTATGCCTGACGCAGGCATAATGTGGTGCAAGGGGTTACAAAGTGACGCAATGCAACCATTGCACCACTTTGTAAATATGGCACGTGGGAAATGTCACCATAACGCCACATATGCGTTGAAGTAAATGCCACAAATCTGGCACAAGGTGAAGCTAGGGGGCTCATAAATATGCCCCTTAGTGTTGTGTGGTTGCCTCTAGCAACCTATTCCGCTCCCTGCATAACAAATTAATAGTCTTTAAAAATGTTGGCCCAGATTTAACAGAAAATGACGGAGTGCAACGCAGCATCAAAATTGGAAGCTCTGCACTCCGTCATTTTCACAATGCAGGGATGCAATGTATTTAATTGAATATGGTGCACCCCTGTGTTGTCCCAGCAATGGGCTGCATGTGAAGGGGCCATATTTACAAGGTGGTATTAAGCCACAAAAAGTGGCTTAACGCCACCTTGTTAATACTGCGCAGGGCATTGCGCCACTGGAGCGTCACTAAAAGTGGCACTCCGGTGGTGCTAGGGGCTCTTAAATATGCCCCATTGTTCTATATTTCTAAGTTTAATTTAAATGTTCAGGATGACTGTGTTCAGTGTTTATTCTAGAAGTTGCACACACAGACACTGCAGTGGCACGTCTGAGACATATTTACAGGGCTACTAATGTGGGTGGCAAAATCAGTGCTGCAGGCCCACTAGTAGCATTGGATTTACATGCCCTGGGCACCTCTAATGCACTTTACTTGGGACTTACTGGTAAATCAAATATGCCAATCATGAAAAAGCCAATTAGAGTTGAAATTTAAAGGCAAAAAGACAGGGGAAACCACGCCAAGGATGCCAGGTCTAACAGTGTTGTTATGGGGTGCAAGCCAGTGCAACCAAACTTGTGCATCATGATTGATTCAACAGTTTGTTATAAATGAGTCCCTTAGTGTATCGTGATTAGAGCAGCTTTATGCCTGGATGAGTAACCAGTCACAATCTTAGGTGCCTCCACTTGGCAATGGCTAGACGTGGAGACCCAAAAGGATGATGGACTGAGAGATGAACAATGCAAACACTCACCCCCAGTCACAGATCTGGGTTTACTCCACCCTGTTCCTCATGTGAACAGTCCAGCCCAATCTGCAAGGCCAGGTCCTCCCTGGACTGGAAACAAGCATCCTAGGACTGGTTTCAGGGTATCTCCCTTTATCATCAAGGCTAGCTTGAATCCAGTGGCACAGTGACCATGGAAACCACATCTGGGCATACCCTTCCCACTCAGGGCAACTTTAGCAACACACAATTATGATGGACGGAGTGCTGAACAATGCAAACACTCACTCCCCGTCACTGATATGGGTTTAATCCATCATTCTATTTCTCACAAAGCCACCCCACTTTGGACCCAGCCATATGTAAATCAGTCTTGACCCTGTTCCTTGTGGGCACAGTCCAGCCCGAACTGCCAGAAGTGGAAGCCTGCAGGAGTCACGAGCACTGGCACTCATAGATTTTCAAAAGGCGTTTGATTCTTTGAGCGTGAGATTCTTATTCTAAATACTGGGCAAGATTAACTTTTGCCCTTATTTCACTGGTTGTGTCAAGATGCTCTATACTGTTAGGTCTGTTTGAACATTGTCTATGCACTGTGCAATTGAATGGAAATGAGGCTTAGGTGTCCACTGTCGCTAATGTTTTTTTGCACTGGTGATAGAGCCACTAGCTGAACTAGATAGAATACATGTAGCCCGCAGGGAATTTTAATGGCATGGGTCAATCAGCTATTGTTTTTCCGTGCAGATGATGTTTTTCTTTTTATGCAGGATTCCTCAGTAGCTATAAACATTTTATTGTACAGAGTCTTTGGCAAAGCATCAGGCCTGGTCTGTAACTGGCAAAAAGCAGTTGTAGTCCCAATAGGGGGGCTGAATGGGGAACTTCGGTGGCTGGACTCCGACTCCCAGTGCTCTGTGGGTATTTGAACTATCTGAGTATATACATTGCCTCGACTGCCCAGGAGAGCTAGAATATCAATATTGTTCCCTTGCTTGCTAAAATAAGAGAAGATCTTAAATAATGGGCCACGCTACCCCTTTGAATACTGGGTTGGAATGCCATATTTAAGATTAATATTCTGTCCAAATGGCTTTATATGTTGCAGAATTACCTGTAAAATAACACAAAACACCTTTTTAACAAACTTACATAAGACAAAGGCTTTCTGTATTTGATGAGGTAATAGGAGCTTAGGAGCTGCTGACCTTCAGTTTTATTATTGGGCTGCACAGTTAGTCACTACTAATGACTGGATATATGGTGATCAGGTCGACCCTGGACACTGCCTTCAGCTAGGCCTATTCCCTGGGGGAGTGACACAGGAACAATTATATGGTGCTTATAGCCCAAGCTTCCAGGCGGAAGTTCCCAGAATTATTATACAAACTTTCCATTTGGTCCTGAAATACATAGGCTGGCTAGGAAAACCAACAAAGTTAACTCTGCTATGGCTAGGTTTGTGCCTCCCTGGTGTGTGAAGACTCTAAGGGGCATATATATACTTGCACCATTTTAGAGTCAGTTATTTTGGTGCTGAAATTGGGCAAACTTAACTCCATATTTATATTTTGATGCTGGACCCATCTAGGTTCGCGTTTGCCTCCCACCTTACTTCAATGAGACGCACAGTAGGCGTGCCTGTCCAAAAAATGACGCTAAGCCCTTAGCTATATATTTATCCCCCCGTGCATGGGTGGGAGGTGGACCCAAATAATGAGGCTAAGCCTGATTAACTTCATTATTTAACTCCTGGATCAGACCAGGCATTGGGGTACTTCCAACCCACCTATATCTACACCTGGACTCTGCCAATTGTGATCCTGTCCTGCCAAGTGGTGCCACCCCAGGATTGGACACTTGGAAGTGTGCCTGGGGTGTTTGTTGTAGCTGAAATGACACATTGCTGCCACTGCACGGATCGGACCTGGCACATCCCCCTGTTGCATGGATCAGAACTGGCACATCGCCACCAGCGCATCGCCAACCCCTTGCGTGGATCAGAGTCGACAGATCACCTCTCCAGCATGGATGAACCTTTATGAACCACTGCATCTCAGACCTGATGCATTGCCACTTTTGCCTGGAGAAAATCAACACATCTTTGCTACTGTGTGACAAGGATCTACGCATCCCCACCACTGGGGGGATCAATATAGACACATCACTTCAGCCTGCTCCCCACATCTTCAACATTAACACAAACATGATTAAGGAACTTTGTTTTGGTGGGCCCAAAGGCGTCCCTTTAGCCAGCCTTCAATCCATCGAGGTCGGCCTGAACTTTTGTCTTTGTCCCGGTCAGGCACCGCAGTTCTTCCTGGTTGGCGCTTCTTGCTCCTAAGCTCTATTTTACAGTTATTCTTTAAAAAATCATATCTCAAGTTCTTCTTATTGGATTTTCTTATTGTGGTCTTGTTTTATTTATTACATTAAGCTCTATTTTTCTAACTAGTGATATCTTTTTATGTGGTGTTTCCACTGTTTTACAGTTTGACGTGTTTCACAAATACTTTACAAATTGCCTCTTAAATTAAGCCTGACTGGTCTGTGCCAGCTACCAGAGGGTGAACACAGGTTAATTTAGTGTGTTATTGTGACTTGCCCTGACTAGGATTGTGGTTCCTGTTTGGACAGGGTGCATACCTCTGCCAAACAGAAACCCAATTTCTAACAGTAGCTTATTACCAAATCACAATTTAGTTTAACGATTCGGTATTTGGAAGGGTGTGTTTAGGGCCTTCCTTTCAATTTTCAAAATTGGTGGTACGTATTAATGTTTTGCAACCAAATTCCTGTCTCAAAAAACATTAATATTTTAATTACACCTCAAAGAAGGTGGTAACTCATTTGCAAATAGGAGTGAATAACCAAGGAACTCCTTTCCCTTTGAGAATTCAAACAAAAATATTTTTAAGAGCAGGCAGAGGTCCATGGACCACTGCCTGCTCATAAAAAATGTAATCTAAGTGATTAAGTTTCTTTTTTTGAAATACATCCCATTTTACTTTAAGGAAAAAAGGCTGTATTTAGAGAAAATTTATATTGGTTTACTGAAATGTAATCACAGTCCGTATGCCCCCTTTTAATGCCTGCTCTGAGCAGGCATTAAACATGGCGAAAAAAATTATGCAAGTAAATCTTTTAGATTTCTTTGCGCCATTTTTTCTGTCCCTCCTAACGGGGGTACACCACCCTTGTGTACATTATGCCTGGGGAAGCCATAATGTGGTGCAATGGATTTCAAAGTGGTCCAATGCATTTCTTGTGCCACTTTGTAAATCTGGCATGATGTTTTTGGCCTTGCTCAACCACATTAGTGTAAAAAAAATGATGCTAATGTGGCGCAAGGAGGAGCTAGGGGCGCTTCAATATTCCCTATAGTGTTTTGGAAGGTTTCAACAGATTTCAGGGAGTTATTGATTGTAAATAGCTGCATATCGTCTGCATAGTTGTAGATTCTGACTTGCCTTTCCCTTAAAGAATGCACTAGTGGATGAATATACAGATTAAAAAGATGGGGCTAGAGGGAAAATCCCTAAGGTACTCCACAGGTTAACTGGACCATGGGGGAAATAAAGGGGGATAGCCAGAATGATGAGAGTGGTCCTTTAAAACAGATGTGACCCAAGCCAGGGCTGAGTTCTGAAGGCCCGTGGACCTAACACAGCCGATCAAAAGTGTGTGGTCTACTGTGTCAAAGGCCACAGACAAGCTGAGTAGGAGCAACGCCTGGGTGGTGCCTCTGTTGGCCTCTTCCCGCATATCATTTATGACTGAAAGAATGACCACTTAAGTTGAACGGCCTGGCCAGAATCAGGCTTGATGGGGATCTAGAAAGTTGGATTCCTCTAAGAAGGAGCAGAGGTGCTTGGCAACATGTGCCTCAAGCAGTTTCGCTAGGACAGGGAGCAATTAAATTGGTTGGTTGTTATTTAGGGTAAGTGGTTCCTCACCCATTTTCTTTTGGAGTTGGACCATAGAGCATCTTTGGATGTGTTAGGTACGATGCCTTAGCTAATGGAGTGGTTGAGGAGGGACATAGCTGTCTCAGGGAAATATGAAAAGACAATTTTTGGCATTCTTGGAGAGCTCATATTTTTTAGGGGAGCCTAGTATTGCAAAACAGCCATTAGAGATTTACTCCTAATAATCTGAAAGAGTGAGACATACTGCCTTTTGGTAGGTACATTTAGCCTTCATAAGGAAGCTTAGTAGAGGAGTTAGGCAGGAAATTTGAGAGAAACTAAGGTCCTCATTTACAAGGAATTGGTGCCCGTTTCCTTCCGTCGCCCTATGCGCCCCTAACAACACCATAGTAGCTCTGTATTTATATGATGCAGATGTGGCGCTTTGCTGGGCTAGCATCAATAATGTTGATGCTAGTCCAGCAAAGCTCAGGGAGGCATTGAAAGAGCCTAGCATCTGTTTATCGCCTGCCCTGGGAAGGCTTTGAAAAATTATGCTAGAACGGCGCGGTGTAACCTTGTAGATTTCACTGTACCATTTTTTGGGCCTTCCTGCGGAGGAATGCCTCCCTTGCATACATTATACCTGGCAGAGATATATTGTAGTGCAAGGGTTTGCAAACTGGCGCAATGATAAACATTGTGCCAATTTGTAAATACAGCGTGGAGTGGGGGATGGTTTTGCACCACCATAGCATAAAACAAATTATGGTACAGCAGCGCAAGGGGCTTGTTAATGAGCCCCTATGTCGATTATACAAAGTTATAAAATCTTATGAGGAAAAAGATTGTAACAGTGGTGATAAAGATGAGTGTTATTAAATACAATAATGCAGAGAATTATTCAGAAATGAGAAGATATTTGTGCTAAAAAAGTGTGACATTTGAGTGGACTGAGAAATGTCAAAATTAATTTATCAAAGTGAAAGAGGAAATTTAACATGCTGAGTGGCTAGCAATGGTTGATTTAAAATGCAAGACCATGAAAACTACAAATGCCAGTGCATATGGGCTAAGTGTAATTTGAGTCAGGTACAGAATAATGTGGAATTAATAAAGGAGTATGCCTAATGTTCTTTGAACAATGGTGATATGAGGTACTGGGTGGTTAAGCATTTCTTAACATATGTATATGGGTAATATCATTCAAAGTACAGTCTGATCACATTCTGTAGAGAATTGCTAGGTTGTCCCAATTGGAAGATTACAGCTTCATGGTGAAATCTTTGAAAGGAAAAGGAATGAATTTGCAAATAATTCATCCAAAATTAAACGGCTGCTAAACAGAGTGATAGAACAAATTGTCAAGAGAAAATTGAACAGGGTTTGGTAGCAGTTGTAGGTACATTGAATACTGACACTATGGTGGTCATTACAACCATGGCGGTCAGTGTTAAAGCGCGGTAAAACCGCCAACAGGCCGGCGCTAAAAAAAATGGAATCACGACTGTGGCGGAAACCGCCAACATAGACAGCCACTTTAACACTACGACTGCCACGGCGGTACAAACAAACAGCATGGCGGTCACTGCCAACAGACAGGCGGAGGACAATGTACCGCCCACAGTATCACAACCTACCAATCCGCCACCTTTTCCGGGGTGGATTCACCGCAAACAAAAACACGGCGGAAACAGGACTCCGAAGGGAAAACGCTCACCTCTACACAATCCACAAGGAACCAGGATGCCATGGAACCAGAGCTGCAAATTCTCCCTGCCCTTATCTTCTTGCTCCTTGACCAGGAGCACGAACGCCTGCGGCAAAGACTGCGGTGAGTACTGCACCTACGACACAGGGGAGGGGGGAGGGAAAAAACAGGGACACACACACGCAACACGCAACACCCCCACCCCCACCCTCACCCACTACAACACACACACTAATACATATTGACACATTACAGTTACACCCCCCAAACCCCCAAGAAGAATGCAACGACAAAAGGAAATGAGTGTAACCATTGTAATATATTAAAATCCAGTATGCAAAAATATATATACACTATAAACAAATATATACACCAAGAATAGTAGTCCAGGTGGTGCTCCATTGAAGTCCATGGAACACTGGGCCCACACGGCATGGGCGAGGGCCACACTCAATCCCTGAACATGACGGAGAGAACACTGCAGAGGCATCAGATAGCAATAAAACAGGCACCTCAGGGTGAAGGGAAGGGGGGGGCACCTCAGCCGGTTGAGTGCACAACACCAGATCCACGAGGGGGCCACATGCCCACTGTTCAATCCTGGGGAGTACAAAGCCACAGTCTCTCAAGTCTCTACAGTAGGTGGTTTGCCCACTCTTCAATCCTGGGGAGTGAAAAGCCACAGACTCTCAAGTCTATACAGTGGGTGGGTTGCCCACTCTTCAATCCTGGGGGGTGCAAAGCCACAGTCTCTCAAGTCTCTACAGTGGGTGGGTTGCCCACTGTTCCATCCTTGGGAGTGCAAAGCCACAGTCTCTCAAGTCTCTAAAGTGGGTGGTTTGTGAACTCTTCAATCCTGGGGAGTGCAAAGCCACAGTCTCTCAAGTCTCTACAGTGGGTGGGTTGCCCACTGTTCCATCCTGGGGAGTGCAAAGCCACAGTCTCTCAAGTCTCTACAGTGGGTGGTTTGCCCACTGTTCCATCCTGGGGAGTGCAAAGCCACAGTCTCTCAAGTGGATAACAGTCTCCACTGGTTCTGGAGGGGGCCTGGTGCCCAGAGTGCTTCATCCTGCCAAGGACTGAGGTAGTGGATGTATCTCTCCACTGGTTCTGGAGGGGGCCTGGTGCCCAGAGTGCTTCATCCTGCCGAGGACTGAGGTGGTGGATGTATCTCTCCACTGGTTCTGGAGGGGGCTTTGTGCCCAGAGTGCTTCATCCTGCCAAGGACTGAGGTAGTGTATGTATCTCTCCACTGGTTCTGGAGGGGGCCTGGTGCCCAGAGTGCTTCATCCTGCCAAGGACTGAGGTAGTGGATGTATCTCTCCACTGGTTCTGGAGGGGGCCTGGTGCCCAGAGTGCTTCATCCTGCCAGTGACGGACTCAGTAGCATCAGTGCCCTTGGTGCTCATGGGCCAGCGGTGCTTGTTGCGGCGGTGTCCTTGGCAGCGGTGCTTGTGGCGGCAGTGTCCTGTTCAGCGGTGCTTGTGGCGGCGGTGTCCTGTTCAGCGGTGCTTGTGGCGGTGGTGTCCTGTTCAGCGGTGCTTGTGGCGTTGGTGTCCTGTTCAGCGGTGCTTGTGGCGGCGGGGTCCTGTTCAGCAGTGCTTGTGGCGGCAGTGTCCTGTTCAGCGGTGCTTGTGGCGGCGGGGTCCTGTTCAGCGGTGCGTGTTGCAGCGGGGTCCTTGGCAGTGACTCAGCTGCTGGCGGTCCTGTCTGGCCCAGCGGGGCTGGTGCTGGTGATCCTTTATGGCCCAGTGGGGCTGGTGCTAGCGGTCCTTTATGGCCCAGCGGGGCTGGTGCTGGCGGTCCTATCTGGTCCAGCGGGGCTGGTGCTTGCGGTGGCCTACTGGGCAGGTGAGCTGGTGCTGGCTGTGGCCTCGTGGGCAGCGGGGATGATGCTGGCGGTGGACTCCTGGGCAGCTGGGCTGGTGCTGGACTCCTGGGCAGCGGGGATGATGGCAGTGGCTTCCTGGGAAGCGGGGATGGTGATGGCAGTGGCCTCCTGGGCAGGAGGGGATGATGGCGGTGGCAGCTGGGATGATGCTGGCGGTGGCCTCCTGGGCAGCGGGGAAGATGGCGGTGGCCTCCTGGGCAGCGGTGATGATGGCTGTCTTCTCCGCCGTGCTGCTCTTCCCAGACTTGCTGAGTTTCTTGTGCCTCTTCCCCACCTTGGAAGGTGTCGCAGCTGACTCCACACTCCCACCTGTACCCGTGGGAGCAGCTTTGGTGGCTGGAGTCCTCCCCCTCTCCCACCGGGCACTGGCCAACTTTTGATGCTTGACAGGTGGGGGACTGTCCGTGCTATGGCTCCGTGCCACACTGGCAGCCTTGCTGCCCGGTGCACTCCAGATTCCGGTGACTACAGGCACCACTGGTCCCGGAGATGTTGTGGCTGAGGTGCTCGGTTGGGACCTGGAGAGTCGGGCCCTAGGAGACTGATGGGGTGGGGGAGGTGAGGGAAAGAGGTCAAGGGTGGACAGGAAAAGTTTCTTGGGAACACTGGGACGGGTAGCTGGAGGGGGTTTGGGAGTGGAGGAAGAGGTTGTGGTTGTAGGAGGTGTTCATTTGGTGACTTTGGGTGAAGGTGCATGCGCTGTAGGCTGTCGTGAGGTGGATGGCTGTTGGGTGGGTGTGTGCCTGCGTTTGTGTATCTTGGGAGGTGGCGTCCCAGACGAACTGGGAGAGGACACAGTGAATGTGTGAATGGTAGTAGGGGTGGTGACTGCACGTGAGCAGGGTGTGGTGGTGTGTGTCCTGGTGATGGAAGTAGTGGCTGTAGATGTAGTGCATGCAGGGGTGAGTGGAGACGAGACTGGGAGGGAGGAGGGAGACGAGGAGGAGGGGGACACAGTGGAGGCAGTGGAGGTTGGTGTGTCTGCATGTGTGTGATGCTTGTGTGAGTGCCTGTGCGATGTGTTGTGCTTATGTTTGCCTGAGCTTCCCTTGTGTGTTGACGTGTGTGCATGCTGGTCTGATGGTGTGCTTGGGATAGGCTGAGGTACAGGGGATTGGGTCTGGGTGGAGGAAGTTGGAGGGGGGAGGCTAGAGACAGGGACAATAGCTGCCATCAGTGCTGAGGCCAGTCTGAAAAGCTCGCTGAAGGGCCACCTGACCAGAATGAATGCCCTCCAGGAATGCATTTGTTTGTTGCAACAGCCTTTCTACACCCTGGATGGCATTCAAAATGGTAGACTTCCCAACAGTGAGGGACCTGAGGAGGTCAATGGCCTCCTCACTGAGGGCAGCAGGGGTGACTGGGGCAGGGCCTGAGGTGCCTGGGGAGAAGGTGATGCCCACCCTCCTGGGTGAGCGGGCACGGGGCAAAGACTGAGGGGCTGCTGGGAGGGCAGTGCTGGTAGGGAGGGTGGCTGCTGTACCTGTAGATGCGGGGGGCACAGATGTGGCTGCCACCACAAGGGAGATCCCATCAGAGGACGAGTCTGTATCACTGGTGTCAGCTCCTGACCCCGCAGTGGAGCTCCCCTCGCCCTCCATCCCACTGGTGAATTCCGAGTCCCTGGTCTCCCCCTCCAGGGCCATGTGGGATGCAGCTCCCTCCTGCTCCGGTGCCACTGCTCCTCCGCCTGATGATGCTAATGCACACAAGAACATGGAGACCACAAAAAGGGTGGGAACGACAGAAGAAAGACATGTTGAGTGCATGCATTACCACTACCGTTGGTGGACACGACAGACACAGAAGCCCCCTGTACTACACCACGCACTTGGGGTCCACTATTCAATCCCTGGGACATGGCCTACAAGGCTATGGCCGACATCTGCACACATGTATGTCAAAGGAGCTTGACTAGGTGTACTTGTCACTGTACACAGGTCGGGTGGGGAGCCACAGGGTCTTCCAGAACAAGGCGGCCTAACTAGCACACTCGCCCTGGCCTAGGGAGACCCACAGCCCACCTCCCCCACCCAGACACCTCCACTGCACGCAAAATCAGCTGAATGAGAGTGTACTCACCCCCTTGTGGCTGCTGTGATGCCCTCAAGCGCCCATCCAACTCCGGGTATGACACCGCCAGGATCCTGAACATCAGGGGGGTCATGGTGCGACAGGCACCCCTGCCACGTTGGGAGGGCATCCCCAGCTGGGCCTCCACCGTCTATTTGCTCCAGCAGCGAATGTCCTCCCATCTCTTACGGCAGTGGGTGCTCTGTCTGTGATAAACCCCCAGGGTCCGGATGTCCTTGGCGATGGCACGCCAGATGTCCTTCTTCTGGTTGGCGCTGACCTACATGAATTGTACAGGGGAAAAAGGAAAGTTATTACCAACTGCACCGTCACAGTCATCGGCCCCCATCCCTACCCTTGCCATGTGGCACATGCACTCACCGTTGTTTCATGCACGCCTCAATCTCCCCCCCCCATCTTTCATCCACCCCACTACACACAGGCATAGCCCATACAACATGCTCCCAGTGTACTTACCTGTTTGTCTGGAAAACCGTAGAGTAGCGTGTACTGGGGGAGGACCCCATCCACGAGTTTCTCCAACTCCTCTGATGTGAAGACAGGGGCCCTTTCCCCAGACGCACGAGCCATTGTCTCTTCCAGACTGAGGTCACAGCAGCACTTGCAGTGTAGGTCCTCTCTTGTCGAAGATCAGGTATTGAGTGATTGAACAGATAGAAAATGGTGGTCACGTCCGCGGCGGTGCGTACCGTCACCGCCGGCGTACATCGTCATTGGCTCCTGGGACCCATAGGGCCCAATGTTAACCAATGCAGAATTGCGCAGTGGTCTTCGACCGCCTACCGCGACGGTGTATAACGCCAGCGCAGTTATCTCACATCCCATTGTCCAACTTTACAGGTCAGGCAGCCACCATTTCAGGGGCCCACATGGCTTAATTTTTAACTGTGTCACACATACCTAGGCTCTGCCTCAACACTCATACAGGCCAAATTTCGGATTATGATTCGTGTTCTGTGTAAGCTGTGGGTACGTACCTCTGAGTTGGTTGACTCTGTGCTTGCTGTTGTCCTTCATAGGCACCGTCCGCTGGGACATGTGAGGAGATGGCGGCATCCTCCTGTGTACAGACCGCTGGTGGATCTGTCGACAATGGAGGAAAGACATGTGATCATCACCTACAGGCTTGATTGTGCCACAATCCTGGAACTGTGTGCCCAGCTGGAGCGAGACCTGAGCTATCAGCCATCCCACAGGAATCCCCCCTCTAGTGCAGGTGCTGTCAGTACCCCATTTCCTGGCAAGTTGGTCATTTCAAACAACAGTGGCCATAATATCAGGGATGTCCCAAGCTATGTTTTCCAACGTGTTGTCCAGAGTGTTGTCTGCCCTGCTGAAACACATGCAGAGCTACATTGTTTTTCCTCAGGTGGAGGATTTGCCCACATATCCCCAAAATCATAGGTGGCATTGATGGGACGCATGTGGCTTTGGTACCCCCCGCAAGAGTGAACAGGTGTACAGAAACCAGAAGAGTAATCATTCGATGAATGTGCAGATGGTGTGTTTGGCAGACCAGTACATCTCCCATGTGAATGCCAAATTCCCTGGCTCAGTGCATGACGCTTACATCCTGCGGAATAGCAGCATCCCTTATGTGATGGGTCAACTCCAGATGCACTGTGTGTGGCTATTAGGTGAGCACCTGGAAGCAAGTCAGTGGGAATGGTTGTCTGGGTCTGGGGATATCCCTAGAAGTAAGTGTGTGTCTAACTGTTGTCCCTTGCCATTTGCAAGTGACTCTGGTTACCCCAACCTGTCATGGCTACTGACCCCAGTGAGGAATCCCAGGACAAGGGCAGAGGAATGCTACAATGAGGCCCATGGGTGGACTCAGAGGATTATAGAGCGGACCTTCGTCCTCCTGAAGGCCAGGGTCAGGTGCCTCCATATGACAGGTGGATCCCTCTTCTACTCACCAAAGAAAGTGTGCCAGATCATCGTGGCCTGCTGTATGCTTCACAACTTAGCTTTGTGACGACAGGTGCCTTTTCTGGAGGAGGATGGTCCAGATGGAGATGTTGTGGCAGCTGTGGAGCCTGTGGACAGTGAAGACGAGGAAGCAGAAGAAGAGGACATTGACAACAGGAACTCGGTTATCCTGCAATACTTCCAGTGAGACACAGGTAAGAATACAAACCTGCTTACTACATGTACTTTAACACTACTACCTCTCTACTGTCTGTCGTTTTCACCCCGTGTATGGTCACTGAGTTATCACTTTCCCTTACGATTTCACAGATGTGGGTCCCACTGTGTGACATCTGCTTTGTTTCCTCATGGACTAGAGCTGTGTGACATAGGTATGTTGACATTACAATTGAAAGAGCATTTTGACACTGTAATTGCTAATACACTATTTGGAAATCACAGACAGACTCCAGATTGTTTTGTGCTTTAAGGGTGTTTATTTCAGTGCTCAATATTGGAGGGGGTTGTAAAATGGTAAGGGGTGATGGTGGAGGAATGTCCATGGCAGAGTCCAGTCTATTAGTCTCACAGGTGCATTGCCCAAAGGGGCATAGGAAGTGGACCTGGGGCAGTTTGAGGATGGACAGGGTGACAAGGTGAGACAGAAGGATGACATTCAGGGTGGTCTCATTTCTTGGCGGGGGTCTTGGCATCGTTCTCTGTCTTTGTCCTGGATCTCGGGGACCGTTTGTGGGGTGGCTCTCCCTCTGCAGGGGGTGGGGTGCTGGTATGGTGGTCCTGTGGCGGTAACTCCTGTCCACTAGCACCGGCGGAGGTGGTGGGCAGTTCATCGTCTATGCTAGTGTCAGGGGCCCCTTGTTGTGCCACAGTGTCCCTCCTGGTGTTGATGACTTCCTTCAGCACCCCTACGATGGTGCCCAGGGTGGAATTGATGGATCTGAGTTCCTCCCTGAAGCCCAAATACTGTTCCTCCTGCAGGCGCTGGGTCTCCTGAAACTTGGCCAGTACCGTTGCCATCATCTCCTGGGAATGGTGGTAGGCTCCAATGATGTTGGAAAGAGCCCCGTGGAGAGTGGGTTCCCTTGGCGTGTCCTCCCCCTGTCACACAGCAGCCCTCCCAGGTCCCCTGTGTTCCTGGGCCTCCATCCCCTGGACCGTGTGCTCACTGCCACTGCCCCCAGGTCCCTGTTGTTGTTGGGGTGGTGGGTTAGCCTGGGTTTCCTGTAGTGGTGGACACACTGCTGATTTACATGTCCTGGGGACGGAGGTATGGGCCCGCTGGGTGGGTGCTGTGCTGGTGTTTCCAGAGGGGGAAGCTCTGTGGTGGCCTGTGACTGTGTCAGGGGAACCGACTGTCCAGAGGTCCCCGATGGGCCGGGCTGGTCATCTAGATTCAGTTGGACAGAGCTGCTGTCATCACTGTGGGCCTCTTCTGTTGGTAGTGTGGACATGTGTGGACCCTCCTGTGTGGTGGCGTTGGGTAGGGGACCTGCAGGGGTATAAAAGGATGTTTATTACATCTGTGTGTGCCATGGTGTGCAATGGGTGGGTGACCGTATACCCCAGTGCTTGCATTCCTGTGTGGGACCTTGTGTGATGGTGGTTTAGGGGGGTGTATGAGTATGTGCAGTGGCCATGCTTTGGTGATGGGTGTCCATGCTTTGTTGTTGCATACAGGGCTTGGTGTTATGATGTGTGGTTTGTGATGCTGGGACATTTGTGAGGAGTTGGAGTGCTGGGGGTGAGGGTGAGGGTGGGGGTATGTGATAGCATGCAAGTAGGGTGGGGGATGTAATAGTTAAGAGTTGGCTTACCAGAGTCCATTCCTCCATTTACTCCTGCGAGGCCCTCAGGATGCAGAATCGCCAAGACCTGCTCCTCAAATGTTGTTAGTTGTGGGGGAGGAGTGGGGGGTCCGCCGCCAGTCCGCTGAACCGCGATGTGGTGTCTTGAGACCACGGAACGCACCTTACCCCGTAGGTTGTTCCACCTCTTCCTGATGTCATCCCTGTTTCTTGGGTGCTGTCCCACTGCGTTAACCCTGTCCACTATTCTGCGCCATAGCTCCATCTTCCTAGCTATGGAGGTGTGCTGCACCTGTGATCCGAATATCTGTGGCTCTACCCGGACGATTTCCTCCACCATGGCCCTGAGCTCCTCCTCAGAGAACCTGGGGTGTCTTTGCCGTGCCATGGGGTGGTGTGGGTGATGTGTGGTGTGGTGTGTGTAGTGATACGTGGGGTGATATTTAGTGGTGTGTTGTGTGAGGTGTGTGGAAGTTATGTGGGTGATGGTATTGTGTGCCTGTGGATGCTTGGTGGTAGTTTATAGTGTCTCTCTCTGGCCTTCTCTCTGTAATTTTGTCGTAGGGGTTTGTGGGTGATGTGGGTGTGTGTTTTATATTGTAATGGGTGTGTGGGAGTGGTGTGTGCATGTGTATCAGGTGTGTCTATTTCGAATTGTCCAATGTGGCTGTGTTTTGGAGATGTGTGTGTATTTTGAGTGCGGCGGTGTGCACCGCCAATGGAATACCGCAGTTGAAAGACCGCCGCGTGGATTCATGTGTCGTGATAGTGTGGGCATATTTCTGTTGGCGTGACGGTGGAGGTTTTGTTTTTGCCAGTTTATCACTGATCTTTGGTGTGGCGGACTTCTGTGGGTGTCTCAATTTTGGCAGATTCCGAGCAGTGGGTCATAATTGCTGCGGAATTCCGCGGCTGCGGCCGTGTGTTGGCGGTCTTCTGCACGGCGGTAAGCGGCTTTTACCACCAATGTTGTAATGAGGGCCAATGTCTGAGAATGAGTGGAATAAAGTGGTTGAGCGAGATACAGAATGTGACAATATGGTAGTAAATTATATTACCACCAAGGATACAATACAATACAATTTATAAAGTGCACAGCTGCCTCCAAGAAAGTGTCCTGGCGCTAGTAGCCTCACCACGCACAGAAACTAAGATGCCATCAGAGTGCATAGTTATCAAACAGGTAGGTCTCTAGGAGTTTCCAGACAATATGTTCACAAGGAGCAAAACGGAGAAAGGAAGGCAAGGAATTCCACAATTTGGCAGTCAAGTAAGAAAAAGGGCAACCACCTCTTCTAACCCTGCAGATCCTGAGCACATGATATGTTTTTGTCCATTGGCCTGAAGTGATCTCTCCTGATAGCAGCAGCCACTTCCCCAGGTATCCTAGACATCTCTGTTCACAGGCTCTGAAGGCAAATGTGAGAATTATAAATTTAATATGATTGCCAATAGGTAGCCAGAAAGACTCCGTAAAGAAGCAGTAACTGAGATGCGGGCGAGGATCAATCGGGCAGCCGCATTCTGAATACTTTGTAAACACTGGCGTAGATACTGAGGTAAGTCCAAATAGCAGTTGTTTGCATAATCTAATTTCAATGTCACCAGGGCATAAATAAAAAAAAAATTGGCAGTCCTTTGGAATCAGATGGATTGATTTTCTAACTGTTTTCAGTGTGAGGAAACAGCTATCAGACACTGCTTTATCCTGGGATTCAAACAATAGATTAGAGTCAAATTTGACACCTAAGTTTCTTACCACCAAAGCAGTGGAGGGGGGACCCGAATCAGACAGCCACTAATTGGAAGGATGATGAATAGACCTGAAGAAAACAACCTCAATTTTATCCAAGTTCAGATTGAGGCAATTCACACTTATCCAAACACTGACAGTCCCCAAGCCGTCTTTAAACTCAGCCAGTGCCCCCAACTCTTTTTCCTTGTAATAGAGCATCAACTGTGTATCATCTGCACAGAAAATAATGCTTACGCCCCATGCCACCACTAATTTGGCAAAGGGAGCAAGATAGATATTGAAAAGAGTTAGGCTCAAGGTCAAACCCTGAGCAACCATAAAGACAAGAGGTTTGGCTGAGGATGTAAAGGGAGGAATTAAAACTCTTTGAGATTTGAGAACGGTCCTCCAAGTAGGACTTCAGCCATGCCCATGCTGTATTTTTGCCAATTAACCAATTCTTCCAGCATTTTAATGGCAGCTGGAAGCAGGGAAATAGGGCAAAAGTTGCTAAGCACCTATGGGTCTGTGTTGGCTTTCTTCAAAAGTGGTAGAAGAATTGCTTGCTTCGAGCTCTGGGGCACTATAGCTGCTTCCAACGAGGCATTCAATAATTTAAGCAACATGAGAGTGATTAAAAGTGCAGCCAAATTTAAAATGTCTGGAGGACAAGGATCCAGTTGGAGACCCAAATTTACAGCTAGATAAGGAACAGGGCACATCCAAAAGCGTGAGATGAGCAAACTTATCCAGCAGGGAGCCTGAGTAAGAATTCCTATTGGCCATTGAGTCTGACGCCCCGTGTGCAGGAAATTTTTCATAAATTAGTTGAATTTTTTTAAAGAAGAAATCCAAAAGATCTTTACACAATGTAACAGAAGGATTCAAATTATTTTGCAGTGTACATGGTGCCACAGAGAAGTTCACCACCTTGAAAAGTTCAAAAGGTTTATTTACTGCTGCAGTGATAGAAGCTAGAATAAACTCTTTACGTGCTTTGCGAATTGCACTGCGAAGATTGTTTAGCACTGTTTTTGTACACAGCCTTTGCTGTCGGATCATAGGATTTCCTCTGCCTGCATTCAAGTCTTTTGCAATTAGATCTTTCCTTTCTAAATGTGTAAGAAAACCATGGGACATATGACATAGCTCTCCGCTGGGACACAACTCTCATTTGAGCAATGCGATCCAGTGCAGAAGATAGCCATTTATCTACACTGGGGAAATCAATGCATACTGCCACTGTACGTTCCAGTGAGGTGCCCTGAAGTGCCTCTGAAAACAGGGAGTCCAACAAACGCTTCTAAGGCCTGGAACTTTTCTGGAACTGGAGTTGCAAGTTCTTCTAGAAGACCCAGACAAGCCTAAATGAGACTAAAAAATGATCTGACCATGTTACTTTGAAGGTCGGATTTATCTAGATATTCAAAAAATGCAAAAAGAACAGATCCAAGGTGTGGCCAATATTTTGGGTCATACCAAACACATTGTTGATAAGCTTAAAACCCTCAAGAGTATCCAAAAAGTGTTCAGGCACAGCGCAGCTAAGGTCATCAATGTGAAGAATGAAGTCCCCCCAACAGCAAGAAATTTGAGTGCAGAATGGAAGGCTGGCCAATGAGATCTGACAGAAGGTTAAGTGAATAAGACTTACTACTAGGGAGTCTATATACTAAAAGCCCTGATACTGAAAAGGAGGGATTAAGGGAGATTGTGAAAGAAAGACCCTCAATAGCCTCCAAGATGGGAGGCTTGGATATAGAAAATTGGTATGAGCCAGCCCTCTGCCCTGCTTTTCCAATCTATCTATATACTAAATTCTAAAGCCAGCCAGTATGGAAAGAACTATATCAGGAGCAGAAAAGGCCAAAAGCCATGTTTCTGTCAAAAAGAGTAAGTCACATTTATTTTCAGTTAATAGCTAATTAATTTCAATTGAATGCTTCGGAAGGGTACTGCAGTTAATCAACAGAGCTTAGATCCCAGACTCTTCCAAAGCAGTCCATGAGGTAAAGAAATTTATCTGAGCAAGGTTGTGGGCAGCCCTTCTTGGTCAGATTGTGCATTCAAGACAAGGCCACATGCTTGGTAAGGGTTTAAGGCTTTCATATTTGTTAACATTTCTTAGTTAAGTTTCTTGCAGCACCACTCAAGCTGGACAATTTATTTAATGCAAGCAGCGAATCTTTATCATATACAGATGAAGAAGGCAAAGTACTAGGGTGACCAGAATTTTAAAGCCATAAACCGGGACATTTCACAAAAATAGATGAAGGGCAACAAGTTTTCTTCAACCGAGCGCTGAGAATGACAGTGCTCATCACCACAGAATTACAGAAGAGGCACTAAGAACACAAATCAAATGCCATTTTTAAAGTCAGTATAATGCCTGTTAATTAACTAGCTTTCTAATAACACCTGCTTTGTATTTCTGCTTTAGAAAACAAAAAAATCACTTCTTACAGTTTTCAGGCGACTCTCTTTAAAAACCGGGACATTAGCTAAATTTCCTGAAATCTGCCGGGACAGCTGGTGAAAAACCGGGACTGTCCTGGCAAATCCGGGACACCTGGTCACCCTACGAAGTAGTAACCTCACAGGCAACATTGCTGCTGCTAGATGGGATACGGGAGTAGACGGGTGGCTATGGGCTTGCCTTTGGCGTCTTCATCCTCACCTGCTTTTAAAAGTAAAATGCTCCAATGTTTTCAACCACTAGATCGCAACTTGCCAAAAAATGTGTCTCTGTGGTGGAAACACAAATGCCTAGGACACAACCCTCTAATATTAAACAAGCTGAAAATAAATAAAAAATCTTGGATGCTCCTGTTAGAAATGGCGTCTTTAGTCGGCATACGTGTGCACCCTTGTCCAAGTAGGGAACACAATCCTAGTCGGGGTAAGTCACAACATAGTCCAAATTATCCTGTGCTCACCCTCTGGTAGCTTGGCACTGAGCACTCAGGCTTAACTTAGAAGGCAATGTGTAAAGTATTTGTGCAATAAATCATACAGTAACACAGTGAAAACACCACAAAATACAACACACAGTTTTAGAAAAAATAGATAATATTTATGTGAATAAAATAAGGTCAAAACGACAAAGATCCAATAAGCACAAGTTGAAAGAACACTTGTGAAAGGTTTAAAAGAGTCCCAATCCTTAGAAATCAATAGATGGTTATTTGTAACATGCAGTACCTGGGATGTGTCAAAAATAACGACCCACAGGGACCACGGAGGAGATGTGTGTTAAAATAAGGTGTTGCAGTAGATTTTCTGGTGCAGCACAGGCGATCCGGTAGGCGATGTGTCAATTTTCCTTCGCAAGTCAGGCGCTGCATCAAATTTCTAGTCGGGAAGTCGGTGCTGTGTCGTTCCGGTGATTTCTCAGCCACGATGCAGGCTTTGCTTCGATTTCTGCAGGCGTTGCGTTGATTTTCAGTGCACAAGGGGTTTCTTTAAGAGGTGAAGTCTTAGTTGGCACTGAGACTTCAGAAACAGGAGGCAAGCTCAATCCAAGCCCTTGGAGAGTACTTTAGGAGGAAGGCAGAGTCCTTCCAGCAGAGTCAGAAGCCAGAAGGGCAGCAGAGCAACAAGTAGGGCAGCAGTCCTTCTCAGCAAAGCAGTCTAGAAGAGTCATTTGGACAGCCAGGCAGTTCCTCTGACATGGTGCAAGTGTAGGTCCAGAACTGTCTGATTTAGTGGGGCCAGAGACTCAGCTTATATACCCAAAAATGCCTTTGAAGTGGGGGAAACTTCAAAGAGGGGTTTTGAAGTACACAAGTTCCCCTTTCAGCCCAGTCCTGTCTGCCAGGGTCCTTGTTGGGGATTATCAGTTCTTTGTGTGAGGGCAAGCCACTGGTCTTTGAAATGTAAGTGTGAGCCCCCTCCACCCTTCCAGCCAAGGAATACCCATTCAGTAGACAGATGAATGTAGATGTGACTGAATGCCCTGTGTTTGTGGTTATCTGGGTGGAACGCACAAGGGGAGCAGTCAACCAACACAGACCAGATGTGGATTGTAGACAGGCTGTAAGGCACAGATGGCAGTAAGTACTGTGAAATGCCCACTTTCTAAAAGTGGCATTTCTAAAATAGTAATATTAAATCCAACTTCACCAGTAAGAAGGGTTTTCTTTTACCATTCTGTCAATGCCAAACATGACAGGGCCACTCCTTCCAGATCAGAATCTACCACTGAAAAGTGTATGAGGATAGGTCTAATGCTAGTCCATGAGAGGAGCAGGCCTCACAGTAGTGGAAAACAAATTTATGAATTTAATAAGGACATAAGTTAATGTCCTGCCTTTTGCCTACATAGCACCCTGCCCTATGGGTTACCTACGGCCTATCTCAAGGTGACATATGTAGAAAAAGAGGTGTTTAAGGCTTGGCAAGTAGTTTTAAATGCCAAGTCGAAATGGCAGTGGAACTGCACACACAGGCCTAGCAATGGCAGGCCTGAGACATGGTTAAGGGGATACTTATGTGGGTGGCACAACCAGCGCTGCAGGCCCTCTAATAGCATTTAATTTACAGGCCCTTGGCACATGCAGTGCACTTTACTAGAGACTTACAATTAAGTTAAATATGCCAATTGGGTAGGAACCAATGCTACCATGTTTAGTGGAGAGAGCATATGCACTTTGGCACTGGACAACAGTGGTAAAGTGTGCAGAGTCCTATGACCAGCAAAAACAGTGTAAACAATGAAGGGAGGCAGGCAAAAAGTTGAGGGATGACCACCCTAAAGCTGTCAGGTCTAAAAGCTCCCACCCAGATACCCACTTCAAGTTCTGTGGCAACAGATTTACAAATTTTAAAACAGCAATTCAAAGATTAAAATAGCAGTTTACATGCGTGGAGACCACTGTGGGTCATCACCTGCTTCTATAAGTAATATAGTCCCGTATTTCCAACCACTAAGCACAACCTGTCCAAAATGGCACCTCTTTGATTGGGCCCGCGCTTCAATGGGGAGCCATTGGAGGGTTAGCAGGTCAGGAGAAATGTGGTCAAATTTCTTGAGATATAAGACGAAGCATGCTGTAGCATGTAGTGTTGCTTTCAGTGGGCCTAGGTGATGTTTGGGAATGCCTGAGAGAAGGGTGATTCCATAGTCTAATCTAGAGAAAACGAGAGACTGCACCACTCTTTTGAGTTCTTGTTCTGCAATCAATTGTCTGATGTCCCAAAGCTGCCTAAGCTGGTGTTGTGCACTGTTGACCATGGCTGCTATGTGGCTGTGAAAATGTAGACGATTATCAAGGGTAATGCCGAGTGATCTAGCACTCGTGACAATGGTGAGGCAGCCTTCAAAGGTGGGAAGGTTTGCCATCCATTCTTGTACAGGCCTTTTTGCTTTTGGAGGTGAGATCAAAAGAAATTCAGTTTTGATTGGTGGGTTTTAAATGATGGTTGGACATTCAGTTTTGAATCTTTAAGAGTGTATTTGAAAGCAGGGCAACATCTTCCGTGGGATGAGATTTTCAAATATAGGGCCTGATTAAAATTCGGAGGAGGTGCTAATCCGTCCTAAAAGTGACGGTAAAGTGACGGATATACCACCAGCCGTATTACGAGTCCATTATATCCTATGGAACTCGTAATACGGCTGGTGGTACATCCGTCACATTTGTGACGGATTAACACCTCCTCCAAAGTTGTAATCAGGCCCATAGTTGGGTATTGTCTGTGTAATGGTGAAAGAGAATCCCAGACTTTCTGAGAATCACACATAGTGGTTCTAGGTAGAGTTTGAAGAGTGTTGGGGAGATAATTGAATCCTGAGGGACACATTGGTGAACACTCTCTAGTCTCAAGAACCAGTTGCCCATTTTCACAATTTGGGAACTGTTGGATAGGGAAGAGGAAAACCAGTTGAGGACAGCGCCTCTACACCCCATGCGTAGTTCAAGAATGTTTAGGAGGTAATGATGGTTGATAGTGTTGAATGCTGTGGATAAATTCAGATGGACCTGGAGGCAGGTTTTAAAAATATGCATTGGTGTAGATGAATGTACATCGTTGTAAATAGCTGTTCTTTTAGCATCTGATAACCCACCAGGATGCATGATGAAAATACTTAGGCCCGTATTTATACTCCGTTTGCGCCGAATTTGCGTTGTTTTTTTCGACGCAAATTCGGCGCAAAACTAACGCCATATTTATACTTTGGCGTTAGACGCGTCTAGCGCCAAAGTATTGGCAAATAGCGTCATTTTTTTGCGTGAACGCCTTCCTTGCGTTAATGAGATGCAAGGAAGGCGTTCCCGTCTAAAAAAATGACGGCGACGCAAATGCGTCGTATTTATACTCCCGGGCAAAAATCACGCCCGGGAGTTGGCGGGTCAAAAAACCCCGCATTTGCGCCACTATTTAACGCCTGGGTCAGGGTAGGCGTTAAGGGGCCTGTGGGCTCAAAATGAGCCCACAGGTGCCCTCCCCTGCCCCCAGGGACCCCCCCTGCCACCCCTGCCCACCCCAGGAGGACACCCAAGGATGGAGGGACCCACCCCAGGGACATTCAGGTAAGTTCAGGTAAGTATAATTTTTTATATTTTTTAATTTTTTTGGGGTGGCATAGGGGGGCCTTATTTGTGCCCCCCTACATGCCACTATGCCCAATGACCATGCCCAGGGGACACAAGTCCCCTGGGCATGGCCATTGGGCAAGGGGGCATGACTCCTGTCTTTACTAAGACAGGAGTCATGAAATGGCGTCTGGGCGTCGTAAAAAAATGGCGCAAATCGGGTTGAGGCGATTTTTTGTGCCTCAACCTGACTTGCCCCATTTTAAGACGCCCTAACGTCATTTTTGCCCAACGCCGGCGCTGCCTGGTCTACGTTGTTTTTTTCCACGCACACCAGGCAGCGCCGGTCTGCTTGCGCCGGCTAACGCCATTCCATAAATACGGCGCCCGCATGGCGCTTCAGAATGGCGTTAGACGGCGCTAAATTTTTTGACGCTAAACTGCGTTAGCGCAGTTTAGCGTCAAAAAGTATAAATATGGGCCTTAGCCTATGCAGTATTAGTTCATGATAGTTTTCATGTCCCATTTTGCTTTTTTTTTTTTATAACGTGAAGACATGTAGCAACAGATATTTAGCATGTGACATTCCTTCCAAGAGTCTTTCGTAGGTAAAAAGAATGGTATGTTTTGTAAGGTCTCAATACAATGGGAGGCCTGTACTGAAACGCCACTATGGGAACTCTTGAAGCAAACTTACTAGGATGTACATGGAGTCTGTCTCTAAATTTAATGAGGAAAATATTGCAACAATAAGCAAGCTGATTGAGTTCCTGTCTCTGCAAGGGTAAACCATCACATCTACTAAGACATAAGCTTAAGTTGCCTAGTATAGCCACAGACATTAGAGATTTGCTCCAAACATTGTAAAAGAGTGAGATATACTGCCTCTTGGTGGATGGATTTAGTCTCCATGATGAAGCTTGGTAGATGACTTACACAAGAAATTGGAGAGGAAGAAAGTAGATTATAAAAAAAATATTGCAACTAAAAGGAAATGTATCAAGGAATGTTACTGAATTAGAGGGGTTCACAGTAGAAGGAGTGGAACTTTGATTCGTAAAGTGAATATTAGGTGTTTTTTCTGATGCGAGCTGGGAACAAGATTGCAGCACTACAGATGGAGATCTTTTGAGCGCTTCTCCACTTTACAAATGCTGTCCTACACTGAGCGTTCGGCAAAACAGCTCATAGGTAATTATGCAAATTTGGAGAAAAGCCACTTAGTATGCAGCATAGCCAGAATTAATAGGGGAGGGTTTACTGATTAAAAAACAGTAAACAGTAACAGTGTTGGAGCTGCAACTGTTATGAAAATGCAAAGGAGCTGCATACATTCCAAGTCTGTAGTATAACTATTGTCTTAAAATTTCAAATGTTTGTCTAGGTTAATGTTTTGGTTTCTGTTATAAATAAATATTGTTTTAAGCACTACAACTAAGCTTTAGCATTTAGGGACATATATATGAGACCCTTTGCATTGCTTTTACATCACGCAATGTGGTGAAAGAGCAATGCAAATGAAAAATGAAATTTATGAAGCCACTCAAGGCTACCTTGCATGGCCCTGCGTGGTTTCATAAGCCTCGAGTAATATAACACAGAGCAAATCGCTGTGTTGCATTACTCTGCACCAGTGAGGCATTTCCATTGGTGTTGCGTGGGTGTTCACATGCAACATCCATGGATTTTGGCACATCCCCAAGTTTACAAGACCAGGTAAACCTGGGAATGTGTCAAAAACATACACTTCCCTAGGTGAGGCGTAACAAGGAGAAATATCTTTATTTCTCCTTATTTTTTCCTGTTTCTATGTGTGCTGCATTCTGCAGAAAGAGGAACAAACCTCAGGGGATTAACTTTGTGCGGGTAGGTGCCCTTTCCTGAACCAAAACAATCCTTCAATCAATGCAGTCACCCTTACACCATGGTGTTAGACAGCCCACTGTGCACCAGCGCAGGAGAAAGAACAGGAATGCTCCATATTGCTTACATGTGGCGCTTTCCTGCCCTTTCCCTCTCACACATTGCATTGATTTGCTGCGCTGCACTACGTGACTTTCCCATAAGTATTGCCCTTAGTTTTTCCATTAAATGCAATTGTTTTTATTGTCTCCGATATAAATTAATATATATTATTATTGTGATATTATAATATATGCAAATATATTCACATGTGTGAACGTATCCATAATGTTTATTTTTGTAATTTATTAATAAAGTTAAAATAGGTTTCTACAGTCAGTACAATGTGTATGGCTTGTGCTGTAATCTAGTAGTGTTAAAGATGTGGTGGTAGCCAATATGTATTACATTTCTAGCACAGCTTATCTTCTATGTTTCTTGCCTTTCTTTTCTTTCATATGGGCTATCGTTGGGCTACTCGTTGGGCTCCTGTTGTAGTCCTCTGGACAAAGTTGTACAAACACAAATAGTGTGATTTTAATATGTTTGTGAAATTCATGAGCACTTCATAGTTTTTTTGTATTTTGCCTGTACCACAGTACTTCCTAGATACTATTGTGATAGTACCGCTCTACTTTCTGATGGCAAAACACATTGTGAATGCCAAAGAGACTGCAAATTTTATGAAAGAGGAAGTTGGAGGTGTTGTTCCCTCTCTGTTGTAATTTATTCAGTTGCTGTGGTATATTCTGTACAGAATGGCTGATCAACATCATTTTGTTCAGCAGAAGGAGGAGGAGGAATAGGAGCAAGGGCTGCTGGTGGAGAAACAAGAGGAGGCAAGAAGAAAGAGACTAAGGGAATCAGTCTTGTGGATATCTCTCTTTTCCTGACATCAGGGGAGAAAATCATTAATTCTACACTGTCGACTTGCAACCTGTGCCACAAAGTCATCTTGCATGGCTCACACCAGAAATAAGCCCTCATTATGACATTGGCGGTAAGTGCCACTTACCGCCATGCTGACTGCTGCCAACATACCGCAACAGCGGGGGCATATCCCTACACGTATTATGACCCACACATAGAAATGCACCAGTATTAAGACACACACACACACAAGTCCGCCAGCCCAAAGGTCAGTGATAAAATGGCGGTACCAAAACCAACACTGTTACACCAACAGAAATACGGCCACAACATTATGACACATGAATCACCGCGGCGGACATTCAACTGCGATAAACCATTGGCGCTCAAAATACACACACAGTAACAAAACAACACTACATTGGACAATTCAAACTACACACACCTGACACAGATACACACACCACACCCACACCACTATAAAACACACACCCACATTACCCGCAACCCTTTACGAAAAATAAATTGACAACTGAGAGAGAGAGAGACAAGCCAGGAGCACCCACTGAATCAGAGCCACAAAACACCATCACCTATAAACCATCCACACACCTCACAGCACACACTCCAACACATCACCCCACAAACACCACTCACACTAAACCCATGGGACCACAAAGACACCCCAGGCTCTCAGAGGAAGAGCTAAGGGTCATGGTGGATGAAATCATCCGGGTAGAGCCACAGCTATTCGGATCACAGGTGCAGCAGATGTCCATTGCTAGGAATGTGGAGCTATGGCAGAGAATTGTGGACAGGGTCAATGCAGTGGGACAGCACCACAGAACAAGGGATGACATCAGGAAGAGGTGGAATGACCTACAGGGGAAGGTGCGTTCCGTGGTAGCAAGACATCAGATAGCTGTACAGAGGACTGGCGGTGGACCCCCACCTCCTCCCCCACAACTAACAAAATGGGAGGAACAAGTCTTGGCGGTCATGCATCCTGAGGGCCTGGCAGGAGTAGCAGGAGGACTGGACTCTGGAGTGTCAAATCTTTACTACTTTATCCCCCCCACTTGCATGCCATCACAAACTCCTACCCCTACCCTCACCCCATCACTCCACCACCTCACATATACCCCACCATCACAACCCACCCATCCCAACACCAAGCCCTGCATGCTACACCAATGCATGTACCCCCATCACAGACCTGCATGGGCACCCATCACCACATCATGCACACTACTGACAATCACTTAGCCAACCAAATCACAACTCACACAACCCAAAGCTGCCTTGGTAATGACAACCATAGAGGGAAACATACCCATGCACAAGATGTCACTCGCAGAAACAATGCCACTGCATTTACATCCCCACAGGATTCCCACAAAATGTCACCAGAGAGGAGGTGCCAGCAACATCCAGTCCCCCTCCCCAGAAGAGGCATATTTATACTCTGTGTGCACCGAATTACCGGCATTTTTTTTACTCTAATTCGGTGAAAAACTAACTTCATATTTATACTTTGGTGCTAGACCCGTCTAGAGCCAAATTTATGGAGTTAAAGTAATTTTCTGGAAGTGGGGACCTACCTTAGGCCTGATGAGATGCAAGGTAGGCATTCCTGTGCAAAAAATCTCCAGGAGGCACTCACCACCACCTTTGGAGCGTACCACCATTCCCAGGAGACCATGGGCCAGATACTGGCCAAGATGCAGGAGACCCAGCGGCTGCAGGAGGGACAGTACCTGGGGATCATGGAGGACCTGAGAGACATCCACACCGCCCTGGTCACCATTGAGGGGTGCTGTCTGACATGGCCAATACCATGAGGGAGGCAGTGGCACACCAACAGGACCCTGACACTAGCCACACCGATGAACAGCCCTCCACCTCCACTGACGCTAGTGGACAGGAGGCCCGCCACAGGAACAATAGGCTAACAGCACCCCACCCCCTGCAGAAGGAGAACCACCATGCAAAAGGTCCCTGCAATCCAGGCAGAAGCCAGAGAACATTGCCAAGACCCCCGCCAAGAAATAAGACTCCCCTGAAAGTCACCCTTGTGTCCCACTCTGTCACCCTGTCCAACTTGAACTGCCATTGCTCCACTTCCTATAACCCCTTGGACAATGCACCTGTGATACAAATAGACTGGAATCTATCCTGGACATTCCTCCACCATCAACCCAGCCCATTGCAATACCCTCTACACTGATTATAACAGAAATAAACACTCTTGGAACTAATATAAGTATGGAGTCTGCCAATTGATTGAAATATGTATTTGTTTATCAGGCTGTAAATATTGCAATTCAAATGTACAGTTACATACACATAGGTATGACCTGTAGTGGGCTTCAGTAAACACACTTGGAGCCAGAGTGGGGCACAGATATCTGAAAATAGAGATGCCAAAGGGTACAGTATGTGGCTATAGAAATAGGAAAATCAGGCTGCCTTGCACAATGTCCAAAACAAAACTGCAATGGAAGGTGAAGTTACAGTGTCTTACCTGTGTGTCATTGGAAGTACTGTTGAATTATAGCAGTTCTGTTGTCCACATCCTCTTCCTCTGCATCCTCTTTGTCACTGTCCACAGAATCTACCACTGCCACACGACCATCTCCAGCCTCATCCTCCTGCAGAAAAGGCACCTGTCGTCTCAAGGCCAGGTTGTGCAACATGCAACGATGATCTGGCACACCTTCTTGGGTGAGTAGTACAGAGATCCACCTGTCAGATGGAGGCACCGGAATCTGGCCTTCAGGAGGCCAAAGGTGCGCTCAATGATCCTCCTTGTTCACCCATGTGCCTCATTGTAATGTTCCTCTGCCCTTGTCCTGACATTCCTCACTGGGTTCAGTAGCCATGAAAGGTTGGGGTAACCAGTGTCACCTGTAAACATCGAGGGATACCTGTTAGCCAGACACTCACCCTCAGGGCCAACCCCACACCCATACACCTACATCAACTGTGTGGGGACCATGGGCTAACCTATTAGCCACACCCTGTGCCTCTGGAGTTGAGACATCACATATGGGATGCTGATATTCCTCAAGATAAAGGTGTCATGCACAGAGCCAGGATACTTTGCATTGACATGGGAGATGTACTGGTCCGCCAAACACACCATCTGCACATTCAGAGGATGAAAGCTCTTTCGATTTCTGAACACCTGTTCATTTCTCCAGTGGATACAAAGGCAATATGTGTACCATCAATAGCACCAATAATGTTGGGAATATGTCCCATTGCATAGAAGTCAGCCTTCACTGTGGCCAAATCCTCCATCTGGGGGAATACGATATAGCTGCGCATGTGTTTCATCAGGACAGACAACACTATGGTTGGCACGATTGAGAACATAGACTGTGACATCCCTGATGCCATAGCCACTGTGGCTTGGAAGGAACCACTTGCCAGGAAATGGAGCACTGACAGAACCTGCACTAGAGGGGGGATTCCTGTGGGCTGGCGGATAGCTGACATCAGGTCTGGCTCCAATTGGCACACAGTTCTGTACGTGATGATAATGTGTCTCTTCTCCATTGTCGCAAGGTCCACCAGGGGTCTGTACACGGGGGTATGTCTCCATCTCCTATTCATCCGCATCGGTTGAACTCTAGGGTGAAAAACGGTGAGCATATGGTCATATTCAAATATATACTCAGAGATATATGCTTTTCCTTTTTACAGAAACAGTATGTGAACATGTAGGTCCGTTGATGTGCCTATGTCTGCTGTGACGCAGTTAGGTGCCATGGCCTGTGCCCCCTTGAAATGGGAGCCGCCTGACCTGTGAGGAGGGACAAGTGGAAATGAGGTAATTCCACTGGCGTTGTGTACCGTTGCGGGAGGCGGTCGACGACCACAGTGCAACACAGCATTGGTTATCATTGGGGCCTACATGTTCCAGGATCCAATGTTAATGTAAGCCGGCAGTGATGGTATGCACCGCCGCGGACGTGACCGCCATTTTCTATCTGTTCACTCTCTTGCTATCTGACCTTCAACAGGAGAGGGCCTACACTGCAAGTGCTGTTGTGACCTGTGTCTGGAGGCGACCATGGCTCGAGTGTCTGGGGAAAGGGCCCTGCCTTCACTTCTGAGGAGTTGGAGAGACTGGTGGATAGGGTCCTACTCCAGTACCGTTTACTTTTTGGTCCTCCAGACCAATAGGTGAGTACACTGTGAGCACGATGCGTGGGGCATGAATGTATGGAGTGCTGTGTGTGTAAGCCTCGTGTAGGGGGGGCTGTAGGGTCCTGGGCACAGTGCTGCATATATGGTGGTCAATGTATGTGTGCAAGGGGATGGGAGGGATATGTTGGACCATAAATATTACAGTCTGGATGGTATGAACAATACCTTTTCTGCGGTATCTTTTTTTGCAGTTCAGCGCCCACCAGAAAAAGGGTATTTGGCTTGCCATCACCAAGGAGGTGCGGACCTTGGGGGTGCCTTCAAACAGTGGGAGGACCTGTGCCACTAGGCAAGGAAGACTGCAGAGGCCCAGCTGGGGCTGGCCTCTGCCAGCTCCAGCAGAGGCACCGGTGACAGAGGGAGCTGCATCCCACATGGGCCTGGAGGCTGAATCCACCAACGGTGAAGGCACCAGTGGGACGGAGGACAAGGGGAGCACCATGAAGGAGACAGGAGGGGACGGTACCGATAGCGACTCCTCCTCCGATAGAAGCTCCCTGGGGTTGGCAGATACCTCTGTGCCCACCCCAACTACAAGTACAGCCGCCACCCCCGGTACCAGCACTGCTCTCCCAGCAGCCCCTCAGTGAGTCTCCTGTGCCCGCTCACCCAGGAGGGTGGGCATCTCTTTCACCCCAGGCACCTCAGGTCCTGCCCCAGGCAGCCCTGCTGCCCTTAGTGAGGAGGCTATAGACCTCCTGAGATCCCTCTCTGTTGGGCAGTCAACCATACTGAATGCCATCAAGGTTCTAGCAGGGCATTTGCAACAAACAAATGCATACCTGGGGAGCATTCACTCTGGCATGGTGGCCCAACCGAGAACATTCCAGGCTCTGGCCAACTCACTGATGGCAGCGATTGTCCCTGTCTCCAGTCTCTCCCCTCCAACTTCCTCTACCCAGTCCCAATACCCTCAACCACTGCCTATCCGAAGCACACCTTCAGACCTGCATTCACCCAAATCAACACACAGAAGTGGCTCAGGCAAACACAAGCACCACACTTCATCCCACAGGCACTCACACAAGCACCATGCAGATGCTGACCCACCAACATCCACTGCATCCACTGTGTTCCCCTCCTCCTCATCATCCCCCTCCCTCCCAGTAGCGTCTCCACTCACACCTGCATGCACTACATCCTCATCCACTACCTCCATCACCAGCACACCTATCACAACACGCCCCTCACTGGCAGTCCCCACCCCCACATCCATGCACACGTCCCCTGTGTCCTCTCCCACTGTGTCTGTGCCTCCTCCTCCCAAAGTACACAAATGCAGGCACTCAGACAGCCAACAGCCATCCACCTCATAACAGCATCCAGCCCATGCACCTGCACCCAAACACAGCAGACAGACACCTCCTACCACCACTCCCTCTTCTTCCACTCCAAAACCTTCACCCTATTCCCACCCCAGTGTTTTCCTCACCACCCTTGAACTATTCTCTGGCCCTCCCCCCATCTTTTACTTCAGGCCAGGGTGGTCAGAACCCAGCCCAGCACCTCAACCACCCAGTCCACGGCCACTGTAGTTTCTGCAGCTACTGTAGGTGTGAGAGGCTCCAAGGAGGCACCCGTCAGCACAGCCAGTGTGCCAGCACCACCTGCCAAGGGCAAGAAGGGGCTGCTACCTAGCAAGGGCAAGAAGGGGACACCAGCAAGCAAGGGGAAGGAGGCACCACCAGCCAGCAAGGGGAAGGATGCACCACCAGCCAGCAAGTGCAGGAAGGGAACACCAGCTGGCAGAAGCAAGGAGGCAGCACCATCTGCCAAGGGCAGGAAGGGGACAACAGCTTTCAAGGCCAATGTTAGAGGAACTGACGCCGCAGTCAGGATGGATCTGGTGCCTGGGGCTGGACCAGCATCTGGGCAAACAACACCAGCCATGGCACTTCAGACGTCCGAGGCTGCAGGGGAAGGGCTGGAGCCTCCCGCCACCACTGACAGTACGGCCTTCTGCACCGTGGCCAGCACCGCGACCTGCACTGCCACCAGCACTGCCACCTGCACTGCCACCTGCACCACTGGCAGCAGCAGGAGCCCCAGTGGGCAGCCGTCCGAGGCTGTGGGGGAAGGGCTGGAGCCTCCCCCACCACTGATTGCACCGCTACCTGCACTGTGGCCAGCAACGCCACCTGCACCGCCACCAGCACCTCTGGCAGCAGCAGCAGCCCCAGTGGGCAGCCATCCGAGGCTGCAGGGGAAGGGCTGGAGCCTCCCCCCACCACTGACAGCACCGCCACCTGCACCGCAGCCAGCACCTCCACCTGCACCACCGCCAGCTCTGCCACCAGCACCACTGCCAGCAGCAGCAGTCCCAGTGGGCAGCCATCTGAGGCTGCAGGGGAGGGCTGGAGCCTCCCCTCACCACTAACAACACCGCCACCTGCACTGCAACTACCATCCACTGAGCAGCCATCACCAGCCTCGAGCAGTGTGTAGTTGTGACTACATGGGCTGCTGTGCGTCCTGGCCCCTGCAACACCTGTAGGTGTGACACCCAGGTGAGAGACTATGACCTTGCACCTTCCAGGATGAAGCACACTGGGCACTAAGCCCCCTCCAGAACCAGTGGAAGAAGGCATCCACTTGAGAGACTGTGGCTTTGCACTCCCCAGGACCAAGCAGTGGGCATCCCACCCACTACAGAGACTATGGCTTTGCACTCCTCAGGACCAAGCAGTGGGCAACCCACCCACTAGAGAGACTGTGGCTTTGCACTCCCCAGGACCAAGCAGTGGGCAACCCACCAACTTCAGAGACTGTGGCGTTGCACTCCCCAGGAGCATGCAGTGGGCAACCCACCCACTAGAGAGACTGTGGCTTTGCACTCCCCAGGACCAAGCATTGGGCAACCCACCCACTTGAGTGACTGTTGCCTTGCACTCCCAGGACCAACCAGTGGGCAACCCACCCCCTTGAGAAACTGTGGCTTTGCACTCCCCAGGACCAAGCAGTGGGCAACCCACCCACTTGAGAGACTGTGGCTTTGCACTCCTCAGGACCAAGCAGTGGGCAAACAACCCACTAGAGAGACTGTGGCCTTTCACTCTCCAGGAGCAAGCAGTGGGCAAACCACCCACTTGAGAGACTGTGACGTTGCACTCCCCAGGACATAGCAGAGGGCATTTAGCCCCCTCAGGAGCAGTGTCGTTGTAGCATCTTTCGACTGAGGTGCCCCCCATTCCCTTTCCCCCTGAGGTGCCTGTGTGTTTTCGACCTGATGCCCCTGCAGTGTTCTCTCCGTATTGAGGCAGGAGTCAAGTGTGGCCTTGGCCTATGTGTTATGGCCCTGTGGGCCACTGACATTTTGGAGTGGGCATTGTCCCTCCATTTGTATATATTGTACATACTGTTTATTGATTTAAGGACATATTTATCTAAAATCGTACTATTACACTCAATTTAATTAATTCCTTTTGTCCTTGCATTATTCCTGAGGGGTATGGGTGGATATGCAATGTTGTTGCATTTGTTTGTGTGTATGGTGTTGGGGGTGGGGGTGGGGGTGTTTCTTATTGTGTGTGTATGTCACTCTCTTTTTCCTCCCACCCTCCCTTGTGCGCTAGGTGCGGTACTCACCGTGGTCATCTTCACCGCCGTTCGTGTTCTTGGTGTAGGAGGAGGTAGACCAGCATTGGAAAAATGTGCAGCTCGGGCTCCATTGCATCGTGGTTCTTCCTTGAATGTCGAGAGGTGAGTCGCTTCCCTTCTGTGTACTGTCTCTGCTGTGCTTTTGTTGGCGTTGGTACCGCCCCGGAAAAGCTCGTGGATTGGCCTCTCATAATAGAGTGGGCGGTACATTGTCTTCCACCGGGCTGTTTGCGGTTACCGCCGCGGTGCTTGTTGCTACCGCTGTGGCGGTCAGAGTGTTAAAGTGGCTGTCTGTGCTGGCGGTTTCCACCATGGTCATAATTTCATTGTTTTTACCGCCGGCCTGTTGGCGGTATTACCGCCACTTTATCACCGACCGCCAGGGTTGTAATGAGGGCCATAATCTTTCAGGATGTCTGGGATGAGAAAATATCTGGTATCCATATACTCCTGAAGATTTGCGTAGGCGGATTAAAGCGAAAAAGAGACGGGTGGAGGAGATGGATGAGGCCTTGCCAGCCACATCATCATCAGTGGCCACATCTTCAGTCTCTGCAATCCCTTTCACCTCTGGAGCCTCAGCTGCACCTCCACCCCCACAAACTAATTGGATGGCTCCTCTCTACCTGGTAGCACTGTGTATGTTGACCTGCTGAGCTATGGTCAGAAGGTTGTTGACAAGTATGGCAGTACAGCCATCTACTTACTGCCTGCAATGTCACACTGTGATAATTTGCTGGGAGAAAGACTTAAATATATCTCAGCAGCTAATTATCACTCACCAATGTCCTCACCAGCATCTATTGTTTTTCCCCTCAGTTTCTTTCTGTCTTGTAACTTGACAAACTTATTTTAGTTTTGATGGTCTCATTGAGATGTTTGGAAAAAATAAAACTAGATTGTAGAAAAAAACTAAAAATGAAATAAAATAATATTTTCAAACAATTTAGAGCTTGCAATCGTATTAACCACATTTTTTACCTGTAGCATCAATATTTGTTTGAACATTATATAGTTATTGCAGCTAAGTGGGACATTTGAGGTTGCGTTGAGTGGTGTCCCTACTACTACAGAGTTTTCTACAGTGGCTACTTTATTCCTTTGATGTGCAACATAAGTAGCCACTTACATTTTATGTTCAACCACACAACACAGTAAAATTGTGCTGTAATCAAGATGATTGCATTTTCATCATGGAAAAGCTTTTATTAGTCAATCATATTGTGTTTTGTCATCGCCACGTACATTGGTACTACTGCAGTATAACGCTCCCTAAGATAGCACTAGGTTTTTGTGCCCCATAACTTAACAACTACTGAACCTATTTAGTTCAAATACCCACAATGATTATCTACACATTATAATCTATATTCCTGCTAAATTTCATTAAAATCCATTCAGCCATTTTTTGTGCTATGTGTGACACAATTTTTTAAAAAAATGCATAGGTGGAAAAACCTGATTTGAGACTGCCTTTTTTTCTTTGCATCCCCCTAGCGATTCACTTCAAAGGACTGCATCATCCGCCAATGTAGGAAAAGAAATAGGTCCTGAAAGCTTTGTGGCGATTTGTCAAAATGGAGGAGAAGTTATTAAAAACTAAGAATCCAAGAAATTCCTATCTCTGGCAACAATAACTATAACTGCAAAGTGTTTGTTGTATGTTTTGTCTGTCACTGTGCTATTTGCAACATTACTGATATCAGCACATTGAACATATACGTATGCCGCACTAAGATGAGAATATGTTCATGGTTGTATGTATTACACAGGTGGCTTGTTTCATGGTTTGATTTCTATTACAGGTTGGCTTTCCATTTTATAAAACACTATATGAAGGTATCTACTTACACCACAGTCAGGTTATTTTGTAATTGGATAATCCTTGGAATGACCCCAGATTCCAACCACTGTATAGACTAGAGTTCATTTTACCTGATGATGATCATTGACTTATGCTGACCCTTAGAACTATCAGAGGTCATTGCTTCTGATAGCCACCAGGTTTTCAATTAGACAAGCAGACTCACTGATTAAAAATGTTTTGAGTACTACTTAGACTATTTTAACACATTTCTTGTCATACAAATACACTTTACAATACCAATCTCCACAAGCATCCCTAGACCCACAATTCACATAAAGCATTGGAGCAAAAAGGAGCCCCTTTATGGGTGTTCGTCAGTCATTGCAGCACAGGTCTAATGAGGAGCATGCCCTATGAAGAAGCATGACACCTATCTTGGTGTCTGACAGGCCATGTTCCAAAGGAAACAGACCCCAGGTCTGATTCCCTTGTTGCTGACCTAAGATATATTCTCCTTTCTTTACCCTTAAGGACCTGCATATCCTTTGTTGATAGACTTGAAACCCCATTGTATGACGTATGCTGGACCTACAAGAGCTCTTGGTCCCCCCTTCTTCGTGAAAGAATATTAGTAAGGTGGCCCAGCTGTGAGACCCTATCCTTCTATATAGGACGGAGCCATATGGCTTGCCACTGTAACACGATTACCGCCCAGTTCTTTAACCCTAATCTATTTAATGAACCATATGATGACTACACTCAGCAGTCACTAAAATACAACAGGTGACCACTGATAATCCAATATGGATCACAACCAAGGCTTAAGCTTTGGAGATGATGTGGTCACAAAAAGCTTGAAAACACCATCCCTACTAGGGGTGAATGGGCTGACCCCATTGGATAGCCAATCTGAAGACAGTAACTCACTCACAGCTATGAAGAGACAATTGGTTACACTCACTCTCCATGGAGCCATCATGAGAATACCTGAGGGCCAATATCTTCCCCAATGGACATGTGGTGAACAGCATCTCCCTTCACCATTGATACTGATCATCCATAAAGCAAAACCCCTAGGGGATGATTTAATCAGGTTCTAGATAGCAGAGGGGGCCTTGAAAGCAGATAACCTCATCTTGGCTTATAAACCAAAGCTTGCTGAAAATAACAATTAGATCACTCAAAACAAAGATTATCTGAAGAAACAAAAAATTGCTAAACTCAAGAAGGATATTTAAAAAATTGATAGGAAGAAAATATGCCTTTATCTAAAAGAAGATTACCTGACTACGACAGGGGAAACCTCATCAGTTGAGAGCCAATCTTTATGTAGAAGGGTCTCCTCTTTCAACAGCATTCCAGGACAGGCAGCTGTGGTAACAATGAGGGCAGAAGGGGCCCTCCACCGCTCATGTTGGTCTATGGGATGGCACCCTTTCAGGGGCCACCATTTTGGCAATATCCTATGTTTCCCCAGGGCCCCCAACAATCTTTTCCTCAACTATTCAACCCCACTTTTTAAGCAGAGGTTGGGGCAGAGGAAGAGGATAGAGATGAGGAGGTCAGAAACAGGGCAAGGGGAAGGAACCATGCCCACACCTAAGGCAAACCCAGTCAGTCAGGGAAGAAAAACTGGTAGTCAACCTGTCACCGAGGGTCCTCACAGAAACAGAATCTAGAGTCCTAAAGAAAGGCCTGGACGTTGTACCAACTACTAAAACTAACAAGTTCCAGAACAACTGTGAACTTCACAATTTCTTTTGGAAAATATGATTGGGGGTGTTTTTCCATGAAAAACCCAGTCGAGAACAAACAGACTCAGGCTTACGGAACCCTTCCAAGTTCACTCCTCCACCTAATATGATACCCAATGAGATATAGACTTTTGAACAGGCGGTCCTCAAGGATGGGACAAAAGGTTCACAAGGACCGATCTTTCACAACATGTCCAACCAAGAATTAGCAGCAGTGAAATCTCTGGTTAATGACACCCTAGTCACTATAAAACAGGTGACCAAAGGGGTCATGAGAGTGATTATGTCCACCCCTGTCTAGGACCCAGAATGTATCTGTGAATTGGCCAATAGGACATGCTAAACTCCCCTTAGCCAGGACCCCACTGGGTACAAGAGTTCTCAGATTACCTTATTTGTATAGACCACTGAGGCACATGGATGTATCAGCAAGAGCGAGGCTGATTTTCAGGTCAACAACCAACATAGGATTCCCTATTTTTACATTCTTACAAAAATCCATAAGACCTCAATCAGAAAGGCCTATAGTTTCAGAAGTTTGCTCACTTTAAGCCCCTGTCAAAATCATGTGACCATTTTTTCAATCTCTGGTCAAAAAGATGCTTTCATTCCTACAGGATACCAGAGATGTCCTGAATCTCATTGGGGACACAAATGACACATACCATTGTCTAATCACCCTCGACTTAGAAGCACTCTATACCAACATCCGCCAAGCGGCCACTTTGGAGGTGATAGAGAGTGCCCTACTGTTTAAAGACTGGGGGGCATATTTATACTCCGTTTGCGCCGAATTTGCGTTGTTTTTTTCGACGCAAATTCGGTGCAAAACTAACGCAATATTTATACTTTGGCGTTAGACGCGTCTAGCGCCAAAGTATGAGGAAAGAGCGTCATTTTTTTGCGTGAACGCATTCCTTGCGTTAATGAGATGCAAGGTAGGCGTTCCCGTCTAAAAAAATGACTGCGACGCAAATGCGTCGTATTTATACTCCCGGGCAAAAATCACGCCCGGGAGTGGGCGTGGCAAAAAACCCCGCATTTGCGCCGGATTTTAGCGCCTGGGTCAGGGCAGGCGTTAAGGGACCTGTGGGCTCAAAATGAGCCCACCGCTGCCCTCCCATGCCCCCAGGGACCCCCCCTGCAACCCTTGCCCACCCCAGGAGGACACCCAAGGATGGAGGGACCCATCCCAGGGACATTCAGGTAAGTTCAGGTAAGTATAATTTTTTATTTTTTATATATTTTTTTGGGGCATAGGAGGGCCTGATTTGTGCCCCCCTACATGCCTCAATGCCCAATGACCATGCCCAGGGGACATTAGTCCCCTGGGCATGGCCATTGGGCAAGGGGGCATGACTCCTGTCTTTACTAAGACAGGAGTCATGTAAATCGCGTCTGGGCGTCGTTAAAAATGGCGCAAATCGGGTGGAGGCGATTTTTTGGCGTCAACCTGACTTGCACCATTTTAAGACGCCCTAACGCCATTTTCCCCAACGCCGGCGCTGCCTGGTGTACGTGGTTTTTTTCCACGCACACCAGGCAGCGCCGGTCTGCTAGCGCCGCCTAACGCCATTCAATAAATACGGCTCCCGCATGGCGCTTCAGAATGGCGTTAGCCGGCGCAAAACTTTTTGACGCTAAACTGCGTTAGCGCAGTTTAGCGTCAAAAAGTATAAATACGGGCCTGGATGCCACCCATCCCTGTGAGCCTTATTATGGAGTGTGCTGCCCTGGCCCTGACAGAGAACTTTTTTTTCGATATAGCAAACAATTGTACCACCAGATCCAAGAGACTTTTATGAGGAGTACATTAGCCTCGAGTCTGGCATGCCTCTAATAGTCTGCCTTTGAGGGAGACAAGATTTTTCATGATTCTAACCCCTATAGTACAAGAGAGACAAGATTTTTCATGATTCCAACCCCTGTAGTACCAACACATCCCCTAGGCACAGCTACATTGATGACACCCTCATCTTCTGGAAATTAGACAGGACCCTTTGTGATGATTTTTGCAACTCGATCAACACATTGAAACCCTACCTACTTTTTTCTATAATATTTCTGATGAAACCTCCCTTTCCTAGACCTCATGATTTGCATGATTTGCCTGAGGGGGGATAGACATCAAACTACCTCATTCACAAAACCAACTGACAACTGACTGCAATAGTCCTTTTCTATATATTAGTCAACACCCTGAGGCACTCAAGGAAAATCTCCCTCACGGGCAGTTTTTATGATTGCACCATAATTGCAGTACCAAACAATACTTACACACACAGGGACAGCTGCTATGTGACAATTTGGTGGCACACGACTATCCCACACACTGTGTCAGAACTGCCAGAAAACACGCCAGAAATAAGAATCAGGAAGCCCTGCTGGAATTAGGCACAAGGTCACAAGAAGATATACTGACTTGTGTAACTACATTCACCCCTGATTCCAACAAATTATGAAAAATCATCACGAAACATTGGGGATTCTACAAACAAGCAACCTGTCACTACGACCAACTTGTGTGCTTGTACACACTAGGCCTCGCACATCTACCAGAAATGAACAAAGATCTCTATGGGATCTGCCTCCTTTGAGAGGCTATTTCCCATGTGGTTAATGCGTAATCTGTGCCTTCACAACTGTTACCAAAGAGGTAACATTGACAAGTACCTTCACTTGGGTGCAGAAAACACACACAAACTGCAACACTAGAACCTGCATATACACGGTGACATGTCCATGCAACAAAATATATATCGGGATGACCACTAGATGGGTCAAAAC